>NC_139346.1:37776825-38191825 GCF_055883805.1 Amblyomma maculatum | reverse complement strand
GCTTTCATCGGTGGCGTCAATTGAGTACTACAAAGCAGCATCTGGGACCAATATAGCTGAGTGCTGCTTTAAGACATTCTTCACAAAAACTGTGCCGCTTCTTAAAAGAACCACCATCGTGCAAATACCGCATGATTAGCCCGAAAAAATAATACCAGTAGCAATAGTTCTAGTGTGCTAGTATGTACCTCTACAAACGCTCATATATTGGCCAGACTCCTGCAAAGCTTCACGGAATGCGTTGCGTGCTGCCTTGAATTCAATGCAAGATTTACAGCCACCCTCTCCGCGCATTGTTTACACAATGTTTTCGCGAGGTCTGACATTGCAGTGCGCAGTTTTGCATGTGTTAAACAGCACCACCTCATCGAGTCTACTGTCATAGGAACTGCCGTATTCGAAAAAGCTAGAAACAACGTCCCTAGGTCCAATCATTGTCATGGTAGGTCAAAGCGGGAGGAGTGAAAATACTTCTTCCCTGTCTTCTTTCCATTACCCTCCACTTCCTTAAAATTCGAAAATTCGAATTTTAAGTCGAAAAGTCGAAAATTCTCACGGTTATGCTCACGAAAATTAAATTCTCACGAAAATTAAGTCGAAAATTCTCACGGTTATGCTTATTTCATAAACTTTTCTACAATTGCCTCATTCTACGAGATGAACTAATTTCTGTGCCATATTTCATCTCATCCCGGCTTGATCATGCACATAAAGTCGGCATCACATCATACAAAACCAAAGCTCAGTCGTTTATTCCCCGCACATCAGCAGATTGGAATCACCGTCCCGGATCGACAGCCAGCATTCAAGACAGCCTGCGATTCCGTGCCAACTTAGCTAACATTGTATACTCAGGCCCTCAACAATTGTAGTCACTGCTGTTACCAATGTTATTTTTGCCTTGCACTTACAAATATATTCTTACTATAGCAGCTAAAAATCTATAACCAGGAACATGACGCTTGTATTTTTCATTTTTGTTCTTTAACCTCTGTTCTATTATCTTCGTAACCACTCCCCTCTGAAATGCCCCTGGCCTTGAGGGTAATCATAAATAAAAAAAAATAAATAAATGTCTTCTATGCCAAAGACGTAAGTTTATTTTAGGGCACTTGTGCAAGTTCTTAATGAAAGTCTCTTATCAATGAATTAGTATCCTTGTGTGCATTAAGGAAAACAGCAGAAAATTTCATATAGACCAGAGGGACCTACCATTCACGCATAACGTATTTTGGGAAGCCGCTAATTATTTAGCAATAAGCATTGTTCAAATAAAAATACGACTTTATCTAAAACCCACTACTGGCGGACGTCTGAAATCACATTACTCATTTTACCTGTACTCTTCTAGTTGACTAAACTATAAAAGTCAATACTTTACCTTATAGATACCCTGCCAAGTGCGATGAGGGGATTGTAACGGGAGAGTAATAATAACAACATACGTTTGCAGAATTGAAATAAAAATCATTTAGCCTCTGCGCTATGATTCTGCCAATTGCGACCATTTCTGGAGGAGTTATAAAATATTGCCCCTGCGAAGTGAATTTTGCGATGGAGCGAAGCGCTGCGATGGGCATCGCTCAGCGCTTCTCCAACGGAAGATTCTCGACTTGTGATAGAAATGTCCATAGTTGTTAAGAAGGATTGCGCAAAGGGTAATTGCTTTGAAACAATTCGAAGAACTAATAATTCTCTAATGGTCAGCTACTAAATTAGAATCGCTTCTGCGTGGGCGTCTGTAATACTTAGAGTTAATTGTATGACTTTAATTATCCTGCTGAGCAGTCCACATTATTTATCTGATTTCAGTTGTTCGTGAAGACCGCTTTTGAGAAGTCCTGTTATTGTCGTCAGGAAACGTACGTTTAACTACTGGTGGCATTCCTGAAAGTATTGATATAAATATAGATGAAGTTGAAGTTTATTTTATTTCTACAGAAAGAGGAGCCAAGACAAAATGTCGATTTCCAGACGAGGTTCTAGCACCTGTAACAGTGGCAACCGTGCTAATACATACCAAAAATACACAGAAGTGATAATACGGCAATAAAATATAAAGAACTGGCGATATTCTGTGCATAAACCCAGGTGGAAAAAGATACACCCAAAATGTATAATAATATGTATGAAAATGTAATAGCATAAAAATAGAAATAAATAAGCACTGTACCCTCAGTTGAACATAATATAGGGATGACAGCATTATGCAATGCGGGCGAACAAACAAAAAACACAAATCATACAAACAGTAACAGTAACAGAGCAAAAACGTAAAGGAAAAATGGCATACATTGAAAAATAGTAAGGAGTCAGAAATATATGTCAACAAATATAGTGCGACGGTTTGCTTTTGTCCATATCAATTTCTAATCTTTTCTTTCTTGTTACAGACGAGGCCACCTCCTTGAATTGCTGGAAGGAATAGGCGATCTCTCACTCTTCTCACCACGAGTGCTCCAATGAAAACATGTGTCTCCTGCAGGACAGAAATTAGGAGGAACAGGAGCAGATACTATGATTTTCTAGCTACATAATATCCCCTCAGTTCTTCTGCTGCTGTAGATGCAGCTAAGTCCCATCGTTCCCTTACAAGGCGAAAACGTCTGCAGCGTCTTGATTTCTTCACCGTGCAGCTGCCCGATCTCTGACTCTTAAAGATGCAAGCAGCGTCTGTCAAACCGCCAGCTGCGCTAATGACGTGCTGTAGAGATAAGCACGATAGTTTGACTTAAATAAAAGGACCTGACGTTGCACGTCCCTATTGAGGAACGCAGTAGTGGTTGGATCTGTATTAGTTGCAACAAAATGTAGTTATATGGATAAAAGTAAACCAATTAGTTAGACAACTGACTTGCACGTACTCCCACCTGTAAAAGTTCTCGCACGGGTTGGCCACCACGTCCATAGTGGAGGCGAAGGCCTCGGTGTAGCGCACACACGAGTCCCGGGTGCAGATTGTCGAGCCCGCCGGCTCGACAAGTGCCTGTGGCGCCAAGGCTTTGCGACGTCCGGCCCAGTAGTTCCATGCCAGGCCAGCGCTGAGCAAAGCCAGCGTGACGACGCCCAACGTTGCGGCCATCGAGTGGCGGTGGTGTCTGTGCTCCTTGAGCCCGTCCGGCCCGACCGAAACCGCCGGGGAAACCGAGCCCTGCACCGTTTTTCACGTAAAAGGTAGTAACACCGTTCAGGCAATATAATAACATCTGGTTTTTTTGAATACGTTATCGCGTACTGTCTGTTTATTCAATCGAATAGTTACCAAAAGTTAATGGTACAACTAGTACCCAATATAAAAAGGACAATGCAAGATCTTAGCAATGCGGGTTGATAACGCACCCAATATAAAAAGGACAATGCAAGATATTAGCAATTGCGGGTTGATAACGCACCAGAGGCCATTCCTAAACAAGCTTTAGGTTCAAGCAGGACTGGTTATTTCAAATTTTAAAGCATGCAGTAAATGTGCTCACAAATAGCTATCAAGTTCAATACTATCTGCCCACTAGACATTACTGGCTCAAATCCGTTCCATCCCGACTGTTTTCTTTTTTTTTATATAATGCGAGAGCAGTACAAGCGGACATAAGCGCTATAAAATGTTTTTAGTATCAAAAGTTTCCCACGCTGAACAGATTATTTTTCCCCGTATGCGCAGCATCTGCGACTGTAAAGCCGAACCGCAAATAGTGAAATATATATCATGTAAACAGCATACAGGAAATGCATTATGGAACACAATATCCATCACCTGTTCTTCTGCTCTTAAATTGCTAGAGTGCCAGCGAAGGTTTTCAGTTTTGTGGCGTTCCATGTCCAGTCAACACTGACATCACAGAGTTGCACGACCTGCAAAATTTTGATATGGCTGGAGTAGCAATGGCAGGCCTTTTCTGAGAAAGCATTAAAGAACTTTATGCTGTCTCAAAAAAAAGGGGTGACTTCCTTTGTGTGGATTGGAGGGACTTGTCAAGGTTTCTGCCCTATGAAAACCCGACAGCTATGGGGAACCCAGCAGAAATCAGCATGTATACAGAGAATGCATTATTGTCGCCATCTGTCGATGCGTGCTCAGCCCAAGAACTAACCCGCCACGAAGTGCGTCGTGCTTGACCGAAAGGTAAGCGGCGACAGCGCACAGCTGGCCTCGTTGGTGGCTAATGGATGCCCGGGCATTGCAGCTGCTGCCTCTCGATAACTTCGGAATACTGATGATGCTCAAGACTGCCTGGCCGATCCTCCGAGATGAGCCGATCGTCTTGGACTTGGTCGCGGTACATAATGACTGCCACGTACTGCGGGTTTAGCTCCGAGGCGCCCGCGCGGTTGATAGGCTGACCTTGGGGCATTAAAGTGCAGCAGCATCACTTTCCGAGATTTCGCGATATTCAACGGTTCAAATCTCTAGAGGTCGTAGGTAATGCATGCAAAGTTTCTTTCTTTTTTTTTTTTTTGTGCTAGCATTCAAACTGATGACGCAATCGACAATTAAAACTCGAGCTTCTCCTCATAGCAGTGAAGGTATGCCGAGAAGCTCGGTGACAACCTCACGGACGGTATTACTTCTTATTTTCTTTTCCTTCGGCCACTTCTTGCGGTGCCTTTTCTGATGCCGCCGAACAACGTTTCAGGGAATTTTCGTTTGTTAGTTTTCTTTTTACTTCTTCAAACCAAGCGTTTCTATCCTGGAAATGTACTGGTATCGTCAATGAAGTTATCATACGCAGCCAGCCCGTCGCCATGTGGTGTAGAAAAGCCAAATAACAATCGCCATTCTAATCTTTAATTGTGCCGCGGATTGAAATGCTAGCGCCAAGTTATTGCACATGCCTAAGCTGCAAGCCGTAAGCATTAGAATCCTCGAAACTCATCGAAGTCTAAAACCGGGGCAGTTTTCCTTTACTCGCCAAAACCGCTTGTCCTACAGCCTCTCGTGCGAGGCAACGAAAGATTATTAAGTGCTTTATGATATGGAAAAATAGCTTTGTGCAGAATCGAAGAAGTCGAGGATAACTGCATGCTTCTCTTTCAGGTCAACGAGCACGCAGATTCGCAAAACTTAAGAAATGTCAAATTGGTGATCTATATACGGTATGCGAAATATATGGTATTAACGCAATGTTGATGTATAGGCCTTCTTCATTTTGGCTACATTACGACGATGCGGCAGCGCTGCTGTCGCTAATGACTTTCGCGCGGTATGCGAAATGCGAAACAACACTTCTATCGAATTTGCCTACCGTGATTGCGGGGTGGTTTGCTGCTGCCAAAAAAAAAAAAAAAAAAGCAGAGCACCATGCAGACTACTTGTGTCGCCATGGTATGGGCTGAAAGGCACAGAAAGCGAACCTTAGCAAGCTTGCACGGGAGTCTTGACGTCGAAGGTCGCCGTAAACAGAGGACCGCCACTGTGAAGCGCGAAGGCTGGATACCTACGCCGGCTCATCGAATATGAGCCAAAGACTTCGTCACTGCTACACTGGAGCTTATCCATTATTACGCTAGAGTGATCTACCTGCGCAAAGGTCGCGAACAACTTGAGTTGTGGTTTCTTTACGGCACGTATTGGGCTCCTGGTGTTGTCCTGGCGGGCGTGCGACTGCGCGTAGCATACTGCCGCGAAACCTTCAAAACTGTATTTGTTGTTTTTTAACAGCCGCCGGCATACGGCCTTATCACTCTGATTCTGGATCGCGTATCACTTCTGTATTCTTTGTTTGTTAATGCTCGATGTCGCGAGTCGCACGTTTATCAGTTCCGTTGCAGCGCAAGAAGCACCGATATATGTCTCGAAGATTCCGGCCACTCATGTGTCTTTCTACTATGTTCCAGCTCGTGCTGGTAGCAGTTTGCGACGTTGTCTACATTGTTCTGAGCAGCCTTTAAATTGAGCGTTGACGAGTGTGACGGGTATTCTTTGTTCGCCGATCGACGAGCGGTTTTGTTGCTATCGCTGCCGCCGAGTTGCCTAGTTTTTTTGAGGGCGTAAGTCAGCCCAATAAACAGTTTCTTCAGTGCAACTACCGGCACTTCATTCGTGTCATCGACCCTGGTCACCACCACGTGACATCTGGTAGAGGTGCTGTCCATGATCCTTCAAGCGAAGACCTAAGCCTTTCTCATTCGCCCTGGAAGACCAGCCTACAGGTCACCGGGCCAGCCGCCGACTCCAAGGCCTACAGCCAGAACATGGTCTGCTGCCTGACCCCGTTCGAATCCGGAAGGCATAAACTTTGGAAATGGCCCAGTCAACAGCACCAGTCGTCTTCGTGCAGCCCAGGGAGCCCCCCCCCCCCTCTTCCAAGGATTGCCCAGTGAAGACGCGGAAGACTGGTTGGACCTTTTGAACCATGTGGCAGAATTCAACGGCTGGAACGACACCGCGAAACTCCGGCACGTCTACTTTGTTCTTCAAGGACATGCCTGAGTTTGGTTCGACAATTATGAGGAAGCTATGAAGGATTAGGAGATTTTCAAGGAAGCGTTTTTGACTGCCTTTGCAAGTTCTGTCCGAAAGGAAAGAGCTCAGGCCCTCTTTCAATGAAGAGTTCAACTCCCTAACGAGCAGATGAAGCGCCTCTTTCGCCGCGCCGGCCCTAACATGACCGAAGGTGAGAGAGTCAAATTTTTAATGCGAGGCGTTAAAGAATCGCTTTTTTCAGGTCTTGTCCGAAATCCGCCAAAAGCTGTGACGTAAGTTGCAATGGAAGCGTCTACCATCGAGAAGACGTTGACCTCCCGGATGTGCCACTACGAGCGACCACTTCAGCCGGACTACTCAAGCCACTACCCCAACGCATCTGCAAGCGGAGAGAACCTTCGGGACCTGATCCGGGAGATCGTGCGAGAGGAGTTCCGCCGATTGATGCCATCATCGCAACAACTCCAGGTAGCGACGCTCGCGGACGTCGTCCGTGAAGACGCCCAGCAGGCGCTGGGCGTTCCTCAAGCGACGGCTGCGACTGTTCCAGCAAAAGAGGCAACAGCGATAAACTACGCTGCTAAATTACGTCGCCCTGCGCCGCTACCGTCCTGTTCGTGAAAACCGCCTCTAGCGCCCGCCCGCCAAGCCTACCAACGACCCCCAAGCCCCAGGAAGTGCGACGCCTGGAGGAAAGCAAACAACCGGCCATTATGCTTCCACTACGGTGAGGCCGGCCACATTCTGCGCCCCTGCCCGTACCCCGTACCGACGAATAGGTCTCTGCGGATTTGCAGTCGACGCTCCACGACCGCGCCCAGGTGAACAACCGCAGCAAATCGACAACTATCTGCGTAGCGGGGAGATTGCGCCACCAAGCCGTCGGTTCGGGTCTCCATCGCCGTACAGGGCCCGTTTTGCGTCGCCAGGTCGTAACTACGATGAGAGTGTGCGCGGAAGGTCTCCAAGCCCGCGCAGGGGAAACGAAATAGAGCAACCTTTGGAGGTGAGGTTGCTCAACGGCGAAAATACCAACAGCCTCCGCCGCCGACAACCACTAAAGACGACACAGCCATTTCACTGCCGCTCCACACGACGACATTGACGACAACACGGCCATAGTGCAAGCCGACACCGCCGCCCAACGAAGTAACAACGGTGTGCCTCGGCCATCACTTGAAGAAACAACGAAGCCGAGATCGAACACCAAGGCCCACGTGCAATGCGAGCGCGCGAACCAGTGACCTTGAGGTTGATGTCGACGGTCGCAGTCGCTGCCCTAGTAGACACGGGACCTGACTATTCAGTCATCAGTGGACCGTTAGCCTCCCATCTCTGGAAAGTTACAACCGCTTGGGATGGCCCGCTTATTCGCACCGCAGGTGGCAACCTGATTACTTTATGGGGACGATGTACTGCAAGAATAACCATAAATGGTCGTACTTACCCCTCCAGCTTTGTGGTCTTGCAACAGTGCTCCCGAGACGTGATTTTAGGCATGGACTTCCTAAATGAACATAGGGCTATCATCGACCTGCGATCTAAGCTCATCAAGCTCTCTGCAGACAACGCCATTCCTGCTACGACGACTTCGGCGCAACACATCGCTCTAAACGTCCTCGATGGCGAATTGATTGCGCCGCCCCGATCAAGCGTCGCAGTCTGCGTAGGTAGCGCAAACATCGAAACCGCTGAAGGCATCGTCGAAGGAAATATCGAATTGCTCTTGGAACGAGGTGTCGGCATAGCAAGAGGCATCGCGAAACTCCGGAGAGGCCAAGCTCAGGTGCTGGCAACAAACTTCACCGAAGAATACCGGCATCTCAACAAGGGCACGACGATCGCTTTTCTCGACGAATTAGCGGACCTCAAAGACGTATTCGCCCTCCACGACCTACCAGTAGAAGACGCACTAGACCAATTCCATCAGCCTACATTTGACATCAACCCGGCATTGACCCACAGCAGGAAACACCAGATTCCCGGTCTTCTTCGAAGCTGCAGGGAGTGCTTCTCGTCATCATCGAAGGTACCACAAACACCACTGGCCAAGCACCGCATTATAACGGGCGAACACGCCCAACCTCTGCGCCAAAGCCCCTAGGTGTATCGCCGCGAGAACGCGAGGCCATACGCGATCAAGTTGAGAAAATGCTGCATGATGACGTAATCCAGCCATTGAAGAGCCCCTGGGCGGCACCAGTCGTTTTGATGAAGAAAGATGGCACACTTCGCTTCTGCGTTGATTACCGCCGCTTTAATAGCATAACTACGAAGGATGTCTACCCGCTTCCCCGCATCGACGACACTCTCGACCGGCTCTGCAATGCAAGGTACTTCTCATCGATGGACCTAAAGAGCTGATATTGGCAAGTTGAGGTCGACGAAAGAGATCGCGAGAAGACCGCATCCGACACACCGGGCGGTCTTTTTGAGTTCAGCGTGATGCTATTTGGCCTCTTTTCCGCACCAGCCACATTTCAACGAGTTATGGACACAGTCCTGGCTGGCCTGAAGTGGCAAATTTGTTTGGTATATTTGGACGATGTTGCTGTCTTCTCGTCACACTTTGAAGACCACCTAAAACGACTGCAGACATCGCTGGAAGCCATCAAGTCATTGGGACTAACGCTAAAAGCATGGACGTGCCATTTCGCCTATGAAGAACTGCGGTTCCTAGGTCACATCGTTAGCAAGGATGGTATTCGCCCAGACCCGGAGGAAACAGCTGCAATCGCACAATCCCCACCGCCTGCCGACAAGAAAGCTGTGCGCCGATTCCTTGGGCTGTGCGCTTATTATCGACGATTTGTCAGAAACTTTTCGCACATCGCCGAACCTTTGACGCAGCGTACAAAGGCTGACGTACCTTTTAAATGGAAAGCGTCGCAAGGGGAAGCCTTTGACGAACTCAAGCGCCGCCTGCAGTGCCCTTCTGTACTTGGCCACTTTTATGAAAACGCCGAGACCGAAATTCACACCGACGAGAGCAGTGTGGGCCTAGGAGCCGTTTTTGTCCAGAAGAGTGCCGGACAGAATAAAGTAATCACCTACGCTAGCAGGTCCCTCTCAAAAGCCGAAATCAATTACTCGACGACCGAGAAGGAGTGGCCCGCGATCATCTGGGCCACTTCTATGTTTCGTCCATACCTATACGACCGACCATTCAAGGTAGTAAGCGACCATTTGATGAAGATCCCTCCAGCCGCCTTGCCAGATGGAGCCAACGACTTCAAGAATTCGACTTGACTGTAGTCGATAAGTCGGGCCAGAAGCATTCCGACGCAGACTGCTTATCACGCGCTCCCGTCGACGCTCCCGCGAAGGACGATGACGACGACGCCTTTTTGGGACCGGTAAGCGCCAGCAGTTTCACAGAACAACAGCGATCAGACCCTGAGCTGAAAGCGCTAGCCGATTACTTAGAAGGAAAGACTGCTTCCCCTCCTGGTGTATTCAGGCGACATTTATCATCGTTCGCGTTAAGCAATGGCCTCCTCGTGAAGAACTTCGCGCCCAAAAGGACCGCGCAGCTTCTTAGAGTGCCTAAAAACTTCCGGCAGGGAATTCTGCAGGCGTTGCACGACGAGCCCACAGCAGGCCATCTTGGATTTGCGCGCTCGTTGCGTCGAATCCAGGAGAAGTACTGCTGGCCTCGACTGCCTGCCGAAGTTTCCCACTACGTGAAGATGTGTCATAAGTGCCAATGATGCAAGACGCCACTGATCAGATCAGCAGGACTACTAAACCCGATTCCGCCTCCAATCCTGCCGTTTCAACAAATTGGGATGGATCTCCTCGTCCCCTTTCCAGCTTCGTCTATGTGTAACAAGTGGATCATCGTGGCCACTGACTACCTTACCCGTTACGCCGAAGCAAAAGCACTGCCAAATGGTACCGCGGCATAAGTTGCCAAATTTTTTGTCGAGCAAATTCTCTTGCGACACGGCGCCCCAGAAGTGCTAATCACGGACCGGGGAACGGCGTTTACGGCAGAGTTGACGAAAGCCATCCTGGAATACAGTCATACAAGTAATCGATAAACAACTGCCCCCCAGACCAATGGCCTTACGGAGCGCCTGAACGAAACGATCGTGGACATGATCGCCGTGTACGTCGACGCTGAACATAAGACCAGGGACACCATCTTGCCGTACGTGATCTTCGCATATAACACGGCAGGCCAGGAGACGACCAGAGCGACCCCGTTCAAGCTTGTGTACGGCAGGGAACCCACGACGACGCTCGACGCAATGCTGCCGCACGTAACCAACGAGGACAACCTTGACGTCGCCGCCTACCTGCAGCATGCAGAGGAAGCCCGACGACTCGCACGGCTGCATATTAAAGACCAACAGCGCGCCGACAGCCGACGATACAACTCTACGCAGAGTACAACCCAGGAGACCAAGTGTGGGTTTGGACACCAATTAGCCGTCGCGGACTAAGTGAAAAGTTGTTGCGACGATACTTTGGGCCGTACAAAATCATTCGCCGCGTCGGACCACTGGACTATAAAGTCATTCCCGACGGAACGTCAGCAGCACAACCGCAACGCGCACGCCCAGAAATTGTACATGTTGTACGACTGAAGCCATATTACGCGTGTTAAGGAATCTGTGGTGTTGAAACTTAGCGGTGTTTATATTTAAATTGCTTTGTTTTGGAACATTGAGGCGATGGTTTTTAAGGGGGGCGTAATGCCGTGAAACCTTCAAAACTATTTATTGTTTTTTAACAGCCACCGGCATATGGCCTTATCACTCTGATTCTGGATCGCGTATCACTTCTGTATTCTTTGTTTGTTAATGCTCGATGTCGCGAGTCGCACGTTTATCAGTTCCGTTGTAGCGCAAGACGCACCGATATCTGTCTCGAAGATTCCGGCCACTCGTGTGTCTTTCTACTATGTTCCAGCTTGTGCTGGTAGCAGCTTGCGACGTTTAGATTGTTCTGAGCAGCCTTTAAATTGAGCGTTGACGGGTGTGACGGGCATTCTTTGTTCGACGAACGACGAGCACTTTTGTTGCTATAGCTGCCACCGAGTTGCTTAGTTTTTTGCGGGTGCAATTAGTCAGCCTAATAAAGAGTTTCTTCAGCGCAATCACCGACTCTTCATTTGTGTCATCGACCCTGGTCACCACCACGTGACAATATATAGAGGAGCCAGTGTATTGTACAGCCTAAAGCTTTTTCTCCGCTCGAGTAACGGAGATGTATTTACTGATTAAACAATTTCTCAATCAACTCCTCCCTTTAATAATTATACGTACGCGTAGTGAAATGCTGCTCGAGCCATCTGCGTTTCACTTCTCAGTGGTTATGTTGCATAGCTGACTTTCGACGTGTTCACCTCAAAATAATTGAAGCTATTTCGTGATTCACTTCTCCATTGTTATGTTGCTTAGCTAATTCTCGCTGTGTTTACCTTAAATTTTTAATCTTTTTCTATTTACACTGTGTGTTGAAAGCTGCTGATTAGCTTGATTGGAGCTGCGGTTCGTTTAAACCGAGCGATTGTATCTATATTCAAAGCGGCTCGTTGTGAATGCAAGTAGTGGGGTTGGGCACCACCCAGTGAAATATGGTCTTGTGATTCGCACTATTTGAGGATCTTTACATCAAATATGTACTGCATAGCACAGTTGCGCAATGTGAGTTTATCCTACACTGAAACGCGGCTACGGGGGCCGGGAAAGAACTAGGTCGCCCTAATTACGGAACCACCGTTGCAGCTATAGCTTGTAATAGTAACGCAAGCTAAAAGCCAGAATAACCGTGATGAAATTGCGAATGTTATCGCCGACAGACGCGCACAAATAGAGCAGATATAACAGGTGCGCAGCGTTGTGATTTCTACGATTAATGCAGGAATAAGCAAATGCGTGCGCTGCCAAGCCGCAGTATCATGCTACACCTAAGACCCTTTACAATACAGCCTCTCGATACCAGCGATGGGCTTCGTGCTTAGCAGCGACGCTCATCTGCCGCACCATGGAAGAATCATCTGAGAGTGCAATGATGTTTCGAGCGGAATGAGGTTAGCGCTCGTTGTTTTCGAGCGAGAAAAATCACCGTCTACTTAGTCGACTGTAAGTAGTTGTAAGCATACGAAGCTTTATAATTATCGACGTATTCCGCGGTTAGCTTGCTGGGCTAGAACAACAAATAGATAGCAAAGTTGCTTGTTTTCGTTGGTGGGCAGCAAAAATTCACTTGTGCGCTTTGAACCCACTTTCTGTCTCGTATGCAGCGTGCAGGTCCAGACGCTACATGCCGTGTACGGGAAGTTTTCCTTGTATCGATTGGTCCTCATCACTGAGGCTCAAGAAATATTCACAATACAGGTGTTTTTCATCAACCCGAAAAAGTCGAGTCTGGTCGTCGAGTGCACTTTTACATAGAAAGGCCCAAACGCCAAGGAACAGAGTAAAAGGGCAGTCTACGTTTTCCCGTAAAAACTCGCTCTTCATCCCGAGCGATCAGTTCGATCCGCATTGTGTTGAGTTCATGTACACAAGACAAGAGCACATGGTTACTTTGGCTGCAAACAAGACGCCTGCAGAGCACAATAACACGCTCTCGTCAACCTTGGCCACAGTGCCCTTCCCGTGGTTCTTGCCTACAGTGGGACTGCAGACAACTGCAGCGCTACCTGGATTCCCTTGTTTGTTTGTAAACATAGAGGAGGTCTGTACGCTACACCATACTGCTTATGTGGTAGCCTGAGGTGTATTGGAGAGGAGGGCTGCTAACATCGTTTGCATACATAGTTCTGGAGAGCCGTGTTTTTTGAGTAGGCGGGGAATCGCCCGAAAGGGTTTTATAGCTTTCGCTCTTGCCGCTCTACTTAGTAAAAATTCCATAGTGGTGCAGTTGAGGTACTAGCAATTTCGAATGACCCACACACTCCAAATGGTGTTATCTGCATCTCAAATAGACGCAAGGCTTCTAGATGACTTCAATACAAGCTTTGAGAACAAATATCGGCGCATTGAAGGTGGTGGGTCGCCATGAGTTGACAGTTCCATGAGGGAAACCATGGAACCGCTTCAGGCCATAAAGGTTTCGCTTACAAGATTGAATACCTGAAAGTGATTCAGGCTAAGACGGACACCGAATTTCAAGGCTCCAGCTAACTCCAACTGGACTGGGAGTTGATATTGTACAGTACACGGGTACCTTGCCCTGTAGCTTCATTTAAATCCGGGCGATTACAACGATTTTTGCTGTACGGAAAAGCACGAAGGCGTTGCGCTTTCTAAAATACTTTTTTAATTCGTAATAAATATTGCCGGTTACATGGCTATTTCGGAGGCTAGAGCGCAGTATATGTGTTTTCTATTCCTTATCAGATCATGAACTACATCAGTGTGGTTCGAGGTCAGTACGTCTGGTTTTGATGGACAGAATGATGACTCGGAAAGGCAAAGTGTCGAGAGCAAAAGGCTGACCTCCATTTTCGTCAGTGTCATAACGGCTCAGTGCATGAAGTAAAGGCACCTGGGTGTTGAATTCTGCAGTGCGATAGATTACTTGGCTGCGAACACATTTGAATTGGAGCTGGGAAGGCAGCGGAACCCCGCCAGCGTGGCAGATGAGTTCATGTGAACGTTAAGCTTAATGGCTGCAGTGGCCAGTGACGTTGAGCACAGTTGCAGTGGCCTGTATCAGTTACAGTGTGCTGCGATTGGAAGCAACACCGGCTAGTTGCGCCTGTCTCATTTTGACAGCATGTAGCTGAAAAAAACTACAGTGTGCACACGACCATGGTTAGGACAGTGCTTTCAACATAGCAACCAAAACTCGCGGTGCGTACCGTTGACCGCGGCGTAGGTGCGCGGCTGGGTCGAGCGAAGCCGTGTGTAACAGGGGATCCGCTTCTGTCCGGCGATGGCCCAGGAAAATGGTTTGCAACTGTGGCCCTCGCCGCAGTTTCCGGAAGGCGCAAGTCACCGACATGTGAAGAGTCAGAGGTCCAAAGAGGCGGGGATGTCTGTTTGCTGCATCCAGTCGTAGTTGAATCAAGTGCGGGCTAAATAGGTGTGGCAATTCTGAAAGCGCTGGCACCTTGATATCAAATCCAATGATGCAGATCGCGAAATGGCGATGTGTATGTCCCTGTACAGGCCTGTTTTCACCAGGAGATAAAAGTCAATAATAGATAGCTACACGCTGTGGAAGGCGGCCTTATGATTTTGCATCTCTCATAATACAATGTATACATAGTGCTCTAAAGCCTTTAAAAATGCCAGCTTTTTTTTTTTTTTCAAAGCGTAGCACCTGCGAACATATAGGCTGTTTACATCTTGTATAACAGCCGCGTTTGCTTTCGCGGTTAAACAGCAGCCGGGCGGCTCGCGTTTTGATGAATGATTGAAACTTGATAGAACGGCATTTCGATTCAGTGGCTCAGAAAAGCTCCTCAAATTTGCACAGTATATTTCCTAAAACAAAACCAAACAAGAATCCTACGTCAGTTGCTGATTTTACTGTTAACTAGAGGTCTTCCCAGTTTTCAACAAAACGAAGAGACTAAACATTTCACAATATTTTCTGCTGCGCGAAATTTGAACACCCCTTTTTACATAACACTTCTGCGAGCGAAAAGCATGCACTCAAATATTAAAGGTGCAATCGCGCAACCTCTATTGTATGTATGTATGTATGTATGTATGTATGTATGTATGTATGTATGTATGTATGTATGTATGTATGTATGTATGTATGTATGTATGTATGTATGTATGTATGTATGTATGTATGTATGTATGTATGTATGTATGTATGTATGTATGTATGTATGTATGTATGTATGTATGTATGTATGTATGTATGTATGTATGTATGTATGTATGTATGTATGTATGTATGTATGTTAGTTTAGCTTAGTTTAGTGGGGTTTAACGTCCCAAAGCAACTCAGGCTTTGAGAGACGCCGTAGTGGAGGACTCCGGAAATTTCGACCACCTGGGGTTCTTTAACGTGCACTGACATCGCACAGCACACGGGCGCATGTATGTATGTATGTATGTATGTATGTATGTATGTATGTATGTATGTATGTATGTATGTATGTATGTATGTATGTATGTATGTATGTATGTATGTATGTATGTATGTATGTATGTATGTATGTATGTATGTATGTATGTATGTATGTATGTATGTATGTATGTATGTATGTATGTATGTATGTATGTATGTATGTATGTATGTATGTATGTATGTATGTATGTATGCATGCCTGCATGTTAAGCGGGTCCTCTGTGAAACGGGGTGGTTATAGTCAGCACCTCGCCCAATCTTTTTTTGTGATCTTAACTTAGATAATAAATCAATTTTAACGTCTTTCCTTTTAGTCCCAGGTTATCTTTACATGTATACCTGTCCTTAGTTTACCCATACCCCGAGATGCTTATAATCTGCAAGTCTTGGTTTCACTCCCTTGTATTGTCAACTGTTTATCACTGAAATCATTGGCTACCATCAGACCCGACAAGTACGCTGAAGGTAAAGCCGACTGCATCACCTTGATATTCACATATATTAACCAATGATTGTAAATCTTCTTGGCTATTGTTTAATAGAACAATGCCATTTGCGTACATTAATCCCGGAAGCGTTTGTCATACGTCCGTTCCACCAAGCTTCTACGAGCGATTAAAATCAAGGTTGCTTTCTTGCAGGCTATTTTTCATATTATTCAAATAAATAATGAACAACAGCAGTGATAGCGGACGTCCTTGCCTTAATCGTTTGCAACCTCGACAGTAGACGAACTTCTTAACCCCTCCCATGCAATCGCAACTTTATTATCTCTGTATACTTGTTTTAGTTATTCAACTACTTCTTTATCGATGGCTTGAGATTTGATTATGTCCTGAAGAACCTCACTGTTTATGCTGTCGTATGCAAGGCTTATGTCCGGAAAAGCTAAATACATCGGTCTGTTTCCCGCCCTGGATGGATGGAATATAGGAGCGTCCCCTTTGAAACGGGGTGGTAGCAGTAGCTATCATGCTCATTTTTCTCCCTAAATCTTATTGTTTTAGATTGGTTAACTATACCATCATTCTATTTATTAAATTTTTGTTTCTACATTACTAACATTATGTCACTACTCTGCTTTTAAGCCACCAATCTTCCAGTCGTTTTTTGCTAGCTTCCACCACCGGTTTATTCACCCGGCCACTGGTGTCTCTAAATCCCAGAGCTTAAGGAACAGTGACTGCGCCTGCATCAACTTCCGGATGAATACCATTACATTCGAGTATAATATGGTCAATTGTTTCACTGGAGTTACCACATACAGCACATGCGTCCTCTTCATTGTTAAATTTCTTTTTGGAGCTGCGTGTTCTAAGGCACCCTGATCTAGCTTCAAAAAGTAGGGCACTGCCTCTTGAGTTATCAAAGAAAGCTTTCTTCCTGATCTGCCTTTTCCACTTTCGGTATAATTCCACACTCTGTTTCTTTTCCATCGAATTTATCCAATTTTTACCTTCCGTACTTTTCACCGGTTGCTTTCGCCTGGCTGTTACTAGAGTAGCGCACCCTACCGGCTATTCAGGGAAACTTAGAGAAAGGAAAATAGAGTGCTATTCCGACATGTAGACACAGCTAGCGGATACTCCAAGAAATTTTAAGAAAGCGAATGAGCGCGCAATTAAACGCCTGACTTTGGCATGGTTCTTTGGCTCAAGCAATCAAGCAGTCCTTGCAGACTACGACGATGACACGAGCTTCTTTGTTCAGTCAGAGGACATTAGTGAATTATCATCCGTAGGTAACTTTACATTTAATAAACTGCTCGATTGGGGCAAAGTTAATTCGTTGGAAATAAATGCAAAAAAACCATGGCTGTCCTATTTCTGCCTGTGCAAACTTCAAAATTAAAATCGTAACTTAAACTTAGGCAATCAAATAATAGATACAGTAAAATAAGTGAGATGCAACAGGCCATCCGTCACATTGCAGGCTTACCGCATGACGGCCATACAACTGAGCATTTTTCAACATATAATATACTCCCCGTACTTCCCCTACATGATTTTAATCTAAGTATTAAATATAAAACTCCGTGATAAAATCAAAGACGTTTTCTCTCGCTGTGCAATCTAAGACAAACATTGGAAGTTACTTACAAAAGGAGAAACAGAAATACAATGTCGCCCTCTTTTCTGGTACAATTAACGATTTCAATAGACTCGAATATCGCTTGCCCGCATTATTGAACAGACGTAACAACACAGACACAGATATAAGAACAGCAACGAAACCCGCACTCGTTAGATATTTTATAATTTTCTAAAGTATAAAGTGACAGATTAGGGAGGGACATCCCAACATGGAATGAAAAATAATTTTATGCGCAAATGCATTTGTTTGTTTGCTGTTTTTAATCATACATAAGTCGCATTGATGTTTTATGCAAGGTGCATAGACTTATGGACATATGTATGTGTTGCTGGTATGTATAGATGCTTTATCGTTATGTGCATCTCCTATATCTTATATTTGTGTACTCTACTGCAGCAACGTATGCATAAGATTAAGATTTTATAATCTGTAAATAAAGCTCGTTTAATTTCTCATATTATTATTAAAATATTGGTTACTTTTTATAGTCCTTCAAATTCCAGTCAAGTTCATTCACAACGTTTTACTTCTGTATGGCTGTTGCCGCAGTACGCTGTCATCAAAGCGGCCAAGGGCATTCGTCAAGCTGCTTAGATAGCAATTTTTTGTTCTTGCCCTCGCATTTTTTCTGTACCGGGAAGAATTCGGAATTACGTGAATGTGAATGTGATAATGTGCATGTATTAGCGCTGCTTTTCTGAATGCTAATAGCGGTAGTTAGAATGCCCTTTTTTTTCAATACTTTACCAAGACCATATATCTGTGCAGGCTGCAAAACTTGGAGAAGCACTTAAACTTCCCTTTAAAGGCATAATGCCACCGTGGTAAAGGGTCCCCAGACTTACTACGCATGCCAGTCACCAGGCTGTCCGAGACGCCACTGTTCCCCATGAGCATGGAATATCGCCCAAATCAGCCGAGCAGACATTTACGCTCAAGTGTGGCTTTTAAAACTTGAACCACCACCACCACCACCATGTCCACTTGGGGCCCCCACATGGGGTAAACTTAAGCTTCGCTTCCAAAAAAAAGCTGCAATGGCGTTAAGGCCCCCCTCGGGATCTCAACCTTGTCCGAGACGTATCTTTTCCAGATGAACGTGCTGGTTAGTGGGAAGTGGCATTAGAATCATACGCCCCTTACTGGCCAGTTTCACCTTCTGAAGGGTTTCAAGCTTTGAATGGGCGTCTAAGCGCTCCGCTTTGAAACAGAGAGCCTCAAACTCGCTTCCACGCGTGTTATGTACATTTAGCAGGAGCAATAAAGCGCGTCTTCTATTAATTTTAGAATTTGCTAAGAAATGTGCGGACAGGCATCGTGCCTCATCCACTCAAATCAAGTCAAGAGAAATGAATTTTGCTTAGGCAGTTCTTAATAATCAATACTAGGTGAGTAAGGAGGAGTGGCTTTCAAAATTCTGTCCTGGAACGTAAACTCGAATGAAAAAAAAATCATATTTGTACAGAGGCGCCTTGAGTATGTTATGTTAGCTGTCGAGGCACTTGAATTTTCTCGCCAGAGGGTGTTCTGATATTAACCGTTTTACTCAACAAACGATGCGTGTGTAAAACGCTGCACTATCACCAAACCATCGTCCTCTCTGAGGTCATCAATAACCAGATGGCTACTACACCGATTTCTAGTTTGCTTGGAAGACAATGCCCCTATGTTCCTGTCAACATGCGGGTATGTACATAAACTCAGGCCGGTCATTATATCATGAGTCTTACTTCTCAGCCTTGGAAGGTGACACAGCTGCGGGTGTCTCGAGAACGCGGGCACAGGCTGCGTACTCTGGCGAGTCATCCACCACTAGGGAAACCTCAGTTGCCGGCCTTTGTGGCACGGAATGCCCCTCCGCGGCGTCGGTAGCTGAGTAGTCGGACGACTCCTGTTGATATCCATCGCTGCTGCTTTGGCCTTCTTTTGTGCTGCGTTTGCTCATTTCTTCTTCTTTTGCTTGGTCCTTAAAAATATTTCGAAGAAATAAGCGAGAAAGTTTTCTTTGCATTCTTCCTCTTCTATTGAGCAGAGGGTTGCAAAGCACGCGGGTCGAGATGGGGCAGAGAAAAACGGAGGGGAATGTATTCCCGCTAAAATTGAGTGGGAAGCCCTTGGGGTTGTGTTAGGTGTTACAAAATTCCGCCAGTACTTATGGGAAGTCATTTTACTATTATTACGAACCACAAACCACTCCTTAGCCTCTTCAGTCGAGGAATGACAGTTTCGGTCATGGCTGCGGCGAGAATTCAGCTTTCTGCTGTAGTGCTATGCACTTACCAGTACACTATTTAGCACAAGCTATGAAATGCCCTAATTGATGGTGGTACAAACTTTTTTCAGTGAAGGCCAAAAAATAAGTAAAATTATGTTGCCGCCGTTCCGTGAGTGACCATCCGGCTGCTGGCCGTGACCTCCAGGTCACGCCTCGCGGCGACTTCCGCTGCCTAGGTCGTAAGCCGCTGTTGAATATGCAGCTCCGGGCTGGCCAAAGCAGCCTCCCACAGCTGCGGGCGGTTTATTTGCCAGGAGACGAGGGAAAGTGCGCCGGACAAGAGTAAAGAATGTGAGCATAATCTGCTCGGGGAGAGCTGCAAAGCGTGCATTGGGGCGAGAAGGCACCGGGATGAATAAGGGCAAGGCATGCAGGGGAGAGGAAATTGCGGGCCTGTAAATGGCGCCACGTATTCTGTTCGATTTTAGATAGGGACTTGTGAGAGGGAGGGAGGGATAATCGGGAGTTGCGGTAGTGGAGGGTGATGCCATGGAAGGTGAGGAGGGAGTCACGAGTGTCCATCCCGGAGTGGAGGGGGCCACCTCGGTTGGTCATCTCGCGAGCGATAGAATTTGTCGCCTCATTTCTAGCGTGCCCCGCGTGAGCCGGAACCCAGAAAAGTTGGAGAGGTCGGGAAGAGGGAAAGGTCTGCTTAAGGATATTGAGCGCAGAGGAAGAGATTCTACCCTTTGCAAAGTTGCGGACTGTGGTCTTAGAGTACCTCAAGTGGACCGGAATGGGAGAATTTAACTCCGGCGACCATTATGTCTTTTATTGCGGGCATGAATCCAAGAGAAGGAATGGGGTCGCTCTCATAGTAAACAGAAGAATGGGCAAATCAGTGCTAGAGTACAACCCCAAAAACGACCGAATGATTTCACTTCGGATCAAAGGTCACCCTTTCAACATGCAATTATCCAAGTCTATGCACCGACCACTACTGCTGAAGAAGCTGACGTTGAGAGATTTTATGCGGTCCTACAATGCCTTTTAGACCACGCCCCATCATCAGACATCGTTTTTCTCATAGGAGACTGACTGGAATGCTAAGGTCCGGAGCGAAGAAATATCCGGAATTATAGGCAAGTTCGGTCTTGGCGAGCCAAATGAAGCTGGGCAGAGGCTAGTAGAGTTTCGTCAAGAAAACAACCTGACCACAACGAATACTCATTTTCAACAGCACCAGAGGCGCCTGTACACATGGACTTCACCGGACGGTCTGTACAGGAATCAGATCGATTATATCCTTTGCCGGCAGAGATGGAGAAGCGCTATACAAGCAGTAAAAACAAGGCCTGGGGCCGATTGTGGCACCGATCATCAGCTTCGTGTTGCCAAAATTAGGCTTCGATTGAGGAAAACGCAGAAAACTAGAAGGCCTTTCAGGTATGATCTGGATCAAATTCCATTAGAATATGCTGTGGAAGTCAGGAATTGATTTCAAGAATTAGATCTAGAAGACAGAGAGCCTGAAGAGATGTGGACTGACTTTCGTGATATAATACAAGAAGTTGCTACTAAGGTAGTTCCAAAGTAAAAGAAATGCAAGAAAGTAAACTGGTTATCTGAAAAGGCTTTGCAAATAGCTGAGGAAAGGAGGATGGCAAAAGTTATGGGAAAAAGAGAAAGATACAAGGTTCTCAATGCGGATTTTCAGAAAATAGCAAAAAGAGTTAAGAATGCCTTCCTGAACATACAGTGCCAAGCAGTTGAGGACAACAGCCAATTGAGGAACACAAGAGCTCTGTATAAGACAATAAAATATATCAAAGGAACCTTCTGTGCTAAGCTGGGCGTAGTAAAGGACAAACGAGGCAGGGACCTCACTGAAGCCTCAAAGATAAAGAAGAGGTGGCAGGGATACACACAAGAACTGTACAAGAAGGACCCGGATGTGCAAATTCAACATAAGACGGTTGTTATTACTGATCTCGAGCCAGGCATCCTGAAGAGTGAAGTCGAATGGGCCTTAGCCAGCCTTGCTAAGAACAAAGCTAGCGGAATTGATGGCATTCCAGCTGAGTTGCTTCAAAACCTCAACCATAACGACGCTGTTAACGTTCTGTATACATTATGTCAGCAAATTTGGACAACCCTGCAGTGGCCACAGGATTGGAGGAGGTCAGTTTACATCCCAATTCCAAAGAAAGGCAGTGCAAAAGATTGTTCCAACTACCACACGATCGCGCTCATTTCGCATGCTAGCAAGGTGATGTTGAAACTCCTCCAAGGTAGGCAGCAACAGTATGTGGATCGGGAGCTTCCGGACGTGCAAGCTGGGTTTCGAAAGGGCAGAGGAACTAGAGACCAGATTGCCAACTTTCGCTGGATCATGGAAAAAGAATGAGAGTTCCAGAAACCCATCTACTTCTGCATTATTGATTATGCAAAAACCTTTGACTGCGTAGATCACAGCAGATTGTGGCAAGCTCTCCAAGAGATGGGATTTCCAATTCACCTCATCTGTCTCCTCAGGAACCTGTATGAAGGGCAAGAGGCCACAGTCAGAACTGGGCATGGTCTTACTGATTGGTTTCCGATCGAGAAAGGAGTGAGACAAGGCTGCATACTGTCGCCATGCCTATTTAATCTATATGCTGAGTGCATCATGAGGAAGGCGGGTCTGGACGAGTCATCAGTTGGAGTAAGATTGCTGGCAAACGTATCAACAACCTCAGATATGCGGACGATACCACTTTAATGGCAGAAAGTGAAGTGGAACTCAAGAGACTTCTGATGCGCGTACAAGAAGAGAGTGAGAAGTTTGGGCTTAAACCGAACATTAAAAAGACAAAGATCATGGCGTCTTGCCCTATTACGTCCTGGAGCATCAAGGGACCAGAAGTGGAAATTGTGACAGATTTTCTCTTCTTGGGCTCCAAGATCACCCCGGAAGGAGACTGCAGGCATAAAATTAGGAGGTGCCTGCTTCTGGGAAAGAGAGCCTTGGCTAGCCTTGACCGCATAGTAAAGAGCAGAGACATTACACTTCCAACAAAGATTCGTATAACTCGTGCTATGGTCTTTCCAGTTGTGATGTATGCATGCACAGTTGGACTGTGAAGAAGGCTGACCGCCGAAAAATTGACGCGTTTGAACTGTGGTGCTGGCGGAGACTCTTCAGAGTTCTTTGGACGGCCGGAAGATCAAATCAGTCGATGTTGTCGACCATAAACCCTGACTGCTCATTGGAGGGTCAAGTTCTAAAGTTAAAGCTCAGCTACTTTGGTCATCTGATGAGAAGAGAGGAGCCGCTGCAGAAAGATTTGATGTTGGGAAAGGTTGATGGTCGCCGGAGAAGGGGTAGGCAGCGAACGCGATGGTTAGATGGCATCCTCGAGGCACTGCAGATGAATTTATGTGATGTTAGGAAGATAGTGAGAGAGCGGAAAGCGTGGCGTGACATGGTCCATAGGGTCACGAAGAGTTGGACACGACTGAACGACTGAACTGACCCGGTCGTTTAGCCTCCGCAAGACAAATTCCCCTTCCTCTTCCGCGTTTGGCGGAATGTCAGGCGTGGCACTCCGCCTGCGCGAAAAAAAAAGAAAACGGGCGAGGGAGCGAGCGCCTCTGCATTCAGTCGGTCCGTGAAGAGAGTAAAGCGCGCACCGAGCGGTAGACACCCATCTTTCACCTTTGGACAGCGAGACGGACCAATGGACGTCGTTCGTAGGAAGTACGTCATTACTGTGGCTCGACAGGACTGCGCAGGAAACGGGGAAGCTGGCTTCCCGAAGGAGAACATGTGAGAGCTTTGATTTGTATTTTCGTTGCTTTGCGGCGCACGTGTCACTGTAGCATTTTGCACACACTATCTCCGGTGCCTGATCGAAACACTGGGTTCCTTCGCCTAAAAGGTCCTTCCCTGAACAGTGGCCCTTTAATGCTATTGTGACTGGTCATAGGGTTTTCTTGGCAGGAAGTACTGGAGTGGGTCGCCATTACCACGCTATAGTTCCATCACACATAAACTACTGTCACCTTGTTTGGGGTATAACATCCAAAATAAATCTGAGTACCATACTTGGTCTCCAAAAAAAGGCAATTAGACTGATCGCTGGTGCATGTTTCACTGCCCACATGGAAACAATAATTCCGCATAATAGAATTCATCGTGTGCATACCATATTTCAGTATCAGTTACTTGACTGCTTCAAATTGTCACCTCAGTGCTTTACCGACTTCTTGAAGGATATTGCTGGACTTAATCCTAACATAAAACCCTTTCACACGAGACGTAAACAAATATGCGATGTTCTTCGAACGAGAACGTTATACGGTAACCGGAGCCTCCGTTTTACATTACCATGCATACTAAATCATTACAGCATACTGAACCCAAACATCTTTGCCGCCTCAATTAAGGACTTTAAACTGTATTTCGTTAATTCCTCACCGTCCTTCTGTACTTTGTATTCCTTGTCTTAACATTATCATAAGAATAGTCACTTTATTTTCATTACGTTTTGCCATGTTGCGTGTATACCATTAGATGATTGTTGGCAGTTAATTTACTGTGCTAGTTTTTAATTTCCTGTTTCATTCATATATTTGTGCTCCTTCTATCAATCTGTGCTTCACAATTTTGATGTTATATATGTATATGTTCGCCTTGATCTCACACGTCTTGTTGCTCTGCTTTTACTGGGCCTCGGGCATCTCTCAAGCTGTCGTTGTAGCTTTTCGCCTGAGGTCTATTCTCTGTATATTACTGGAAATAAAATTTTTTGCAATACTTTTTTCAATATTCAATTTCTGTGTTTATTTTTTAAGCATCGGGTCGATGCTTTTTCAAGAGGGGAGTAATGCCCCAAATTATTCAGATGTTTATTTGTTCTTTTCCTGACAGCTCCGGTATGCGGCCTTATCCCTCTGATTCAGGCACGGAATAGACCGATCCCACCGATCCCACCGGCCGGATTCACGAGGCAACTGCTGCCGCGGTGCATGCTGGTACATGTATTGTCAACCGACCACTCCAGCCGCCCGGAGTGGCTGCGTGCCGTAGGGCCGCGGTGAGAACGAACGAATTTTAGCTCATGTGTATGCCAGAGTGCATTGGAAAAACATTCGCCTGTTTCGTTCCTGGGCACTATAACTGGACATGGGACAAATAACTCGTTTTACGCATTTAGGCGATAGCTTATACAGCTCGTTCGGAAGAAAAGTCATCGGCGTTGTAAACAGTAAGAGTAATAGTTGAAGGCACCGCGTGTCGGAAATGAAGGGGGATGCGTAAAAAATCGTATCATGGTAATTTGTGCTTCTATTGTTTGACGATTGGTGTGTGATAGGCGAAGACGAACCAGTGGAGTAAATGTCAATGTGGTTAATCGATTAAATAAGGTGATTAAAGAAATTAGGAAATGGTTGGTTCAATAGTGTCAAAACGCTCAGAATAAAAGCCAATTTCATGATACTAACTTGGAAAACTTAGTGCAGTTGACCAAATAATTAGTTGAAATAAATGTTGAAATGAAACGTTGCATGTCATATTCTCTGAATAAAAAGCCACTCTTGGTGGTGTCGTTTATGAAAATTTATAATGTGCAATGGAAAAAAATTAAAAATTATCAAGCTTGGGTTTGAAAGATGTCGAAATGCTCACAATGAAAATTCAACGCTTGACAATTCTGATTAAGAAACGTTAGCTTGTAATTGATCAAATAATGTTTAACAATTAAAAATTGAAAATTGGAAAACCGAGCTTCAAGGTGCTAAAAAGGATCAGAATGGGAAGTCAGTGCTTTATGATTCTAAGGAAGAAATGTTAGAGTGGAATTGATCAATTATGCAGTTGAAATATTTGAAAAATGAAGAATTAGCGAAAGGCCCTAAATGGTGTCAAAATTATCGGAAAGAAAAACCAATGTGTTGTGATGTTAATTGAGGAAATTTAATGTATGTAAGTGGTTGAATAATGAAATAATTGAAAAAAGAACCAATCGTAAAAACGGCGTTCAAAAGTGTCAAAATGCTCTTGATGAAATGTCAATGCTTGATGGTGCTAAATAGAAAAATTTTGAGTATGCAATTGGTCAAAATATTTGAAATAATAGAAAAAATATGTTTTAAACAGCGTTCAAAAGTGTTAAAACCAGTTTGACACCTTTGAATGCAATTTTTATTCTTAAACAATCACTCAAAGTTTTACTTGACCAATTAGACACTTTAAATTTTTGTTACCCTCCTCTATCATTGAGCTTTCGTTATGTGTGTGTCACAGCTTTTCAAGATTTTTGCATTTTTTTTTTATTTCGAATAAATGATTGGTTCATTGCACACTCTCAATCTTTTTATTAGTTTATCAAGCATTGGCTTTTCGTTTTATGCATATTAACACCTTTGCATGACCTTTTTCTATTTCTTGGTTGTTTGAATCATTTTATAATTACACTTTACATTTGCTCATTATATCATCCAGCATTGGCTTTTCATTCTGAGCATTTTGACACCTTTTAACCCTTTACCAATTTTCCTTTTTCTTTAATTCATCAACTAATTACATTGACTTTTTAGTCGCTATCGCCTATCACACACCAATCAACCGTCAATCACCAGAACTGCAAATTACCATGATGCGAGTTTTTTATGCAGCTCTTGATTATTTCCGATACGCGCTTCGCAACTGAACGAGGCTATTGCTTAAAAGAAGATTTAAGGACGCTTAGAACGCTTGTTTTGCATGTAACAGTCACTATAATTTTGTGAAATAATGGAAACGAATTTTTTCGGCGGTGAAGTGTGAGAAATGTGCGTTGAGTTCCTGTGGAGAGTAGACTGCAGTAGTGCGGTCGCATGTGCGCCAGTATGCGCACGCTGACCAGCCGGCATCAGACCACAACAAACATGGTTGCGGTGCAGCTGCGGGGGACAGATGGATGGATGGATTTATTGAACGGAAGGACAGGTAGGTTGGCCGGAATGTTTAAAATCTGGCCTGCTACTCTGCACTGGGCAAGGAGAAGGGGAGGAGAATGAAGATCAAGATGGGTGACGATGTGGGAGAAGGAATATGAAATATGTATACGTCTTCCCTTTCCTATAAACCAATTCACAATCTCCGCTAAGCGTAGGAAGCTGGCTAGTTGGTTTCTCACAATTTCCAAGTGGTCCAAATTATTACATATGCCTCCACTACCGACACGCCTTTCTCTCTTCTTTCACTCCCGAGTTCCTCCGTTCCCTTATGGCACGGTTCAGGTGCCCATAGAAAAGTGGGTGGCAAATACTGTACTATCGGGGCCAAACTCTGTGGACCATAGAGTTTCGACAGCTTGCTTTACAAGCGCGATTCAAGTCCGGTGGCGCACAAAACACGGCAAAGAGCTCGCACTGCCTGGACATCCTTATCCTTGTCCTGCCAAGCGCCCAGAGGCAGATCCTCCGACAGAAACCTCTTGTCCAAATAATTCAAGAAAGCGGCTAGCACATTTCTTTCTCACGCATACACTGAGCACACAAATAATATATGCTCCATAGTCTCGCGGAAGTAGCAAGTTGAACATTCCAGGGAGTCTACCTGTCCTATTAAATGTAAGCATCTGCGCGTGAAAGCCACGTTTAAACAAAATTTATTTAGCAAGCATACATGGATGACGCCGAATATCACGTGGAACACAAAATTTCAATGTTTGATCGAGCCTTTTAGATGAATGTTTCGGGCGTCTGGCTGTGCCCAGTAAGCTGCCGTAGCACTCTTCACACAGTTCGTGATAAGACACATCGTATCCGCTGTTCAAAAAGGCACAGCTGATGGGAGGCCATTATTGAGTGCACTTTTCACTTCTCTATTGGCCAGTTCATTTCCACGGAGCCTGCAGTGGACAGGGATCCATTGAAACATTATCCTGCGGCCTTGCAGCTGGGCAGATGTGAATAGCTCCATATTGTTTGGTACCAAGGACTGGTAGGCAGTGTGGCGTACGAAGTTTTCAAAATTTGAAAATGTAGTCTTTCAGTCCGTGAATATACACCATTTTTGAGGTGGTTCCCCACGTAGGTAGAGAATAGACTCCCAAATGGTTACAAGTTCAGCAGCGGTTGATGTAGAAGTATGTCCCAAAAGGAAATGTAGAGTCGTTTTCTGAGCTGGTAGGACCACAGCTGCAGCGGATGCCTGTACTGACACAGATCCGTCGGTGTATACGTGATTATAATTAGGATATGCTGGCCAGATGTGCGCCAGAGTTAGTTGTTTCAGACCACTAATTAGCACAATTGATTTCATTAGTATCCTGGTGGTGATGGTAGAGCGGGACAATATGGGAGGGCCTATCCTGTGGGTACTTGCGACTGATTTGCAGCGGAGTGGACTTTTAAAACTGCAGTCCGGCTGCTCGTCCAGAATCTTGCTCAGTTGCTTACAACGGTGTCGTGTAAGTGATCGTAAATATACACGATGTACTTCGTGTGACAAGTATATCGATATTGGGCGAGCATGTGCCTCTTCATTTCTGCCTTTGTTAAAGGTGCATCTGTATAGTCCAAGGCATATTTTCAGTGCCTGCATTTGCACGCTCTCTAAAGTCCGCAAGCAAGAATAATCTCATATAAGAGAGTACTGGGAGACTGTACTGGATGTAGCCGACAAATAGAGTCTCATAAAGCCGCAGTGCGGAGCGCTCAGTTGGACTCCATTTGATGCCACTTATGAAAAGAAATACATGGCAAAGGTGATTAGCCTTTTTTTCACCACATTATTATGCTTCGACCAAGATAGTCTCTGGTCAATAATTATTCCCAAGAATCTGTGCTGGAGACATACGGTACTACAACTCCATGAAGAGTAATCGGGCATGGGTGACACATTTTGCCGTAAATGCGATCACTGCACACTTTTGTACCGCTAAAAGCAAACCTTGCCGCCGTAAGTACATCGACGTTGATGACACAACTCGCTCCAATCTCGCACGTAGTTGTGGGCGCGTCGAACCAGACACCCAGGTGCAGATGTCTTCAGCATATGCACTGATGTGGATTTATTTTAATGGCAGCTCACTAACCAGGCCAATTAGCCTAATGTAAATAAAGTTGGACTGAGGACTCCTCTCGGTGAAGCTTCACGAAAGAGCAAAAATCACCCAGTACATAGCCGTTACCGCATTAAGCTGTGCGATTCAAGCCTGGCGTCTCCCCTTTTACCTTTGATAATTACACTTCACGTGCTGCGCAGCCAAACTTCTGGTACCTGCAGCTCACTCTGATAGCGGGTAGTATCTCCATCAGGCGTAATCATGTAAACTGGGAGTCCATTGAGATACCTTAAAATCCACAGGTACAGCCGGTCAAATCCCACGTGGTCAAGTCCATCAACAATAGCATCATGGAGGACGTTGTTGTAAGCCCTCTTTATACCTAAAAAGACAGCAGCTACTAGTCGACAGTGATGTCTTTCGTGTTCAGGTGTCGCCACAAGGTCGATGACGTTGTCGATAGAAGAACGTCCCCGGCGAAATCCAGTCATCATATTCGGACAAACACCATTACTTTTTTGAAACCACTCAAGTTTTGCCAGAAGCATTCGTTCCATAACTTTTCCAACACAGCTTGCTAGGGAAACTGGCCTGTATGAGGTAAACTTCGAGATGAGGCTTTCCAAGCTTCAAAATTTGTGACGCTTTGGAACACTAAAGTGCGATAAACGAAAGCCTTTGTTTGAAACTTCGCTGATTCCTGGTTTTACTGCATTTGCTTCTATAGGCTGTGCGGTGCGGCGTTCGCGGAAGTGTCAAATGAAAGGCGCCCTACAGACGCCTGATTTGGTATGACTAGATAGCGTAAGTTATCATCCAACATATAGCGCCCCGAATTAACCAAGTTTTCGAGCGTGTCTTCGTGACCTAGAGATAACGTGAATTAAAGGGTCTAGGCAGCATGATTATATCATCCTCACATGCGAAAAGAGAGGCCCGAGCTGGCAGCTTCACGAGACCCTACATCAGCTCAGGCACGTACAAGGGTGAACCACATTACAGCTAAGGCTCGCAACTATGAGCGGGATCTAGCACGATGGCAGTGGTATACTTGATGTGAACAGTTTAATACCAATTCATGAAATGCATCTCTCTGGCGAACTTTACGGGCAATGGAACAAGGTCGCCGTAGTCCCGACGCAGCGACTACCGCATGCTTCGCAGCTAACTTGTCTCCGGACAATTTTGCCAGAGAAGCGGCACAGACGTTTTTTCCATAGTATGATGTGTTGCCTCCCTCGGCTACCATTGCTAACGTTGTAGGGATTGCATCACACATAGACAGACTGCCAACAGCAGACGACATGGATGCCATTACCAGTCCTTCCTCCATGCCTGAGTTGCTTGCAGCAATATATGAGACCAAACGGAAGACATCACCCGGTCCGGATGCCATTCCATACGAAGTGTACACGAACCTCAGTAACGCTGTACTCCCTAAGCTTCTTGACACCATTAACAAGGTATGGCTAGACGACTCTGTATCCGACACCTGGAAATCAGCCATTGCGATCCCATTTCCAAAACAAGGGAAGCCACCGACGGACCTCGACAACTTTCGACCCATTTCTCTAACATCAACACTGTGCAAGCTGTCAGAAAAAATGTTAGCCACACGATTATCCATGTGGCTGGGACAGCCTGGTTTCTACCACACCGCACAAATTGGCTTCCGTCCATCCACAGGAACTGAAGATCGGCTGGCGTTTTTCGCCTCACAAGTTCTCTCGTCAACCCGCAGCCGCAATGTGCGTACCAGTCTCGCGATGGATGTCAAAGAGGCGTATGATGACATTACCCACGACGCCATTTTGAAATGTATTGACACTGCATTTCCCTCTTAGGGTATGCAGTTTAGTAAACTCCTTACCTTGAAAACAGGAAATTTGCAATAAAGCTTAATGGCGATTCCATCCGATCATTTGTCCCTGTTCGCGGTGTACTCCAGGGCTCGGTACTGTCAACAACGCTGTTTAATATTGCCTTTATTCCCCTTGCATGGCGCTTACACAATGTCCTTGAGGACAACTTTTTGCTCTATGCTGATGATATCACGGTGTGGAGTACACACCATGACCTGTTTACTCAAGCAGCAGCCTTGCAGTCAGCCTTGGATATTACTGCCAACTATGTTAAATCTGTCGGCCCAGTGCTTTCCACGAGCAAAGCTATGTTCACATCGGTCGCCAACCGCTGGGGTCGCCGTAAACTCACGGCGACGCCGATCCGTCTCCAACTATCGGAATCCCCCTTCACGAAAGTGAGACATTGAAAAGTCTGGGACTATCGCTCCATCAGTCGGGAATGCAACCGCATGGCTTTCTCAGGCTAAAAAGCAGGCGATGCAGACCTTGGACCTAATAAGACGTATTGCTCCTAAGTCCGGTGGTACTCGCTACCACGTCGCACGGCATTTGGTGACAGCGGTTCTGCAGCAATGCCTCATATATCAAGCACAGCTTCAGCACTTGACAAGAGCTCAATGAGAGCGCCTAGAAGCAGTAAATAGAGAGGCTATGGAACCATCACTTGTCTCCCCCGCATCACAGCGGTCGTGGCACTACAAGAGAACGCTCAGCTCAACACAGAGATGGTACAGCAATTGCACGGTGATGCTCGTAGCCTTAAGGCGACCCTTTGCACTCACCGCGAGCACTCCAGGCATATGCTGCATTGCACCCCATATTACGGCTCACATCGCCAGTTCTTCCTCCACGGAATTTTGTTCAGCTGTGCGAGAAAAAATCTACTAACCTTCATAGATCAACGGTGTCTTACGAGGCATTATCCCTTCGTGAAAGGATCGTAGAGCAAGACACCAAGCTGCACAAAGGCTCAATAATTGCATATGTAGTGCCAGCATTGATGGATATGAAACGACAACTACAATTTATTGTCCTTGTAAGCCGGCGCTTAATAACACATCCCGACATCAATTTGCAGAATCTCCTTCTTTTTCTGATGAGCTGGTTGCCGTCCAAGACGCGCTTCGCTCTCTCTCCGTCACAACCTTGCTACCTGTAGCCAAAATTGTCATCCGCACGACGCCCTACAAGCAATACATCTGCTCCGACGCGTCAGTCTATACTCAGCAATCTGCCAAAATATACTCCGTCTGCCGGCTCGCATCTCGCAAACCAATCGAATTGAGTGTGTCCCACGTGGCCTACTCCGTTCGCAAACCTCTGCACATTCTGCAATCCGCCAGGCGACTCTACCTTCATTAATGACACGCTTCCTCACTATGGATGATGCCCACTCTGCTTTCTACAAGAAAAGAGCACCTCCGGCGCCGCAAACGTGCTCTTGTTCCCCCGGGTGCGGTAACCCTCCTCAGCGGTGTTACCCGCACGGAGGAGGTTGCGCTGCGGAGGATCCCGGTTGGGGTTGCCCTCACACCTGCTGTGACACGAACATGGCTTCAATATCAATATTTCTTTCAACGTCTAGGATGTCCTATCTGCAAGTCACAAGATCATGAGGCAGATATTCACCACTTGTGGGTTTAACCGGCACTGATGCCTACGAGAATTCGGCACATGACGGCAGTGGGCTTTTCACCGAACAACCCATCTTCATACATAGCCTTATTAGAACAGCCAACTTTTTTCTTTCATTTAAAAACCCCTTTATATTTTTACATATTCCATTATACCCTGCGGTAATCAGCAACGTTATTAAAAAAACTATCTTAACTAGTTCGCTTCGATTCATGCGGTTCTTTTACCGAGCACATTATTCCGGCGGGAGCGTTTGCATTTAAGCCCCAATTTTCGACGTTGCGCACGATTTAAACATCCGATTACGTGGAATTTTATTAACAATATGACTGAAGAGTCTGCTCGTTCAGTTTGTTTACCGAAGGTTTAGTAGTGACAAGGGTTGCTACTCTTGATATTGCCCAAAAGACGGCATATGTCTAAAGCTATGTGCAATTATTACGTCATGTCCCTCATCACATGGCCAGGGAATGGGCGTTATGTTGTCTAATAAAGTAAAATTTCCGCGCGGCTGGAAACTTCAACACCGTCTTGAAAACCTAGCTTCTGTTTGTGCCAAAAATTTGTAACTCTAATGTGGCTCAGTGTCTAAGGCTACCTAATTGCTGAAGAAGGAATTCAAAATGAATTATGGAGATGTTAAATTGCTTGAAATGAGGAGGTGAAACGTTCAAAAAAAGAAGGTGCAAGAGTATAAACACATTGGGCTTAGGAAGTCAGGACATTTTGTTATGTTTAAAGCTACACTTTGTGCTTCAAACCTTCAAAAATACTTCCTTTGAACGTTTTCTGGACGTATCGACCATTAATTTTCGCAGTCTCTCCGTGTACTGCCACATCACGATTATTTTCTGCTCACAAGATGCCGACCTGCTTAAAGATTATCTCGGAGTTTTCACAGAGTTTAAGTAGGAGGTTTAGGCTCACAGCCCGCGATGACACGTTTCATATGAGCTCCTTTTCATTGATCTCCTCAGTGTCATTACAACTCTTTCGGCTAAAAACAAAAAAAATTGCACACTCACAGCAGAATTAGCTTGTCCAAGACAGAACAGTGAACTTCTTGAATTTGCGTTGAGGATGTGTGTGATGCTCTTAAAGTGCACACCAACTTTTCCAAAGCAAATTCCAGGATCAACGCCTTAGAGTGCACGCCAACCTTTCCAAAGCAAAGTCCAGGATTAACGCCTTACATCGATCACAGAACGTCAGCACATGTAATTCTCTCTGCAATACCACGAGAAATGTCTTTGTTTAGTGTGTCTTGAGTTGAGACCAAATTGCCAACCTTCGCTGGATCATGGAAAAAGCAAGAGAGTTCCAGAAACCCATCTACTTCTGCTTTATTTATTATGCGAAAGCGTTTGACTGCGTAGATCACAGCAGATTGTGGCAAGCTCTCCAAGAGATGGGAGTTCCAATTCACCTCATCTGTCTCCCCAGGAACCTGTATGAAGGGCAAGAGGCCACAGTCAGAACTGGGCGTGGTCTTACTGATTGGTTTCCGATTGAGAAAGGAGTGAGGCAAGGCTGCATACTGTCGCCCTGCCTATTTAACCTATATGCAGAGTGCATCATGAGGATGGCCGGTCTGGACGAGTCTTCAGCTGGAGTGAAGATTGCTGCAAAACGTATCAACCACCTTAGATATGCGGTTGATACCACTTTAATGGCAGAAAGTGAAGTGGAACTCAAGAGACTTCTGATGCGCGTACAAAAAGAGAGTGAGAGGTTTGGGCTTAAACTGAACATTAAAAAGACAAAGATCATGGCGTCTTGCCCTATCAAGTCCTGGAGCATCAAGGGACAAGAAGTGGAAGCGGTGACAGATTTTCTCTTCTTGGGCTCCAAGATTACCTCGGAAGGAGACTGCAGCCATGAAATTAGGAGACGCCTGCTTCTGGGAAAGAGAGCAATGGTTAGCCTTGACCGCCTAGTAAAGAGCAGAGGCATTAGTCTGCCAACCAAGATCCGTATAACTCGTGCTATGGTCTTTCCAGTTGCAATGTATGGATCCAAGAGTTGGACTGTGAAAAAAGCTGACCGCCGAAGAATTGACGCGTTTGAATTGTGGTGCTGGCGAAGACTGTTGAGAGTTCCTTGGACTGCCAGAAGATCAAATCAGTCGATATTGTCGACCATAAACCCTGACTGCTCATTGGAAGGTCAAATTCTAAAGTTAAAGCTCAGCTAGTTTGGTCATCTGATGAGAAGGGAGGAGTCGCTGGAGAAAGATTTGATGTTGGGAAAGGTTGAGGGTCGCCGGAGAAGGGGTAGGCAGCGAACGCGATGGTTAGATGGCATCCTCGAGGCACGGCAGATGAAGTTAGGTGATGTTAGGAAGATAGTGAGAGACTGGAAAGCGTGGCGTGACATGGTCCATAGGATCACGAAGAGTCGGACACGACTGAACGACTGAACTGAACTGTGTCTTGAGTAATTCAGAGGTTATTCCGCGATAGTAAAACCTACTTACAAACAAGGCAACGTCTCTCCCTCTCACTGCATGGTTTAACCTTACTGCAATCGCAGCGATTAGAAGAGTGATATGCGATTCTATGGATGTCGCCGATATGTTGGCCTTCGCAGTATGCTTAGTAATGAGTACTTTTCACAAAGATAACATGATGAATTGCAAACGCTCTCTACACATATTTAGCTTCCCTGAAGTTGAGTGCCGTTACCTTTTTTTTTGGCAGGACCTCCGTCAGCAGCAGCTGAAACAATACTTCTTCTAAACACATCAGACAATCGTAAAAGCACTACGAGCAATATCCACCACTCGCTTGCCAAGGCCAATGAAAACGAATTCTCTAAATGAAATAATGCTGCAAAAATATAAGTAAGTCACATTTTTATTCTCAAACGCATACTTAGTATGCTTCTGCAGGTACTTTTGCATAACCGTGTTTACCTATGCTGACAAGTGCACAACACTACATGGTGCCCATCGCGCATGCATAACTGGAGCATGTGGCATGCAGAAAATTAAACCAATGGGCACACATTCACCATAGCTAGATCATGTCTGTTAAAGGAATGGCTAACATATTCAAAACGTTTGGCAAACGCTTAGGATATTAATCACAACCCACACTATTGTTCTTCCAATTTTCTAGTTATTATAATTGGGCATGCAGTTTCATTTCTTCAAAATAAAAAAAGAAAGTATGTACAACGCCGTGGTATGCATTCCCACTGGATTTGAATCGAATGGTTGATTTTCAGATGTCGTTAAGTGGTTTACTATTCGTACTGTGCCCTCTTGCTAATAGAAGGTTTAAAAGGCGTGCCCAAAGCAACCTCTCCCCCCTCAGCAGGCTATCTGTAAGGCACCGTAAAGTTCAGAGGTCAGCAGCTATGCTAAAAAGGGGAACTGCAGACAGTGTTGGTCGAAACGAATCAATATGGTGCGCTCAGCACACACAATTTGTCGAGTACTGCGGAAAAACCTTCCGCTGGCTTTTGGCATAATGGTTACAATTTGGATATTCTGCTGGAGGCCAGCTCGAACGGCGCCTGCCATCCCCCAAAGGCCTTCTCAAGCTCCGTCGCCACGGCCAGGCACAGCCTGTCCATGTAGGGCGCCGCAATCACTTGCACTCCCACGGGGCGACCGTCCGAGGTGGTGCCCGTGGGCACGGCAGTGCTAGGCAGGCCGGCCGCATTAGCTGGGGCCGTCAGTGACACGTGACCCGGTCTCATAGCATGCTCGTTGTGGAATGGCGCCGGGCCCAAGGCAGCAGGACAAGTCAGCACACCGTCCTCGCCCAACGAAGACAAAAGAAACTCTCTGAAGTCTCGTGCCATGGCCAGGTAACGTCGCGAGGTCTTGGAGCTGGGGTTCGGCAGCAGGTAGCGCTCGATGAAAGTGACGATGACGGCAGGGAAAGTATGCACTGATCTGCAAGCAGGAAGAAATTGCTTATGCGCGTTTATATGTAAGCGTACACGCAATGTATACAAAATATTTTAGCCAATGTGAGCTGTATGCCTTCCGCGCGCTGTGACAGCTCAGAGAGACACCATTTCCTTGCATCAGATGCTTTCGTCTCGTCATCAGGTAGACCTTTTTTGGAGTCGTTCAAAATGATCTGTGGAACAGGCCTCACTATACTGACATTTAACTGGAGGCGAAGAAGTTACTCACACCACGGCAATTTAATTTTTCGATGCCATATCAACCCTGTCGAAGGTATGTGAGAAAAAGCACTGAAGCGCCATATTTGGTTGCAATGAGCAGAAACGCGTTGTCGCCCTGTTAAGCTAGATGGAAACTAACCAGTGCAGTTATGTGATTGGGCGAGCCAGGACCAGCCTGACGTACAGTCCCCAACACAAAATGTTAGCCATACCCAACGAAGAAAGAACGTCACTATACGGTAAACGACAAATATGTTCATAGACTGTTTATGATCTTAGATTCTCTCTTCGTACGAATGATAATTTTGTGGCATTGCTTCCGGTAAATTATACAAACCTTCAAGAGCCGACAAGAATCGTTCTGTGGGAACTAGGAGCGCTATGTAACTAGTGCAAGGACCTTGCGCGTGCTCTGGAATCTATCTTGAATTCTTACAAAGCACACACAGTCGCTTATCATAACAGCTGTTACTTTGTAGCGTTTTATTACACACTTCAATCGTGTAACTTGAAGACAGCAGACTTCCTTTCAACGGCATAAATTTAGCTACAAGCTTTTCCTTACCGATGGCTCAAATTGTCTCAAAACTTTTCAGGTAGTTGGGTATCTTCTAGCTTTCTGGAATAACTCGTAGGCGAAGCTTCTGTAGCACACATTTTGTGCAAATTTCATTTCGCGCATTTCACGCGCAGACATTTCACTTCTACAAATCATCAGTGGAAAACAGCCTGGACCACGGCTCGATAAGGCTTCATATTTCTCACGTGTCCTCCACACGTAAAATACACTTAAAGGCCCACTGTCCACCCTCCGGTCGAAAATATCTTCTTCTCCGGTGACTGTGAGACTTCGCCCCTAGAACGCAAGGCCGCAAATTGTTTTTGAAAAGAGTAACTAATAACGCAGTTACAGCCACCGCAATCACCCGATTCTGTCATGCCTCTCTCCTTCCGTTCCCTCGCAAAGGTTTTTCACTCTCCTGCCCGAGGTCGTCTAGCCTCCGCAAGACAAATTCCCCTTCCTCCTCCGCGTTTGGCGGGAGGTGGGGCGTGGCTCTCCGCGAGCGCGGAAAAAAAAAAACGGTCGAGGGAGCGCGCGCCGCTGAATTCAGTCTGGCCGTGGCGAGGGAAAAGCGCACTGCGAGCTATAGACACCCATCCTTCTCCCGTCAGTCAGCGAGACGGACCAATGGACATCGTTCGCGGTACGTACGTCATTGCTGTGGCCCGTCGGGCCAGCGCAGGAAACGGGGAAGCTGGCTTTCCGGAGGAGAGCTTGAGAGAGCTTTGAATTGTATTTTCGATGCTTTGCGGCGCGCGTGTCACTGTAGCATTTTGCACAGACTATCTCCGGTACCTGATCGAAACACTGGGCTCCTTTGCTTAAAAGGGCCTTCCCTGGACAGTGGCCTTTTAAAAACTACTTAATACCGAAGATATGTACGCCCCCTTGTAAATTTCTTGACAGTATTCGATGCTATGGACCACCGGAAAAGAATTTATTATTGCAAAATTAACAAATTATTTCTTCTGCGAACTATAGACCGTTTTACCGAGACCAAACAAAAGGTCACCAAAATACTCTCTAGCCAGATTCATTGCGCCGGCCCATTGTTGACAGTACCGAATGGGCTGTGCGTTAGCACGTTTACTGCATAGCAGAGCGGCCTTGCACCTCAGTATATTGCTGTTTGAGAGACTTAAATACCTTTATTAGCGTTCCTTTTACTGGTAATGCCATCGGGACAGCAATGCGTGATCATGGACTGCACAAAACGAAAGAAATCTCAAGATGATTGCCGAGAGCGTATGCGGGAAGCGTGCAACGACAGTCCAAGTGCGGAAGTTATATGTTTTTGCTTCACCGCTTTCCACTCCATCCTTATTAATTCGCGAATGAACGTTTTGTATAAGCCAGACAGACTAAGTACCAATAACAACTCACGAATATGATACCCATTTGACTTCCTCCGCCGTATACTAAACACGCAGGCCGGGCAGGCCGTGCCTCCCGCAAGCCCTCCACGCCAACAATACGGTGGATCGCTTCAACCAGAGCCAGAAGAGCATGCTAAAATCTATCCTTCACTTAAACAATAAGCTGGCAGCAAAAAGAAATTGCGGACCTCTGATCCATATCGTCTTGTGGATAATTGCAATACGCAAGTTTTTCAACACAGCCAGTTGGCGCTAGTGTGGCGCACTGCCCACCGTCTTCACGCTGGCTCCGCTGCTAAGGCGTCACCGAAATTTGCATCTTTCTTTTACTGATACAATGGTATCGGCAATAAGATAGTTCAATGAGAGACCATTCACTATAGCGCTGAGCAATTACAAAGCGACGTCGGATGTGCCTTCGATGCGAAACAATTTATGCCTAGCGACGAGTAGGGAGTAGTGCTCGTCAAGAGTGCCGTCGTCCGCCGCGCCAGCGGGCAGGGCCGCTTTCTAAAGCGCTGTTGTACGTGCTGAGAATTTGTCGTCTTCGCTCATAGTGCAGCTGAGAGCGTACATTTTTCGACGTTTTGCTCAACAATATGACGTGCAAACGATGCTGCTACGACGGGACGGGGATACGATGTTGCTGCGCCGCCAAACGTACACCAAGGCTGCATAAAAACGTCGATGGATGGTACTTTAGACATTACTCTTTATTTCTGTGCTGCTCTAGAACCATGGTTTATCTTGAAAGTATATATTGTTGAAGCAGGAGAGCTTGATCGTATGCTTTTCGCCCTCTGTCGCCGGCGCACCACAGACACGTATGCATTCGCCAAGCTCGGTACGTGATAGCAGCGGTTATCGTCGTAACTGCCGTGAACGCTGCCCGTGCTTTTAATGCTAAATGAAAGCAGCGCAAGATCGAATATAAATATGCACTGTCGAAAGGAAATACATGACGTGAAATTGGTCGCAATTCACGTTAAATCAATGCGGCGATGACTGGAAAGCGTCTTTCGTAGTATCTGTATTCCGCGTCCGGTAGCTGCCCGTACGCTTCATTTGGTGTGTGTTTGCGTGTACAGTTACCAATACGATTATAAAATATAATTGAAAATACATGTATCGTCAAAGATACAACAGATAAATCCTGATAGTTAACTCTGTCGAGTTCGGCGTGCGGAAGTGGAGCGCAGTCTTTCACTGTCGCCCCGGCCGCTTGTGCTGTTTCACACATCTGCCGCCATGCGAAACGGATGGTATACACTTTGCTGACGCGCTCCAACGAAGCACAAAATAGCGCCAAGGTGTCGGATAGCTTTCACGAGCACCGCGAAGCAGCGCTTTTACACTGCCGCATCGCAACATCAACACGCACAGCACAGCCCAAGATGGCGTCAAGAGGAGCCTGAGCGGGCTTTCTCAGTTTGGCTCATACGGGGTGCGACCATCAAAGCAAGATGGCGGCGCCCAGGCATCTAAACTAAAATTGTCTATATGGCAGCGGCAGCATGAGAACAAAAAAAGAGATCTAAAAGGCAGAAGAGCTCCTGCGTCGCTTTGCAAAACCACCTTGTTTTTTTACTGCACAAACCAGGGAAAGGCACCAACCATCCCAGCTCGAGAGTATTGTCAACTGTATTTCGTGCAGTCTTATATATGGTTATGCCCATGCGTTAATCTATTGTATCCATTACATTATAACTCACCTTTACAGCAATATAACATTTATTTTTCAGTTCTGTAAAGAACATGCTCCACAGAGTTGCATAACATTGCGATAAAGAAGAGGAGCATATCAATGGTGCCATATTTACGCTCTAACGACATTATATGGACTTCGGGCTGGCATTTGTTGCGATAACTTTCTCATCGTCAAGCTACAGTAGATTGAACACATCCTTGGCCACATTATTGCTCTCCTGGGAAGCCATCCTGTGGCTTTCATTTGGATAGCAAAGCCGGCACGCACAGTGCTCTGGGCGGGACGTACCTTCCACACAGAACCCTCAGCGCTTCGGTCCAAGGATTGATGGGTCGGCCTTCGGCGTTGGTGAAGTGTCGCGTGGCAAGTTCACCCTTGCTAGCACCCAGCAACGCAAGCCATATCTCGAAACCGCACGAGAGCGCCTCCAGGCTGACGCGCTCCACGCGGCTGCCGCACTGCTTCTCCAGGTGTGCGGACGCCTGCAAAAAAAGCAGGCCGGTAATAAGGATGTCTCCGCGCGAGTACATGACGGGCATCCTCTGTCGTCAGCAATGGGACGACCACTGATCAGTACGTGAAGCAGCTAAATGTGTCCACCCACTGTGTTCGTCGAAAAATGCCAGAAAACACGGCATTTTTTAGCTATGAATAATGGAACGCCGCCGAACATGCCCCGAGATTTAAAACGGAGATTTAAAAGAAAGTGTTTATGAACGTATTGATTTTGCTTAGCGTAAACTGTCACAATTACAAAGGGTTACAAACACGGATCACCTCTTGCGAGGCACCTATTTTCTTGCATAATATATATTATGAAAAAATTCCAACGACCCGTTTTCAATGAAACTCCTGATAAGAAAGACTGTGGAAGCAAGATTCCATGCACCGAAAGACTACAAAGCAAAGCGGTTCTGTATGAAGCGCGCTTGCTTCCACTCCTATTCAGTTATTTCGTAGTCAGCTTTTGCCGTTTCCAGAGAATGGCAGTTTCGATGATCGATTTACTGTGACAGAAGTAGAATAAGTTATAAGAAGTAAAACTTATCTAAGCTTAGCAAGACGTGCGAAGCAAAGCTAAAAAATTGGCTGTGGTTTAGCTTCGATTGAACCTAGCGTAAAGAGATAGCTCCGTCCGAGGCGCGCAACGCGCCTCTAATATACTCGAGATTGACATCCCGGATGCCATCTTCTTGGTCGTTCGTCCCTAATATACATATTGAAGACAGCCTTTTCTGCCAGCGATCATGTGACCATATTACTGGTGTCATGTAAGAAATGCAAAGTGGCTTTCCTCCTCGACTCAATGTACGCAATGGATTAGGGGTATGTACTGAATCTTACCGACATGTCGAGCTACTTCGCACCCCGTACTGTGCCCTAGTTTCATTTGCAGCATTGAGGAAGTAGTAGCACGGCTACCTTTAAATTGACGCTAATTAGCCTGTCAAGCGATCGCTACCGAGAAGTATTTCCGTCAAGAATTGTTCGCGATTTACGTCCATAAAAATACTTGTCTTCCTCTAAAGTCTCAACAGAAGTCAACGGGCCGAAATGCTCATCGCTGACCGTCATTGCTAATTTGTTTCTCGCGCTCTTCTTGCGTCTAGAGCCCGTTTTACGTGTCTGTAGCATGGACAGCCAGATGCGATACTGTATACGCTAACGTGAGGTGATGCGATCTCGGTAATGGCTTCGTGTTACCTCGACTTGCTACTATAGCGTGGCATACATCACGGCAGCGCGGCTTCGTAGGCTCGCCTTTTAAGCACGTAATCTGGAATGTGTTAAGATGCAATGATTACCTACATATCAGGTATTCTACGAGTAGTAAACCACGTTAATCACGACCGCTTCAGGGTATCTAAAATAAGGCTGCGCTGCTGTATCCCAGCCTTAAATTTTGATATGAACAGGTCTAGTTTGGCACTCACTCCCGCGTGCGTATCTTTCGGAGAATAGGAAGTAAAAAGGTTCTGGTCTGGTCTGGTCTTGGGCCTTAACATCCCAAAGCGACTCAGGCTATGAGAGACATCATAGTGGAGGACTCCGGAAATTTCAACCACCTGGGGCTCTTTAACGTGCACTGACATCGCACAGCACACGGGCGCCTAGCTTTTCGCCTCCATTGAAAAGCGGCCGCCGAGGCCGCGATTCAATCCCGCGTCCTTGGATACAGTAGTCGAGCGCTCTAACCACTGCGCCACCTCGAATTTTTTTTCGTTACTGCCCGACTTTTGCACGACAACACAAACACATACAAGACATCGATTTAATAAGCCTGCCAGGGGCTGGCTTCGTCGTTCTAAAATTCCTTTAGATTCGTCAAAGGTTCTACCTTTGGCAATCACTCAGGATTATCATCGTCAAATTTCACAGTCACGATAAACCAATGAAGAGCCTCGCGGAAAACAATTCGTGCAGGACGCCCATCAGGATCACAGTGATATCCTGCCATGCGTGAATGCCATATACTGTGGAGGCCCATTAGCATGATTGAATCATATGGAAACCCTCCTCATTTTGCGTGGGTAAGTACCGTATTCCGTAAGGATTAATAGGTAAATATTTCTTTATGGTTCTTTGAAGTACGTCCCAAAAATAAACCCCTTCCCAACAGGGAAGAAATACATGATCTATCGTTTCAACAGACCTTTTTCTTGCAAAAACACTTTTACTGGCAAAGTTCCAGTGTGCAACTTAAAAAAGAAAGTTTTAGCCGCTGCCGGTACTTTCATTCTCTGTACCCTCTTCAGTACATTCCTGCCAGGGCCTCCCCTGAATATGGCCCTATAGATGGGCTCCGGAAGAACAACGTCGCACAAATTTTTGTACAACTTTTTCATTTTCATAGTTGATAAATACTCTCTTGAAAATCTTGCAGAAAGAAATCGAACACTTTGAACTACTCTAACGTATCCAAAAATACCTCCCTTGTAACATTCGGTTGGCACAACAAAATCTGGCAATGCACGTCCAAGCCTAATTTGGCAGACAGTGAACAAAAATGGATCATGAATGTCACGCAGGAACAGAAATCTGCTGACAATCGGGAAAGGGCAGATAAGTGTAAAGGAACTGGCTTATCAATTTTTGCCAGAGCCACAGTGTGCAACCTCTTCTTCGTTTCTAGGCTGTGGTAGGTGATGCATGCTTTGATTGAGTGTTGCAGAAGTTGCATAGGATATTCGCGGTTTTTGTGTGGGCTTCAAAATGGGAAAGATGCAGCCGCACTAATTTATTCAGAAGTGTCAAGGATGGCGGCGTGGGCTTAGGGCATCTGTTTTTTGCTGCAGATTGTCTGTGCCACCCCAGCGGGGCGAAGCAAAAAAAGGTTTTGGGGTTTAAGCATGGTTTGAACCTACTGACAGACTGAAAGTTGTGCCTCAGCGATAGCCTCTTTAACATACGCTTTGAAATTTGTGATTTTTTTCATAATTTTACAATCGATTCACAGGAAAGGGAAGCCGCAGTATCTGTCAAAGTTGTTCTATGGGCACCTAAACCGCACTGTGAGGGAAAGGAGGAAGTAAAGGTGGAAAGAAAAAGGGTGCCGCAGTGGAGGGCTCCGGTATAATTTTGACCAGCTGGAGGTATTCCGCTCACTGGCATCCCAAAGCACGTGAACATCACTTCGTTTCGCCTCCATTGAAATGCAGCCGCTAGCTGTCGGGATCCAAGGCGTGTACACCGGCACAGTGATCGGGCACATTAACCATTTCGCCACCACTGCGGAGCTCATAATGTTTATTAAGTTAGGTTTTGGGGAGAGGACGGTGCCTTATACATCTGAGTGGACACCACAGAGTTGTGGACACCTATGCCTAACCGGGTCAAGAAAGATGAGCGTCGCAAGAGCTACGTCCGCCACCGAAACGGCGGCAGGTGGAATGAAGGCTTACAATAGGTACAACCACCGGTGGGCTCCCATTCCAAGCCCCGTAAGGTGAGGAGCAGCCACCCTCCGCCACTTCCCGCGCAGTGTGTCCGACTTTCAAGGCTGTTCAGGTGACATCGCACAACCTAGAGCAGCCACTCGGTTTAAGTTAGGTTCACACGAAATTGTGGTCACCCACACTTAATTACGCCAAGGCCATTCGAAGAGCAAATACAGTGACGAACGAAGACCTGCTATACCTGCCATAGTGAAGGATTCGCTTCTATTGTAAATTGGTTTATAAGAAGTGAAAGCTTCTGTGTCTGTCAAGGTCACTTGAAGGTGAAAAGCGTGCATCCCGATGGCTCGAATTAACTTCCGCAGTGAAGCTTTCGCTTGAAAACATATCCTACTACTGCTTTGCTTGCCCTTGCCATTATGAGAACATGGTTTTTGTAGAAGTCGCTGCATTAGCAGAAGCTAAGAGCTAGGTAATCGAAGCCACATTGTATTCAAAGCGTGAACACATCACACGAACACTAAGCAGCGAAGGCAGATCTGACAGGGAATGCAAAAGGATGCGGACATCTCGAAGCAGTATATTCGTGGGCGGGCGACCAGCTATGGCGGAAAGCGCAGCTAACACTGTCGTTGTCCATGCGCACGGGGCCTCCGACGTCGTCGGGGGCGTGACACTGAAGAACGAGAAAAGACGGCATATCGCTCTTAATGTCATGATGTCAGCGGCATGCCGCAATTCTTGCAGCACTCTTAGGCCTTTCTACACGTTTTGGCTATATGACTATTCCAAGAAAGAGATGTCAGCACACTCACCTTGCGCACCGCCTCACGCATGTCGGGGTGGACGCGGCTGAAGAAGCTGCAGCCTTCGTCGTCGGCGTAAAACACTTTGATCTCTTTGAGATCAACCTGGAAACAGAGTGTGGTAGGTCCTAGAGTTAGTCATCATCATCATCATCATCATCATCATCATCATCATCAGCCTGATTATACCCAATGCAGGGCGAAGGCCTCTCCCATATCTCTCCACTTAACCCGGTTAGTGCCGGGTGATAAAAAATAAAGTTATTACAAGTATTGCGTGGTATAAATTCAAATTCGAGATGCATATGCATTCCGCTCATGGTTACTTGGCTCACAAACCGTCATGCTTTAAAACGATTGGCAATGGCATGTAGTCGTTAGCGGTCATCGTTTGCGAAGCCTAATCGATCGTTGCCTAAAAAATTCAGCTTCACGGAGATAATTGACGATAAATGGGATAAACTGCGGCGTTAATACGCGGTAAATGGGGCACATCACTCTCGTTTTGCTTTTGCTTATTGTAGTGCCTGACCCACTCTCTTTCCTAAACTATGGAAGACAACAACAAAATATGCATTATATTGCGAGAGATGAAGCCGCCATTACGTTTTCCAGGAATCGCAGAGAATGGCGTCTCTGTGCAGCGGCAAAAATATGGCACGCCAAAGTAGAAGTTGTTGCGCAGACGAAATAGACGCAAAGGCTATGCGTAAGCAGATTTTGAACTAGAGCTAACTTGGGTATTGCATTCCCTAATTGATAGGAATGAATCGGCAACGTATATCATGCTGTCAGCATTTTGCGATAACGTTTCTATCTATCGAACGAGCTATTGGGCGCGTTTAGTAACAGCGCAATCAAATATCTTGTTATTACCGCAATACTGAAGAGGCATGCAAATTTTCAGTATTGTTAATGAATAAATAAGTGAATCAATTAATTAATATCAGTTCACACCATACCTCAAATCCCCGCTAACAGAACAGTCAAATTCTGAAAGGGACTCTCTCGCAAAGATGTTTCAGAGCCAAAGCAAAATTGCAAGATACATAATTGAATTTCAGATTATTCATTTCAAAATTTCCCTCTCTAGTGACAATAATTACCGCATGATGGACGTGCACAGATGCTAGAACACATATTTCTATAAGAGCACTATATACATTACCACGTGATATTATAACACGCCTCCTTCTTAAGAGATAAACATTTATTGAGAGAAGGCGTTAAATATTCGCCCCGGGTGGGCAGCTGCTTCAGTCCAAAAAGTCGTATACCTCAGTCGCTATTTTTTGTGCTCCCCGGTGCGCACTTTCAAAATCAGCACATGTACACGGGAGCACGGAAATCCACGTACATGTCGAACGTATACTTTTTTAGTGTGGACTTCGCTTTTGGGCGCGCTATAAATGTCCACAAAAAAAAGAGTTCTACTTTGAAAAGCCATTAAAAAAATGGCAGTGCAGTCTGTTCATCTGGGTTTAGAAGCAAAGCGGACAATTGTTGCTTGAGTAAAGTACAATAAAACGACAAAAAGTTAAGTGCAATCATCCCTTCAAATTTTTAAATTTTGACTTTCAGGCGTAACTTTCTGGGCCTTACGCGTTACAGCTTTGAGCGCTATAAGTGGCGCCACCGGGTAAGCGCGACGAAACTTTCCAGTCATCTCTAAGCGGTCTGCGCTGCGTGCATCCTGTTGGTCAGCATGTTATCTCGTTCGGGTCGCTCCAAACTACGCTCGAAGGTGGCACTGTTTACTGTTGCCGTTACAGTTGCCACAATAGCTACAGAAATGTTGCTGGGTAGACCCCGAAAATTAGGTGGGTTTCAGCTTGTAAGAAAGACGCGGAGTTTAAAAAGTAAAATGCAAGCTTCTGGTCGGCAAGCGAGTTGGAAGGAACTTTGTTTCGGCGAATTCGTGCCTTGTGCCGCACACGCACATAGCAGACACCTGCACCATGTGTGTGCTACAAAATAAAACAAACGAAAAGCGAAGACAGCCGCTGCCTGTTCTTGCGGTCTGGTCGAAGGCGCGATTTCTTGAGCTTTAAGCACAGCGCGCCAAAAATTCTGCTGACGGCTTTTGGTTTTCTTCATTGTTATTTTTTTAATGTGATTTGGGCACCCAAGCACTATGCCATCTAAGGGCTGAAACGTGGAGGCCGACGAAAAGGGATCTTCTTAATGTTGAGTACAACGCAGAGAACTATGGAAGGGAAATGTAAGGTGTAACATCGAGATAGAACACATGCTGAATGGGTCAGAGAAATACCTTCAGCTAATGAGATTCTAATGAAAATCGTGATGAAGACATGGGCATGGGTAGGACGAGTAGTGTGAATAGAGGATAACCGACGGCATCTGTAGGTAACAAGCCGAATTCCAAGAGAAGGAAAGCGTAGAGGCACCAGAAAGTTTGGAGGGCGGATGAGGTTTACAGGTTCGCAGGGGACATGGGAATTCAGCTAGCAAAGGACAGGGTTACTCGGTGGAATACGAAAAAGGCATTCGCGTTTCACTGGATACAGTCCGGCTGATAATGATTGTTTCTATGTCACTGTCAATTTAAGTAGATGAATAGAATTAAATAAACAAGTGTGCAATACTATATTTGACCTTCCTCTGGAAATGAAACCGAGAGTTTGACGAAACCTCGTCTGGTCGGAATATTAAACGTAACATTTTCGACGCAGACCAAGAACACAAAAGAAAAAGCCAAACACGATGCTTTGGTTTTCTTACAGGAGCCTTGGTCAAAGTAAAAAATTGGGAAGCGAAGTCACGAGGTTATGTATGCTTAAAAAGGGGGCGCAGGAAGCGTGCGTAAGTAGCTGTCAGATTATCACAGTTTCGATTCAAGGTGTGACTGCTCGTTTGTATCGTCAAACACTCCAGGTGAAGGCGATGGAATTTTCTTTTTTCAATTGCAAGAGCATGTGTTTTGCTTCAATCCATAACGAACTGTTCCGATACGAAGTGCTCGGCGATAGCACTGGAGGCCAACTTTTGTTTTGTTGCGAAAGCAACACTACGCCAGCCACTCCGGCTCTTCACCGTGGCCGCAACTCCGCCGTGGCGCCGACTCAACGAATGACCTTGAACCAAGAACAAGAAGAAGAGGAAGACCAAGAGGAAACTGCTGGTGACAACTCGGTAGTTGCTACCCTGGTAGAGACGAACGAACACAGCGAGTTGCCCGCACCGAAAGCTCTCGCTCCACGCCAGGTTCAGCAGAGTTCAACCCCTCTATTTTTTGACGTCATCTTTATGATCTCTTGGGCGGCTTTCAATGTTGCCAGCTCCGTCAATATAAACACAGTCTCAGTCAGAGCAGGGAATGCTGTAAACCACGCCGGGATGTTTTTTTCTTTCGGAAGAACGTTCTTTACTTTGACCAAAGCATGTCGCAATTTTCGTAATGGAGCAATGTCGCAAGGAGCGCAGCATGCGTACCAACGCATTGTTCATTCCAGGGGTATATTGAGTAGTGGCACATTTAAGAGGGGAAGACGACACTGCAGTTTCATGGGCTGATCGACAAAGCGATTTTTAGACCGAAGCCACAAAAGATGTCGGGTAGTTGTGTGAAAGTTCTTGTCGCACCACGTCAACGCCATTTGCCTCGTCTTTGGGAGAACTGCATATGCGTTTGCTTCCATTTAATAGGGTTGCAGCAACTGACCTCTAATGTGAGGCTCGATGCACAAATTTAAATCTAAGGTAATGTCCTGTATGGGTAGGTTTACTGTAAACGCTAAATGATATTTTGCAATATCGCGTTTTACCAAGACGTCATGTTAGGTTTTTTTTTTCTTTTGTGGGTTTGGTCGTTGTCAACAATGTCCCATTTAATTGGTCTTCCTCTCAGACTGGTCTTCCTCGCAGCGCCCGTCAATGGGAGGACGCCTAAGACGCACACACACTCGCGCCCACGCACACACACTCGCGCCCACGCACACACACTCGCGCCCACGCACACACACACAAGCACCCACGCACGCGCACTGGTTGTATCTGCAGATATATCTGGGGCGCCAGTCCGGCGTGTTACTTTGGTGCTCGGCTGCCCAGCCGTTTTTATTTTTCGCTCGGTACGTCGATACGGGTAGTGCGTAGTTAGAGCTGTGAGACGCGTGCTGTTCTGTGGTTTTCGGATTATCGATAATGTTGTTACAGAGCGGCTAGCCGATAAAAACAGAACAAAGAACAAAGAGATGTGCGATGACCGTGAGATGACGTTTAATGAATCACGGCGGACCTAGCGCGAGCGCTTCTGCCTGCGCCACTGGCCGCTTCTTCCACGTTCGTAACATTATGCAGGGCCACCGAGCGATCATCTCGATCGGGGACGAGGAAATTTGCCGATGTTGATGAGTCGATGGCATGAAAGTGGTTGTATCTGGATGGCTGAAGAAGATGAGAACGGCTTGTCGGCAAGATGATTCCCGATGAAGGAGGAGGAAAAACTCTTATTTAAGCCCAACAACGGGGCACTGGTGATTAAGTGGTCGAGTCCTTTTCAGGCAAGCTCCTCAGTTCAGGATGCCGGCAGTCGCTGCTATCCTGCGCGCCCGCTCGATCAGCCGTTGCTGATCTTGCAGCTGTGGGCTAGACTGAACAGATTCCCAAGAGGAGTCGGTGGGGTGGGAATTGGGCGGGAAGCCTTGCAGCTTTAGACACGTCCATGAGTGTTATATAGGGTTGGTTTGGTGCTACCGCATGATTGGCAAATCGAAGGGTACTGAGAGAGAAAGAAAAGGTGTTTGTGGTAGAGGTTCGGGAATGTGCGTGAAGTTCTCGCCAGGCAGCGGCATCTGATTTGGAGAGGAAGTTTTGTGGTGCGAGAATTGTCCTTCGTTGTTGTAAGTCTGTACGTGAATGGTTCTGTGGTGATTGACAGCTGAGAGCTTGATGGTGTCCTCTGAGCATCTTCCTCTCCGGTTTACGTATTAGCTGGTATTCGGCCGTCTTCCGTCTTCCCTCCTAGTGCCCGGCAAGTTAGTTCGCGGGCGAACGCGTGGGCGCGCTCGTTGCCAGAAAGGAATGCATGTCCTGGTGCCCAAAGTATCCGAATAAGCGGCGTGTGCGTCTTTTCTTTGCCCTGACGAAGGATTTTGTTGGTTTTGGGAGACAGCAGACCGGTTGAGAAGGCTCGGCATGCTGCCTGTGAGTCTGTGATAATAGTGCAGGTTTTCAAGTGTTTGTCCAGGGGGTTGGATGAGATGTATCGGATAGCGGGGGCTAAGGCTGTCTCTTCCGCCATTCTGATAGAGGTCGTAGGGATGGAGACGGGAGGACCGGAGCGCAGACGGTCCGCGCGCATCAGCACTACCTGTTCCCCACGTGACATCGACGTCACTGCTCTGAGCGACGGCATGGCCGTACGGGGCTCCGGATCGCGGAGCGGACTAAATATGCTGAGCACCGTTTTCAATCTGCACGGACCGAGATTTTTTTTTGCTCTTTCTGCTTTATCGTTGCTACCTCCGCGCTGCTATGCCAGCGCTTTTCATCTTGTACTCAGTTCGAGCGGGTATTGCTTGTTGTGCATGCGCTGCGTCGTTCGCTCTGTGTTCGCAGCAGTGCATGGTTTTTTGTGTTTGTGCTTGTGGGTGTGCCAGAGTTGTAGCTTTACTCGGTTTCTAGTGCTTATTATGGGTGAAGTAGCGAAAAAATCTCTCAGTGATGAAGCGACAGTAACGTTTCTAGCGCTCGTAGAGAGCTGCCCACCGATATGGAATATTGGAGATGCTTGCAATAAAAAACGCTCGCAATAAATGAACGCTTTTTCGGTTCCTCGTCGTCCTCGCCTACTTCACGTAGAACAGCCAGAGCAGCGAGACGACGGTTTCGCTCGGCGTCCATGTTTAAACTCTCGATAGAAAGGTTTTCGCCAGCGCGCCACCAGCGCTGGGGAGGAGGGTACACGCGTATGGCCCGCTGGCTTCGTGTGAATGATCGACGGCCGGATTGACGTGCGAACGCGTGGTCACGTGGCACCAGATCCGTGCTGACGCACGCAGACCATCCGCACTCCGGTCCTTTCGTCTGAACCCACCTTTACTTATACCTGACCGCCACCGTTCGTGACGGCCACGCTCGCGGCTGGTTTGTCGGGGTAATTTGTTGCGTCAGTGTATACTACGAATTCGTTATTTCTCAATGTACGTTGAAGTGGTGTACTCGGGCCTGCCGCCGGCCCACGTTAAGGTCCGGATGCATGTTTTTCCGGATTGGAGCAACTTGGATTTTTGCTCTCACTAAGGGGTCCATGTGCTCCGGATCTTGTGCTAAGGGGGTTCTGGGGACAGGATACCCGAGTATCGCGAGTAGGGCCCGTCCGGTGAGTGTACTACGTAGCCTAGTTACCTGTCCTACCCGCTGTGCTTCAATTAATTCTTCCGCTGTATTTGGATTCCTAAGTGAAGAAGGCGTTTAGTGACAACGTGGGGAGGGACGCCCAGTGCCGTCTTTACCGCCGACCGTAGTGCCGCGCTAAGTTTTTCTAGTTCGGCCCGATTGAGGTGATGGTACGGCAGATAGTACGTGAGGCGACTGATGATGAGCGCTTGTACTAGGCGCAGCGTGTCCCTCTCCTTACGATCACTTCGTCGGTTTCAAACCCGTCTTATCACGTGCGAGACATGAGACTTTTTTACTGAGATGTACTGTGTGTGTTGCTTTACCATTAGATTGGAGGTGTAGCTCCACCCCTCGAAGCCTCTCCAGTTGTGGTATTGGCTCCGCCTTCAGAAAACGATCGATCTCAAAAGCTTTTTTCTCCTTTCGTGGCTGGTTTTGCTTATAACCAAGGGTTCGGACTTAGCTGCGCAGGTTAGCCAGCCAGTGGCGGCGTACGTCTAGCTCACGTCGACTGCTTCCTGAAGCACGGCTTGCACTTCGCCGTCAGAGCACCCCGTGACCCAGATTGTGACGTCATACGCGTAGAGAGCATGACGAACCCGAAGGATGTTGTCTAGCAGAGGTGGCAGTTTCACCATCGCCACATTGAAGAAAGTCGGAGAGAGGACCGAGACCTGTGGCGTTACTCGACCTTTAAGAGCGATATTCTCGGAACGCAGTTCGCATATACTCCTATGGTGGCCGTGCGGTCTGCCAGAAATGAACTCATGTAGGTGTACATCCTATTCCCGCAATGGGACGATGCAGGTTGTCAAGGATGAGGTCATGTCCAACGTAATCGAAAGCGCCCTTTAATTCGAGCGCAAGTACCGCCTTCGTTTGCAGCTTGCTAGGATTGTCAATTCCTCTTTCAGTTGCACCATGAAATCTTGTGTTGATAAATTTGGTCGCAAAACCAAACAGCGTGGCCGGGAAGAATTTTCATGCTTCGAGGTAAGGGTGGAGCCGGGCTAGTACGATGTGTTCGCATAGTTTCCCGATACACGAGGTAAGCGAGATTGCCCGAACAGTTACGAGTGAGAGTTGTTTGTCAGGTTTGGGGATGGGCGTAATTTCGGCGTGCTTCCACTCTTCAGAGAGCGCTCCCGTCATCCAGGCTTTCTTGTAGAACGACGTCAGCTGGGAGATTTATTGGTCGTCCAGGTTACTAAGTACCTTGTATTGGATGCCATCCGTACCCGGCGCCGTATTCTTCATGACATTTTGTAAAGCTGCTCGGACTTCAGCCTCTGTTATGTCTGCGTCGAGTGGACTATTCACGTCCTCGTAGGGGTAGTCCTTGTACTGGGGGAGCGGGCAAGAGCTGATGTAGCACTGTTCTATAGTTAGGCGAGAGCACCGTCGTCGTCACACTGTTCGTTGCGCAGGAGCGTACGTATCGCCGTGCTCGTCTCGGATTTGGATTGTTTGGGGTCTAGCAAAGAGCGGAGCAGCGACCACGTACGAGCTATGCTGAGGGTGCCTTGGAGAAGGTCGCAGAAGCGGTAACGGTTGTTATTTGCCAGCTCGGCAGCATAGTTCTCTGCTTCGGCAGTGGTTTGGGTATTCTTCCCTTCAGCCTCCCGTTGTTTCCCGATGAAGCTTCCTCTAGAAACGTGTATATTCCTTTGGTAACGCGTGATAAAATACTTTGTAGTGGAGGCGTACTCCGTAATAATGTGGCTGGTATGTATGTACACGAAGTGCGCGAAAGCTTTTACAGTGTACCAGGGCACATTAACGTTTGCGGTGAATGCACTTCCAAGGTGAAAATAGTTGTATGGATTGTATGGTGATTTTTAATCGGTTTCAGACCGTTTCTTTGCCGCAAATATAATTCAGTTTTGTTATATGTGGTTGTCCGCCAACTACGAATAATCCCGGATGTCAGCTGCACCTGCTATGCTGGATGCCGTGGTTGGTGCAAACACGTCGCAGCACTAGCAGTGTTACAACCACAGGCACGAGTTTTGCACGGGCCAGTCATGCGCGAGGCGCAGGCCGTCAGCTCAACCATTTCAGGTGGCCCTGAAGGGAATATATCGCTACACACATTTAGTAGTTTTTGCTAGACACACCATATACTATATACATGCTCTCCGGCGCAAAGGCTCTTGCAAAACAAAAGGCTACAACTTTTAAAGCATTACTCAAAGTTTCTAATGCACTGAAATCCACAAAATAACACATGCTGGTCGTTTCATGCTGCTATGCCGCCAGGCAGCCATGAAACCCGGCAACCAGTGCGGCCAGATTAGCAACGGGAAGTTCGCGGCGTGGCTTGGTGATGGCGCTAGTTGTTCAAAGCCAGTGGCTCAACCATACCAGCGCACGAGCCCCATTATGCGAGACTGAAGACCTTCATTATTGAAAGCGAGTCGACTTTAAAAGATACCTGTACCGGCTTTGTAGTTTGAAATACTGAACCCAAAAAGTGCGCTTTAGGTAGCCCGGTATGTTGACTTTACGCCCAGTGTACATTACTAAAATGACATTCCTGTCCATTACCTCACCACGCGAATCAAGAGAACTATATTCTACGTTGTAAACAGCGCAAGTTGTGCCATTAAAGCGGTGCATTTTTTGAATATAGCGGCAAGCCAGCTTGGGGAGCTTCTAAAAAGGTTCTTTTCTGCGTTAAGACGGGGGCTTTTTGTCTGACGAAAAACCTTTGCAAGTCCGCTGGTATCAATAAAATGAAAGGGATGCTACCACGCTGACTCTGCGCCGAGTATAGAGTACTAGCTCAATGAAAACTACATGTTAATGGCACTCACGCGTGCTTATTACAATTTCATAACCCCGCTGCGGTGACTCAATTGTTAAGACGCCCGGATACCCGGGTTCGAACCCGACCAGTGCCGGCTGTTTTTCGATGGAGGTGAAATGGAGAGACGTCCGTGTGCTGTGTGACGTTAGTGCACGTTAGAGATCCCCAGGTGGTCGAAATTACTGCACAGCCCTCCACTACAGTGTTTCTCTTCATCTTACCACTTCCCCTCCAACTTTCCTCCCTTTCCTTGCGGCGCGGCTCAGGTGTATACACGTGTGATACGCGCTATTGCAATGTGCAAGCTCCAATTTCGGAACAACGCCACCTTGAATAATGATAGCCGTAGACCTCGCGCTCTAAAATTAGGAGGACACTTGAGCTACTCCTCAGGAATAGATGTGACAACGCCGTTAACACCGCTTTTTCATCCGCGAGTTTTCGACATTAAGAGACAAGCACAGAGTTTGGAAAGGTGTTTAGCGTCTTTAGCAGGATTGCTTTTTGCGGAAGGGAAAGACAAAGCATCTCTCTTTCTTCTTGGTGTACAGCTAAACTTGCCACGAACAGTAAGTACATCATTGCAGTTACATATATGTCATCGGTTCGAATTTGTATCGTAGACTAGCCTACAAGTTGACACCCAGATGGGTGCTTAGCGGGCAGAATTGTATGGCACCACTCTAAAATCTGCACAATGCACGGCAGCGTCACAACTTTGATTCGACATAACGTGCGCATTTTTTCGGGCACGTTTTTCCTCATTCTTAATTAAAGACCTTGACAGTCGTGACCAGCTCGCACTCACCTTCCTGTCCAGCTGCATTCGCTCCAGCTGCTCGGAAGGCAGCATGACCTTGAGCATGGCCAGCAAGTCGCAGGCGTAGCGCGTCATGGGACCCGTCGAGTAGAGCTTCATGAAGTCATCGTTGAACGGGTGCCGGTGGCCCTCGTACGATAGGATGCCTGCGCAAGAGCAAGGGTGCCTCAGAGCGAAACACCATAGCTGAAAGACATTGGTGCCCATTTCTGATTCGATTATTAGTCTCTTATCTTAAGTTGTTCGTGCAACGTCATTATCTGCGGTAGCTTTCCACTTAACGTGACACATTCTGCTTACCTCTTAAAATATCAACTATAGCTTTTGGGGAGATATTTAATTGTCAGGTAAGGAATGGTTATGCGTATATTGATAGGAATGGTGGAAGAACTTGATAGGCAGCATACAATTTTATTAACATATTCCTGCGCTCGCACGGAGCACTCATAACTTGCACAGAAATCTTATGGGCTGTTGGTTTAGATAATTGCAAGGTTTGGTTTGGTTTAAGGGATTTAACGTCCCAAAAGCGACTCTGGCTATGGGATATCAAGATACTTTGTTGGGCGAGTTGGGAAACATCCATTGCTAATATAAAAAGTGCGAACAGGAAGACATAGGACAAGATAAAAGGAAGCCACAGGACAAGCACTGACTCACAACTCAGCCTACGCCTCAACTCTCAACTCTCGGGCTATGGGGGAAGCGGTAGTGGAGGGCTCCAGAAATTTTTAACAGCTGGGATTCGTTAACGTGCACTGACATTGCTCAGCACACGGGCGCCTTGCCTTCATCGAAAAGCGGTCGCCGTGGCCCGGATTCGATCCCACATCCTTAGCCACACCACCGAGCGTCCTAACCACTGTATCACATGGCGGGTCAAATAATTGTAAAGCATCTTTGGAATATAAGATACAGGTATAAATAAACTGATAGAAATGGTGTAAGCTTCCGATGTGCGCTAAAATTTAATATGTACGATGATATTTTAAAAGCAAATAGGAAAAACGGGTTGTCGATGGAGAATCTGCGCATATATTGATTATTAAAGTGTGTTTACGATACGTGAAAAATTTACGCTGAAAATTTCTTTCCCTTATTGTGCGCACAATTTTTGCATATGGTCCTGTAAAAAGTTACTGTGTCAAGCGGAAGATGAACTGAATCTGTCAAGTTGAAGGCCTCAGATCTCTTCAAGCCGAAATGAGAACACTGCGAGTATTACGTAAGGGGAGAGAAGACTTTACGCTATTTTCTCGTGAGATGTAAGCTTTGCGTAAAATAAACGCTTTACTACATCTACAAATTAGATTTCCGTGGAGGAAAAATAAATAGCTTTAATAAATAAGTAGTTCCTACTTGTCTGATATTCGGCAGGGCTTTCGTGAACCAGACCAATCAAGTCACAGCTCAGCTATTACGTCGAATGTGAGGGGCGACGATGACTGCATTTTAGAGCCTAAAAATAGCGTTTGAAACCATCAACATTAAAGGGGAGCTCTTAAGCACCCATTCACCGCCACATAGCCGTCGGCTTCGACACCACCACCCGACAGAGGCAGAGGCAATGTGTACGTCCGTTCAATGTTATTACCTGAATACGGGAGCATCGACCACCAGGTGGATAAGCGCCATATCACGGACCACGAGGCTCTATCGGAAAACTCACGTGCTCTCTATGAGCAATTAGTTGCAGCTGTCTTCTCCTAGCCTTTTCCGGAGACCAAGCCCCCCTTGTGCTCTTCTGAGCATAGTTATCATCTTCATTTCTTTTTTTTGTAAGGCGATATCAGGCAATAAATAATTAGTCAAATATTAGCTTTCGAGCTGAGTGGTATGCAATATTCACCCATTGATTATTCTACCTGCGTATCAGAATTTTGCTTCCGTTTTTTTTAGGTTCACGCAGCACTGTCCTGTCAAAAAAAAAAATGGAAACACCGGCATCTCTCAATGCAAGTACTTCTGCTTAGAAACTTCCATCGTGCAAAGAATAGTGCAGGCGCCTTGCCAGTATTTGACCAGAAATTAATTTATTGCTTTTTTACACAGCAAGAAGAACAGAAAAACAAAATTGCAATACGGACGAATTATTTCGCCAATCAATTCAGACCTTCCTCTCCCACATAGAAAGAAAGCGGCATAACGTTTCCTTGTTTCCTTTCCTACCCTTTTCTTATCGAAGTGCCGAAGGCGGGAAAAAAAAGCAAATGTTTGACAATGTTAAACCTAGGTAGACAAATTGAAAGGTTAAGGTTATGATCTTGCAATAAAACTTCTAGTTTTTCCGTAATCTGTATGGGATTGTGTGAGACAATGTTCTATATTTGTAGAGATATGTACCAGTACGAATAGAGTTTGTCAAGTGTGTGTAGAAGAAGGAAAGGAGGCATGCGAAGCAGATTAAGAAAACAAGCAGCAGGAGCAGAAGACGCGAGCGCCGCCAGCTCCGCGAGCGCAACGTGCGAAGATGGACGTCACGTGGTTACGATATACGCGCCAACCAATCTACTGAAATCTGGCAATAAAGAATTTGTTTTAAAGAGAGGTAATCAGGAAGTAGGTATGTTGGGTCCGGAATCGTAACAGCCACGTAGAGGGAAGCTGCACAATACTGTACATTGCGTGCATGTGCGTACTCTCGATTGTTTCGCCGCTGTGCTCTGTAATGGGGCGCTTATCAACTTGGCGGCCCACGCTCGCGCCTTCATGTTAAAACAAACTCGGAGGATGCACACCGAAGAATGAAAGAGTGAACCAAGACCCACTGCGATAATAACATTATAATGAGATTCATACAATGATAAAAATATGTTTGAAGAAAGTGGAATGTGATAGTCGACCATGGTGTGAAGTGGCAGGACATGGCATTCCAGTGCTTTCCCACACTAAAGAAGCTCGCCTAACTTTGCTGATGCGTTTTACGTGCGTAAAAAGTGCGGATGCAAAAAGAAGCTTGCTAAGCAGTTTGTCAGTCAGTGTACCTGAGTCGTCTACGACATTCAGTTCACACGCCGGAAGGCGTACATATAGGCCAGACTGGACGCTGTGTCTATGACCGGGAAGGGGATCATTTGAGGACTTTACTGGTGGAGGTGGAAATTTAAATCAGAATGTGCTAACTGCAGACCATGCGAGCCATGACTGAATGAGAAAAAGATAAAGGACGAGCTATATTCACAAGGTTACACATGAAAAAGCTTTTCATATTAGCGATATTTCGGTAAAGCATTTGACGGAACAAATAAAGCACCTTGAGCATGTTTTGTGAATTGGCGGCGTGTATGACGCCGTTTCTGTTACTGCACTTTCCTATATACTTCCAGAAATGCCTGAAAATAAAAGAAATGAGATTTAGTGTTTGCCCTGTCTTTTGGTTCCTTCCGTATGTGTATTTTTGAGCGCTACTTTTCTCCTACAAATATCTATAGATCATCTCGCCCAAATAGACATTTTTTTTTTAAATGTGACTAACGCTTACCAGCACACACCATGTTTTTCACAATGGTCACAATCATTCTCGGCCTCTGGCCCTGTGGTAAGCCGTAGATAGCTGCAGGGCGTAGAGATATAACTCACCGGGTGTCGTCATGTGACCGAACGTGCCACAGTACGTGGAAGGCAGGCGGATGCTGCCTCCGATGTCGGTGCCGACACCCATCAGGGCACCTGCCGCCGATATCAAACTGCCTTCTCCCCCTGCAACCGAAGGAAATAAAGAGAGGCAAAAGAAAGTGTTCTTTAGGCATTGATCTCGGCAACAATTTTCCCATTACAAATGCCAGCTGGGTGGCGTGTCCTCATGTTTAGTATTATAGCAGCATATGCACATGGTTTCCTAGCAAGCACAACTTTCGTACGTCAAATCTGAGCCCGAAACGCACATGGTTTCCTAGCAAGCACAACTTTCGTACGTCAAATCTAAGCCCGAAACTCACATTCTGAGACATCCCTCGTATTTTTAATTATAATGGGGCTGATTGGTTAATTATCCTCTACGTACGTGACATTCAACGACCTGAAGCAGCAGCTGGAAGCAATTCGGTGTGAATTTCCACCTCCTGAGGTTCCCGAATAATCATATCCATCCTACTACACACGTTCGGTGCAGAAAACACGGGATCTGGAGCAGGAATTCACCCCGATCGGTTTCCTGTTCATGAGTGGGAATGCTCCAGTCCCTGAATTGCTGTGATAATAAGTACCAGTCTCGGTTTCAGTTCGGCCTTCACATTGAACTAATAGCTTTTGACCCGCCGATTATATACAATAGTGTTCTCGTAAAGCCGTGAAGGGAATTTGTGAGTGACAACAAGCCTGTGAAATAACCCTTTCGCGAATGTGAACAACACCGGCGGGGAGGCGGAGCAGACGAGGCTCATGTACGCTTCGCGCAATTCCCGGCGGCAGCGCAGCCATATTGTACTAACGCTAACACGCTCCATAATGACTCTCCACTGATTAGTTATCGAGATGTAAAAGTAACGTGAAAAATTCCCTAATGATATAAAGTTCCAGAGCACAGTCTGGAATTCCTGGAGGGAGTATATTTTTGCTGCATATTGCTCTGGTATGCGTCCGCGTGGTACTTTTGACTGCACAGCCATAGAAAATGGGCCCTGAGTATAAGTTCCGAAAAGAGCAAACGCTGATAATCAGGCGATTACTTTCCTACTCTCAATATGCCGATGGGCTTAGCGCAATATTGAATCGAGATGAGGAAAACGTATGCGAACACGCGTGGGAAGCAAGGAAAGCCAAAGGCGCAAACGATGACCACCAATTTATCTTCGTATGCGGAAAATAAGCGTACGTGCCAGCGCATCTAGACTCGCGGAAGGGCTGATTTCTTCAGCTTTGCATTGTATGTTCGCTACTCACTGTGCAGTCATAAAACTAACGACTTCCCTTTCCAGCTTATGATGTACGCGAGTATCGCGTCCAAAAAGGACGCTCTACTGAGATCAATAAAACATTATGTTTGTTTGTTTTTCTAACGCTGTGCGTTGCAATCACCTGAGTACGAGCCCGTCAGTGAGCCGCCTGGGAACGAAACGTTTTTCCAGTCATTGATGCAGCACGGCCATTTTCAGCGAAACTCGCACACATGCAAAAAACGGCTATCAAAAAACGTTTTCAGTCGACTCCCGCAGCGCAGAAAAAGCAGAAAATGAGGAGAGACGCCTCGCCCTAGTGGTCATGCCAGATGTAGGAGACCGAAACTTTCTCTCGAACAGGCGCACTTCACTCTAAAGTGTCGCCCGTTTCGTCACGTGCACGTGATTCAACATTTCATGCCATCACGCGCGGGGTCAGCCTTAATCAGTATGACGTCCTGTAAATCATCTCCCTTCATACTGGGAGCTAGGTATCGATCTTCCCTTCATGCGACAACTGCGTATACAACAACATCAGGCACCTCGACGCTAACGATCTCTGCAATGTTCGCCGGGACCTGCACTTCGCTCGGGACACTGAACATCAATCGGCTTCACGCCATAGCACTTTACCTAGTTGCATAAGGTCGCGTCATTCGGTGCTGTAAGCGTTGGGATTTTGCCTTCTTTAATGATGTAGCAGACACGGGATCTCATTCCACGTTCTGCTCAATAACATTCGCTGAAACCCTACTGCAAATAGGTTTGGTTTGATTTGTGGGGTTTAACTTCCCAAAGCGACTCAGGCTATGAGAGACGCCGTAGTGGAGGACTCCGGTAATTTCGACCACCTGGGGTTCTTTAACGTGCACTGACATCGCACAGCACACGTACTACTGCAAATAGGAGACGCGGTTGTAGCAAGCTGTTGCTATGGCATCGGACGTACTCGAAGGCTGTATACAGGCACTGTCGGCCGCCATTTTCATCATCATCATCATCATAAGCCTTACTATACCACTGCAGGCCGAAGGCCTCTCCCATATTTCTCTAATTAAGCTGGTTCTGTGCTAGCCGCATCCACTTGACCCCTGCGAACTTCTTAACTTAATCCGCCCACCTAATTTTCTGCGGCCTCCTGCTACGCTTTCCTTCCCTTGGAATCCAGTTTGTTGCCCTAAGCGACCATCAGTTATCCTCTCTTCCCACTGCATGTCCTGCCCATTCCCATTTCTTCTTCTTGATTTCCTCTAGAATGTCAGCAACTTGAGTTATTTCCCTGACCCATTCTGCGCACTTCCTATCTCTTAATATTACCCCTACCATTTTTCGTTCTATAGACCTCTGCGTTTACCTCAACTTAGGTAGAACCCTCTTGGCTAGCCTCCACGTTTCAGCCCCATAGGTGAGTACAGGTAAGATTCAACTGTTGTATACTTTCTTCTTGAGCGATACCGATAAGCTGCTAGTCATAATCTGCGAGTGCTTGCCAAATGCGCTCCATCCCAATATTAATCTTGTTATTTCCTTTTCGCGGTCCGGATCTGCGGTTACTACCTTTCCTAAGTAGACATATTCGCCGACTACTTCCAGTACTTCGATACCTAATGTAAACTGTTTCTTCTCGAGGATGTTGAACATTACCTTAGTCTTCTGCATATTAATTTTCAAACCTACCTTTCTTCTTTTCCTGTCTAGGTCACCAATCATTCTTTGCAGTTCATCACCCGAGTTACTTAGCAAGGCAATGTCATCAGCAAATCGCTGATTACTGAGGTGTTCTCCATCTACCCTTATTCCTAACTGCGCCTATTCCAAGACTGAATACTTTCTCTAAGCATGCTGTGAACAGTACTGAGGAGATCGTGTCTCCTTGCCTAACAGCTTGCGTTATGGGAATTTTTTTACTTTCTTTATGCAGAACTATGGTTGCTGTGCAGCCACTATATATATCTTCAGCACTTTCTCGTACGGCTCGTCTACCCTCAGAATTCGCAGTGCCTGCATCACCGCCAAGGTTTCTATTGAGTCAAATGCTTTTTTTGTAACCAATGAATGCTATGTACAAGGGTTGTTTATATTCCGAGCCTATTATTATCACCTGGTTGATGGTATTGATATGATCGATAGTAGAGTACCGTTTCCGAAAACCTACTTGATTCCTTGCTTGATTGCAGTCTAAGGTTGTCCTGATTCTATTAGCGATTACCTTAGTAAATACCTTATACGCGACAGACAGTAAGCTGATTGGTCTGTAATTTTTAAGTTCCTTAGCGTCCCTTTTCTTATGAATCAGGATAATGTTTGCGTTCTTTCATTGTTCTGGTACCGGCGATGACAGCAGGCGCTGCGTATACAGGGTGGCCAGTTTTTATAGAACGATATGCCCCCTCCCCCCCCCCCCCCCCCCCCCCTCCGTTCTTCAACAAATCTATAGTTATCTGATCCTCTCCAGCTGGTTTCCCCCTTTTCATAGTTTTTATTGCTTTCTTAACCTCGTCCTTCGTCCCTGCTGGAACGTCTGACTGTTTTTCCCTACCGCCAGTCCCATCTTACGGTCTTGACTACTTTGGCTACTGTAGAGATCAGTATAGAACTCCTCGGTTACTTTGACTATCTTGTCCATATTCGTGATGACGTCGCCGGTCTTGTCCCTTAGCGCATACACCTGATTTTTGCCAATGCCGAATTTCCTCTTCACCGCTTCTAGGCTTCCCTGGTTCTTTACAGCATGCTCAATTTTCTCCATGTTATACTTCCTTATATCGGCCACCTTGAGCTTATTGATAACTTCTGATATCTCTGCCAATTCTATCTGGTCTGTTGGATTGGAAGCTTTCATACTCTGACGTTTCTCAATCAAATCTTTCGTCTCCAAAGACCGCTTACCGGTATCCTCTCTAACTATCCTACCGCCTATTTTTACAGCGCACTCAGTAATGATATCTCTGAAATTATTGTTTATTGCTTAAAGGGTAATGTTGCTCTCCTCGGTTAGAGCTGAATGTCTATTTTGTAGCGAGATACTGAACTCTTCTGCCCACCCCCTGACCGCTAATTCGTTGATGGACTGCTTTCGTACTAATCTGTGGCGGTCCTTCTTCAGATTTAGGCTAATTCGGGACCCCACCATCCTATGGTCACTGCATCGCACTTTCCCGATTACCTCTACGTCTTGCATAATGGCGGGGGTTGACCACAGTATGAAGTCAATTTCATTTTTAGTCTCCCCTTTAGGCCTTTTGAATTCCATTTCTGGTTCTTACGTTTGCAAGGTATTCATGAGTCTTAAGTTATTGCGCTTTATAAACTCAACTTCTAACTCCCACCCGCTATTCCTAGACCCAGTGCCATACTCACCTACTGCCTGGTCTCCTGACTGCTTTTTCCCTACCTTGGCATTGAAGTCACCCATTAGAACAGTATACTGCGTCTTTTCTTTTTGCATTGACGATCCTACATCTTCATAGAAGCTCTCAACTGCCTGGTCACCATAGCTACTTGTAGGCGCATAGGCCTGTACGACCTTCAGTTTACATCGCTTATTAAGCGTAATTACGATGCCGGCCACCCTCTCATTAATACTGTAGAATTAATTTATATTACCCGCTATAACTTACTGACAAGGAAACCTACTCCTAGTTCTCGCCTCTCCGGTGAACCTCGATAACACAGTACGTGCCCATCCCTCAGTACAGTATATGCCTCATTCAGCCTCCTAACCTCACTAAGCCCTATGACATCCCAGTTCATACCCTCTAGTTCCTCTAACAGCACTGATAAACTAGCTTCACTAGCTAGGGTTATAGCGTTAAACTTTGCCAGGGTCAGTTTCCAATGGCGGCCTGTCCAGCCATAGAGTTTCTTACTCTTACCTAGAGGGAAAGTTGTGCTGCCGTCTAAGGGAGTTTACATGGCGTTTCCAGACGACCAGTTCAGCCACCATGGGAGCTCAAAGCATCATGGGCCGGAGAGCTACCGAGTGCAGAACTACAACTTTTGGCCAAAACTAATGCAAAAATAAACGTTGTTCTACAGTAAATAATGTCTTAAGATTGAATATCGTGACTATAAATTTCAAAAAGAGAGAGAAAGAGCATGCCAGTGTGAGATTTATCCAATATAAGCGATGGCTCTTTCTCCTATTGGCTTAGTTTTGAGCAGCATAAATACCAATATTTCGCACTTAATAGGGAAACTTTTAAATAAAAAACGTTATAAACAAAACATTTCGGGAAACAAAAACCATTTATTGGCGACGTCTTGTTTTGCGCCTTCGCTACTATGGCTTTCGCGGTCTATGTACGCACCTTCAGATGATGATGATGATGATGATGACGAAAAAGGAACATCGCAGTAATGCCACTCCACGTACTCGAGAAAAACCGACTGTCCCTCAACAAGTAGCACACCGGCCCAAGATTCTTAGCGCGCCCATGGTGGCTGAAGTGCAGCGCCCTCAGCTTTCCCTCTAGTTAGTGTAAGAAACTCTATGTGTCCAGCGGAGCCAGGAATTCTTTAGCACCTCCTGCTGCGTCACGACCGCCGCCGTGGTCAGTTGTTCCGCAGCCGCTGGTGACTGAGGGCCGGGGTTTTATAAGACTAATCATGGGAGACACTGCTTATGTTATGTGTTGCTCATGAAACGTGATTTAGTGCGAAAAGTCCGCTGTTGAAACGGACCAGCACGTGCGCGTTTCTCACTGAGGCTTCGACGCGCCGAGCACCAGCCGCCGATTTCTCGCTGGATGTGATTTGGCAAGGCTACGGTGCGTCGACGTTCCGTCGCACCGCACAAAGGTCGCAGGAAAAAATTCGCTACATGTGGGGGGCCCGTTAGACATTACATAATCCGGCCGTGAATAAAGAAGCTGTACTTTTTTTTTAGTCCGTAAACTTATCCCTCTTAGCAGATACAGTAGTGGACACGAAGACTGATCCATGCCGATTGAACAGATGCTGTCGTTAGAATAAAGAAACTCAGGCATCAGGGAATGCCGACTCACTCTGTGTAATGTTTCCCCTTTCATCCGTCCACATTGTATGTGCGGACTCTGAAAGGCTTTCGCTGCATCATTCTATTACCGGTGAACACCACAAGAAGTATAATATATACAAGCTAGTTTCTCTGGTACAGCTTAGATTGTGCAGCGTGGATTGCTGTAACTAGTGCTCACAAGGCTGGATTACCTAAGGTTCAAAGGGCTCAAATGAACCGGGCCCTTTGTTCTCAGGGAGCCTCCTAGACGTGAAACAAAGTCACAAATTTCGAGCATTGATCCACAAAATAGGTAAATCGTTTTCTTCTTCATTTCCCATGACCAAAAGTAGACCTTATGTAATGCTATGCTGAATGCTTCAAATCCTGGTCGCCGCGTTATGTGCTTAATTCCAAAGCTAGCCTTATATCACACCAGGCAAGATACAAAACTTTGTACTTGCCCAAAAGGATGATAAAAATATTCAAAACAGGTTTAGCTGGTTCTAACTGGTTTCATTTGGTTTCAGCGGCATGGTCCCAGCTGATACTCAACTAGCATTGATATGTCAGTGCACGGTAAAGAACCCCAGGTGGTCGAAATTTCCGGAGTCCTCCACTACGGCGTCTCTCATAGCCTGACTCGCTTTGGGACGTTAAACCCCAGAAACCAAACCAAACCAAACCGATTCCAGAGGTCTAGCAACTGGAAGTCAGCGGGTCCCAGTTAGTATTATCAACAAGTTCTAGAACCTTTTCAGTTGCAGTCAGCTCATACCAGCTGATAAACAAACTGACCTCTGTCAATACTGCTGTTGAGGTTATTTATGTGTTTTATTCTTTTGGCCGCAAACAGGAAAAGCTGTGACGAAAACAATTAGTCAATTATTTTCGCCGCTCATATCTGACAGTCGCTGCTGTGAGTGGAGACACGAGTTTCAAGCGGTTCAACGTTGAAGATCTTATCAAGAAACTCTTCCAGAAAATGGCTCGAAAACGATTATGGAAACGTAAATGCCTTTACTCACTTGCTTAAAATAAAATTAAAAAAAAAAACAGACATCTTATGCGAATAATTATTGAGCCCTGACTTTGTCATTATATGTATATGCGCCCTATTTAAACATTGAAATCGTGTGAAATATTAAAACTTCTATTTTCTTTATTGTGGAAGCACGCAACGTTTCAGTAAAAAAAAAAAAGGAGGATGCTTAGGCTTTGTATTGTAGACGCGACAGAGCTCTAGTTATCATCCTATTTCTACCAAATGATCACTTTCGTTTCCTCAAATCAGTTCGCTATCGGAAATAGAGCAAGCGCTTTGCTTTCGGGTTTCGTCGCATTCGTTGTTCACTGCGATGCATCGAATTCTGCCAGCCTGTTACAATTATTGGTCAAAGGAGGAGTAATACCTCATTCGCCTCCATGCAATCGAAGGGTGTCAGATCGACTGCATACTTTAGTTTTTGGGCCATTCTCTGTCTGCTTGCGCACGTGTGCCGCATTTTCAGACGTCATGTGTCTGTCGACCCGTCAGGCTGGTTATTGACCCACTACATGTTCTGTTAGCACCAGTTGAAAAAACCTACTGCTAGCGCTCTTTTTATGTGCTTGGACCGGCGCGTTCACGGTAACCGTCTTCCTGTTACGAGGCAAGCGCATCGCTACGGATTTAAAGACGCCGTTCTCACGCGCGGGACGGAAGGAAGCCTCCCGACACACGTTTTTTACCCGCCACCTGCGTTTCAGCTAGTATGTAACGAAGAAGCTGACTTCGTAACAGCGGTCAACCTGGTCGGCCGCAGTGTACCTTCAGCATTGCCTTCAGCCCAGACGTACTTTTCATGTCACACATTTCAACATATTTCCTTTGCTGTGTATACGCATCCCTGAACAGGGTGAACAAGCCTGCGCTAGTGATGGCTCTTTACCTGGAATAAGTGACCTGCCTGGTGTCCGAACCCTCCTTCTGCCGTGTATGTGACTACTGTGACATGCGCCTTATTCTGTACGTCCCGGTGTGAAACGATTCCCGGCGTTTCATATCACCAATTCCCGTGTGATGGGGAATTCCGTTCCAAATAATTTCAGAAAGTCTCATAAACAACCACAGCTAGAGGCTGTAAGGATGACTCACGGCTGGCACTCCCATAATCTCTCATAACGCCCAGTTTACTGCGGCAAACATTAGAGCTCCTCAACTTAACAAAGTTTCGTTCGGGACAATGAAGAACACGATTATGATATATGAGTACCCCATAAAGCTGTGTCGGCTTGTGGCCACAAGCTTAGCCAATCTCAATTTTTTTCCTATTTGCTGCGCGCCAAAAGCGTCATCCAGAGCAAACGCGCCAATGCCCTTCGCACGTGAGTGGCCGTTCAGCCCGCGTTGGACGAGTAGGGTAACAGGGCCATGATTTCGTAGCGGCAGCCGACAGGCAACAACACCACCTTGGGCAGACCGTAAAGAGCGCGCCGCCGGCGCTGCTCTTCCCGCTCTTTCGCCGACCGAGCACAATATGGCGCAATGTCCACTTTACCCCCCCCCCCCCCCTCTTCTTATAAAACCCCTGAATTCTTTTTAAGATTTTTCCTCCTAGTGAAGAGGCGATCAGTGATAGCTGCTCACGAAAAAACTAAAAAGCTCGAATAAGAGACAGACGCGAATGCTTACCGCTGCTGCCACCTGCTGTGCGCCGGGTGTCATGCGGGTTATTGGTGCGGCCGTACAGCTTGTTGAAGGACTCCGTCCAGAGGCACAGCTCAGGTGTATTAGTCGTCGCCACTGGAATGGCGCCCGCATCCCGCAGTCTGCGCACCACCTCAGCGTCGCGGTCGGCTCGCTGGCCCCGCCACGCGGGAAGACCCACGTCCGCCACCAGGCCTGCGATTACAGAGAGAGTACATTATTTCAAAGCAGCATTCAAGTTTCACTTCCACTTCTAGAATGGCAAGATGCGGCAAATCAAGGGCACACCGATATGTCTACAACACTGTTCACAGGCATCGTACACAAGCGAAGGCATTGCTTGTGAACGTGCACCACGCAAGCGCACCAGAAAGGGAATTGAACGAAGTTAGGAAGCTAGTAGACACACTGACGGGCAACATCAACACTGGCGTTTGTTTTGCGCAGCTTATTTGCAGCGCAACATCGTTTCATGATAGTTACCATGTCTCAGAGTCAGTTTACTAACGCAATTCAGCGCCACTGTATCGCTGGATCAATGGCTTCAGTGTAGCCCGCAGGGCACTTTTTCACAGCCCTCATATAAATTGGCGGTAGTGGTAACTACATTTATTAGCTATATAAGAGCCAGGAGGTATGTTTGAATCAGCCCATAAGGGGCCAGTCCTTACGAGCACTAGGCAGAGGTCCCTAGTTTGGTACCCCAGTGGTGGTTGTTCACCAGTTCACCAGACTTTTGCGTCTCAAAGATGCGCTGCGATGGCCTCTGTGGTAGGCCACACAGTGCCAAGAAGGGGGATATAAGCCTAGGCATGGGCCGTAATCAGCACGTGCAAACAGACAATATTAAACCAGCGGGCTCCCAAGTATGCAGCCGATGGCCACAATTCATCCAATGAGTGATGCGTGGGAAGTGCGAAACAGTAGCATTATACATCGGTCGTCTGAAGCGCAGGAAACAATCAGGCCAGTTACAGAAAACTACTTCCCAGATTATCATCCTCCATTCAACAATGCATGAAAAAACCATGAGCCGTCAGCCTGGATCAAGCAGCGACTAGCTGCATCCCGCCCCTGCCAGTAACGCTCACCTTAAAGAAGGTCTGAGCATCGTGATTACGAGTAGCAAACATTCGAGGTGTCTGCATTCCTACCAACGCAACCCTTATGCTGCACCCCGCCCCCCTCCACACACTCTCCCATGCCTTGACAACACATTTCGTTTTTCCAATACGAAACGCCCCAAGTATCTTCTTTGACGCTCCCTGACCCAAAAGAATTTCCTACATGAAGACGACGTTGTTGTAAATGCTATTTCTACGACTTTTACATTGAGGAAACCTTGTTTTACCTTATGCTTTTTGTTGCTGTCTTTGGGTTTGGTTTGGTTTGTTTGTGGTGTTTGACGTCCCAAAGCGACTCACGCTATGAGAGGTACCATTGTGGAGGGCTCCGGAAATTTCGACCGCTTGGGGTCCGTTGACGTGCAATGGCATCGTGCAGCACACGGGCACCTAGCTTTTCGCCCCCATCGAAAAGAGGCCACCGAGGACGGGATTCGATACCCCATCCTTGGGCGGCTGTCCTTTGTGAGTCATTCAAGTTACACAAGGAGGACACCTTTGAAATTATGCGAATCACGCCACTAAGTCTTTAAATCGTTGGAACAAACATTATAGCGTAGACATGGCACTGGTTCCAGCATGATGGGAAAAGTCGGTTATGCCGAAACGATGAGCGAGAGGCCACGAAGTGGTAGCACTCCTAGTTAAGCCTGTACGCACGCCACTTATACTAGTTTCCTTTTATGGCCGTCCTGGTTCCGCATCTCCTAATCTTGGATGGGTTCGTTTTCTGCGTTCTACCTACTCGGGTATCTCTATTCTAGTCAGTGGAGACATCAATGGCGCACACACCTCGTGGCGTTACCCATCGGATTCTCCCAGGGGTGCACACATCCAGGGCAGCTTTTCAGATAATTCTTTTCATATTTTAAACCACACGCATACATCTACCCGTCCACGAGGTGGGCCTTATTCACCTGATTTCACTTGGTGGTTAGGCCCTGGTAGCCCTCGTTGGGCTGTTGAACCAGATACCTGGGGTAGTCATCACAGTCCTATTTTTATCTCTCTCACTCCTTCGCGGATACGTAAAATACGCCGTAGCGTAAGAATATAATGAGACTCTGTACGCGCAGACAATCGCTTATCTGATTTCACCCCATCATCAGCATTATCTACTCTCTCTGCTGTTCTTGCGTCCCACACGATTACCACCACTGTAAATGAAGACGAGCCAAACCCGGACATTCACCTCCTGAATCTTTGCGCTCCGCGTCGCCAGGCAGATCATTATGCTGCTCGTAACCCCGATGACCCATCGGCTATCCCCGCTCTTCACCGGGCTACCGCAATTGCGAGGCGGTATGAAAAGCGTCTAGGAAGGCAACGTTGGGCTTCATGGTGCGAGCGCCTGTCTTCCAAGCAGAGTAATTGACAACTTTGGAGAGTGTTTCACGCCATGGAGCGCTCTTCTCAAGTTTCTGATTACACACAGAGCATTCGCCTTGTGATGAATGTAGATGAGGACACATTTGCAAAACAGGCGGCCAGACATTTTTTTTCCCACTATGATTCCACCTCGACTTCTCCACCTTGCTTACCGGTTACCGAACCCCCCGATGCGATTACTTCTGACTTAACCATGGCAGAGCTGCTGGCCTCCATTGAATGCCTCAAATCTAACTCTGCTCCCGGGCACGACGGCATACCTAACTCCTTATTCCGCAACTTGGAAGGGACTGCTTTGCAGGCCCTGCTTGATGCATTCAGTGACTTGTGGCATTCTGGTGTCATGCCGGACGAGTGGAAGCATTCTATTGTTGTTCCAGTACCGAAGTCAGGTCATCCTCCAGTATCTCTCTCGGCCCTTCGTCCAATTTCCCTGACGCCAACAATCTGCAAGCTTTATAAAATTTTCTCGCCACTCGCTTATCGTGGTGGTTGGAATCCCATGATTGTTATCCAGAATCCCAAATCGTCTTCCACCCGCAAATAGGAACGGAAGACGGCCTTGCTACTTTGGCTGCTGACGTGCTTCACCACTCTCCGCACAGTCATCTTGTTAGAACCGTGATCGCTACAGATATAACAAAGGCATATGATAACATTACAAACCCTTGGTCTCCCTCACAGGTTTCTTCGCTCCATTCACGCCTTTCTAACAAATAGAACGTTCAGTGTGCGTGTCCATGGAAAGCCCATTGGTCACTTCCCCTCAAACAGAGGAGTGCCCCAGGGCTCTGTTCTCACCCCTACATTATTTAATGGGGCCTTCATCCACTTGTTCGAGCCCTAGAGGCCATACCTTCTATACGCGTGCTTGCGCATGCCGATGATATAACATTATGGTGCTGTCCCCCAGATACGTCTGTCCATCAGGCGGCCCTCCAGCATTCGCTGGATGTATTGACATTTCGCCTCCTTCCTTTGGGTCTAACTCTTTCGCATACAAAATCCTGTTTCATTCGCATTGGAAATAAAGCTGGCTTACGGAAAGCTCCCACTATAAATTTTATGATAGATAATACCCCGATTCCTCAGGCACAAACCGTTCGCATTCTTGGTCTTCTTCTTCGTTCCTCTGGGACTGGCACCCCGTGGCTGACAGCCATCCGTAAGTCCGCTCACACTACTCTAGGTCTGATTCGTCGCATAGCTATGCGCTTTGGCGGCGCGCGTGCTCACACGGCCCGCTAGCTTGTTCGCTCTGTCCTCCAGCCGCGTATAATCTACCAGGCACAGTTTCAACGTCTCACCCGCAGACAGTGGACTCCCTTGAGGCCATCAATCGTGAGGCTATGCGTGCAATAACATATCTTCCCCGCCTAACACCCATACCAGTACTTCAGGAGTGCGCCCAGCTAAATACGCTCGCTGAACTCGTTGATCAGCGGATGGCAAACAGAGCTCGCAAACAATCTTTACAACTACATCATTTAAAGACACTACCTCCATGGTCGTACTGCCAGCTCACGGACAATCGCCCCACTGCTTCCCCGTCGGTATCATCCGCACATCTGCCTGAAGGGTGCATATTATATACCGATGCATCACATACTGCAGAGCGAAGAGTTTTTTCATTTTCATTTCATTTTATTACGCTCAAGCACATACGCATTACATACGCATTACATTATATGATAGAAAGCATAGAACACTAAATGAACGAAACTTAACAAAGGCTAAACGAACAAGGGAATACAGAACAACGAAAACAATCTTGCAATAAGGAAAGTTATACAAGCGGAATAAATTGAAAACATTCATAAGCGGTGAGAGAACAGCATTATACAGCGAAAAGAAAAACAGCACTGGGAGCAAACAAGCATGAAAAACCAAAAACAGAAATAAGATAATAGTCAGGAAAAAAAATGTCACGGATCAGCTTCACGATATTGCATCAGTGATGAGCGAAATGAATCGTGATCTTGGATTAATGCGATATTGGGCGGAAGGCGATTCCACTCTACTGACGTACGAGGTAGAAAGGAATGAAAAAGGGCATTAGTATTGCAAGTTATGACATTTACTTTGTAAGCATGATCGACGCGGGAAGAGCGATACGATGGCTGCGAAATGAAAAATGCCTCAATTCGTTATGATGATAAATTTTGTGAAAAAGGCTAAGACGTGAAAATTTCCTTCTAAGCTCGAGAGATGGCAAAGAGCGTTAGTTTCATTGAAGTTATGCTGCTAGTGCGACTGTAATTGGAAAGAATGAAACGCGCCGAATTATTTTGAACCATCTCGAGTGAGGATTTCAAGTTCGTGAAACCGGGATCCCAGATTGCAGAAGCATATTCAATCTTTGAACTGATTTATTTATAGGAAGGGAAAGGCGCGGTAACTGTCTCACTTGTTTTCGTGGACACCGCAACCACGCCGTAAGGGAAGGGAGGAAGGTGGGAGTGAACGTGGAAAGAGAGAAAGAGGAGCCGCAGTGGAGGGCTACGGGGTAATTTCGACCACCTGGGGATCTTTAACGTGCGCTGACATCGCACAGCACACGGACGCCTCTTCGTTTCGCCTCCATCGAAACGCAGCCGCCGAGGTCGGGTTCGAACCCGGGTGCTCCGGCACAGTAGTCGGGCGTCTTACCACTGCACCACACCGGCGGGGCCAATCTTTGAACGTACCAATGCTTTTTTGTACATAGTCATTTTAGTCAAAACAGGTGAATTCGAAAAGTTACGGCGCATATACCCAAGCATACGGTTACTGTTGTTAATAATGTAATCAATATGTTTCTTCCAGCCGAGGTCATTAGTGATATGCACACCCAAATATTTGTGCGCAGTAACTGTATCTAAAGGAGTGCTATTCAATGCATAGCAAGCAGGGGTGAAATTAGTGCGCGACACTCGCATAGCTTTACATTTTTTAACATTTAGGTCCATACACCATGTGCTGTACCATTTAGTTATATTATTGAGGTCAGATTGTAAAGCAGAAACATCGGCGGGTTCAGCAATCTCGCGATAAATAACACAGTCATCGGCAAATAAGTGAATAGGGGAAGTCACACAGTTAGGAAGGTCATTAATATAAACTAAAAAAAAGGGGGGGCCCAAAACGGACCCTTGTGGTACACCTGACGTAACAGGTGTTGACGGTGAATTATTGTTGTTAGCAAAGACATGCTGTGATCGACCGATGAGGAAAAATTCGACCCAGGTAAGAAGATGTCTGTCAATATTAAGGCACTTGAGTTTAAGTAGTAAAAGACGGTGGTTTATTTTTTCAAATGCCTTAGAAAAATCCAAGAAGATACAATCAGCCAAGGAACGGTTGTCAATAAGGGTTAGCATGGAGTTTGTAAAACAAAGTAGCTGTGTCTCGCATGAGTATGATTTCCTGAAGCCATGTTGCGCTGGATTGAGAAAAAAATGTTCGAGTCAAGAAAACTAGCTAGGTGTGAGCAAATGACATGTTCAAGAATTTTACATGGTATGCTAGTAAGAGATATGGGGCGATAATTAAGGGGAGAATGCTTGTTACCGGGTTTATGAAGTGGAATCACCTTCGCCTGCTTCCAATGTACAGGAAGAGCACTAGTATCGAAAGATTGTTGAAATATTTTTGCCAAAAGGACAGAGGAGTACATGTTTGTTTCTTTAAGGAATCTTGCATTTATATTGTCAACACCAGAGGAACATGAATGTTTTAGTGTTTCAATGAGCTTTGCAATCCCGTAGGTATCTATTGATATTCGATGCATAATCGTATAGCCCGAAAACGAATGTGTAGGCAGTTAAAGATTAGTTGCTGATGAAAAGTTCAGTGTGAACATATTGTTTAAAATCGATGCGCACTCTTTGCTAGGCACAGGGAAGTCATTCTGGTCAAGTAAAGAAATCTCTGAGTTGCTCTGGGAGTTAGTTACGATGTTCCAAAATTTGCTAGGGTTATTTGTGAGAAGGATGGTAGAGTGTATTTCAAAAAAGTAGATTTTGCAGAAGCGACAGCTTGACAGTAGGTATGATATGCATTAGTGTATGCTTGCCAGCGTGCCGCAGTCTGCTGTAGTTTTTCTGCCCGAAATGAGCGTTTTCTTCTGTTCGAAAGTTGATTTAAGTACGGATTTTACCATGGCGATTGTATATGTACTGTTAGTATTTTTTGGGGAATGTAAGCCTCAGTTAGACATAAAATTTTATTGACGAACAGGTCCCAGTTCTCTTGGACAGAACGATGTTCAAAACCACTAAGATAGCTGTCAAGGAAGAGCGAAAGTTCTCTATTTATTTCTTCAAAGTTTGACTTTTTTTAATCAAATATAATCTTGCGTTTTTTCGTAGCTGAAGACGCGGTAAATCTTAGGTCGAAATGAAGTAAAGAATGATCACTGAGTCCCGGCATGAAAATTATTGGGTCTATCATATCAAGGTTAGTGGTGAGGATCAGATCAAGAATGTTAACAGAACTGCCGATAAGACGCTTTGGGCCATCAACAACCTGATCAAAATTGAAAAGGGAGCACATATCGAGAAAAGCTTGACAATTCGAAGAATACGGTGTGCAGGTGGGCGGTGTCGATGTCTAGTTTATTGACGGATAATTGAAATTGCCTAGACGAAATACCGGGGATGCTGGATAACGAAGGACGACGGTGTTAACCGCGTCATGCAATTCATTCACGAATGCGATGTCTGCATTAGGTGGGCGATAACAGACGCCAATGAAGTGTACTCTATTGTTTAAAATGACGCCGCACCAGACAGATTGTATGTTGCGTGAAACATTAATTCTGAACGACGTTAGGCTAGTAGAAACTGCGAGCAGGGTTCCACCCCCTTGTCTTCCATCTTTGTCGCAACGATAGACATTGAAAGGCTTGGTGTGAGTAAACATTTCGCTGTCGCTTACATGAGCACTTAATCAAGTTTCAGTGAGCGCCACCAGGTCGGCATCGCATGAATTGATAGCTGCGCTGATATCATCTCTTTTGCCTAAAATGCTCCGGATATTAGTATAAAGGACCGATATAGGGCGCCGATAACCACTACCCCTGGCTAATTGTTATAAAACATTACGCGTGGGACTTGAACTCGAAATGTCTCCCATCGCGCACGCGCGAGCAGCATTGAATGAAGTGGGTCGAACGCGTGCAGATGAATCATCGGATGGGCTGCTACGAGAAGGAGAATGATAGCGCAGCCGGGGCCGCTCATTGACACTGTCTGTTCTAGGGTCATAAATATATTGCCTTTTATTTACAGTTAGTTTGTCGTAGCGAAGCCTAAAAGATGGTGAACCAGGCAAAGATTTTGCGAAAGCAGTTAACCTTTTGCGAGCGAGCCTAGTTGCTGCACAGTAGTCCTCACAGTACTTACTTCTGTGTATAGTCCCTCTCATCCGCATCTCAACACTCACGTGACATATACCGCGGATACGTGCACCCCTCTGGCACTGGACCTTCAAGCCATTTACAATGCTATACATTCCCTTCCGCTAGTTCTTACATTCAATGCAGTTCATCTTTACACAGACTCTCTCACTGCCCTTAAACAGCTTAAGGCCGTTCGACGCACATTCCAAATAACACAGTCCATACATTTGCTCTGTTCAAAGTACCCATGTCCTGTGCTCATACACTGAATTCGCGGCCATGCTCGCGATCCACATAATATTCAAGCGGATGCTATGACGCACATAAACACATCAGGCGATCCACCACCTTCCCCTCTTCCCCCCTTCCCAGATCCGTTCCTGTCCCACGTTAACGATTCGCAAGTTCTGCGCCAGCGAACACGCGCTCTCATTCCTCCGTGTTCACACCCTCTCCCCCGTAGTCTTACTCGGCAGGAGGAGGTAACAGTGCGGCGGACCCGGGCAGGGGCGGCTCTGACCCCATCTGTTCGACATCGATGGCGGGAAAAAGATCTACCAGTGACTGATAGGTGCCCTCACTCTGACACTCCACCTGAATTCTGCGATGTGCGTCAATTGTTGTGGACGTGTCCATCAACGACTCACATTAGGCAACGGATGATCATGAAGGCGGGCCTGCGGTGGAATCGCGATTGTGATTATGAGAAATGGACAATGAACAATCGCTACACTGCCAACCTTCTCGAATACATAAGCGCAACTGGACTTCACTCCTTCTTTTAACTTTATATCTCCTGCATCCCATTCCCCCTTTCTCAACTTATGCCTTGTTGCAAACGTTTCGAAAAAAAGAAAAAAGAAAAAGGTATATTTGTCGGTGATAATTATTAAAAGCATTTTCTTTCACGCCACGGTGACTCAGTGGTTGCGGCGCTAGACTAGTGGGCTTGAGGACTAGTGGTGAAACCCGCTCACAGCGCCACGTTTAGATGGAGTCGAAAAGTAAGGTGCCCCTGTGCTGTGCGCTGTCAGTACGCGTTAAAGAAGCCCAGGTGATCGATACAACTTGGAGCTCTCTGGGACGACATCCCTCACAGTTTGAGTCGCAATGCGACGTTAACTTGCTGATCTTAGAAACACAAAAAAAGCCGTGAACAGATCTTGTAAGCAATTCAAGCTTCAATCTTGTCTTTGCAAACCATTTCTTACTGTTGTGCAGCATTGAGCATGCATATTACCATTTTGAAAAGGATGTGCATAAACATGACAAGAAAAAAATGTTTTTTTTTTTAACTACATGTTATCTGGTTCCTCAATACCACGCGTAGCCATATCAACATACTTGGGGATCACACATACCTAACACGTGAAATGGAACACACACATCGAAAACATAAGTTGCGGCGCTTTTAAAAAACTTGGGTTTCTTCGCCGCAGATAGCAATGGCTCCAAAGCACGTAAAAACAACTGCCTAAAAATCATTAGTCTGCCCTATCCTTGAGTAATAACATAATCTAGGATTCGCACCAAGCGTACCTGAACAAAAAGTTCGAAAAAATTCAGTCTAAAGCACTACGGTTCACATATTCGAAGTATTCACGTCGGGGAAAGCGTAAGATGAGCACCACTGCAAATATTCCGACCTTGTTTTGCCGTCGGAAACCGGCTGCAAAGAAATTTCGTTTCAATCGTTATCATTATAGAATGAGTATAGTTAAGGAGGATTGTACTTGAAAACATTCAAACGTTTCTCCAACCGAGGTAACCATAATAAAATCATTACACCGTTCATGGCGCGTTGTGACTCATTTAAATACTCGTTGCTTCCTTAGATGATAGAAATGGAGAATGCGTAGAGTTATTCGTTTTCGTGTATTATATATATATATTTTTTTTTTTCAAAATAAGGTGGGTAAACATCAGGCGTTATTTTTCGACTTGATAACAGGGGGCGAAATCGGGCTTGTCGAGAAAACACCCCGAAATTCGTCTATCCTGCAGGTTAAAGTTTGCAATCTAATAATTTATTCGAATTTCCTAATCGTTGGGAGGCGATTATGGAATTTTGGATTTTTGGTTGCTTTCAAGAAAGTATTCCATATTTCGGCGTTTCTGTCGTAATTATTACTCTCAGTGATGTGAAATGGTCAGTTTTTGGACGAGACACATTTTATTCACTTGAGCATAACCATCGACGTTTTACACACGCTTATACATACATAATCATCTGAATGCGTAAAATTTCAGTTTCCATCCAAGACTTGTCTGGTTTCTCAAGGTATCGTAGCGGAGAGAACGTTCGCTCACGCTGCAATTAGCTAAACGCCACGATGTTAACACCGCCTTTGCTAGCCTTGGGTAGTGCACAATTGCGTCGTTGCAATAGTCCATCCCTACAACACTTTCATTTGTGGGGCTTGCTTCCAACCAGTACTGGTTAAAGTCTTCGCGAAGCGAGCCTACGTCGCCCGTCCAGGAAATAAAGAGAGGTCGGCAATCATCAAACGACTGACTCAACAGCCGCTTCTGGAATTTATCGAGTAAGGCGCCCAATTTCCACACTATAAACTCGGTTTTTTCTTTGTCTGAGGCGTTCGGTTTCAGAGTACCGCCCTATTTTGTGGAGATTTTCGAGCGAACTCTTCTCAACAAGATTTTACTAATGCATCACTGCTCTTAGGTAACATAGACAAAACACCTTTTGATCGATCGCATTTACCGATCATCGTGGAAAACTTGTTAACAGTCTGCTGTCGATTGGCGTTTAAGAGGTGATCGAAGCTTGGCATCAGAAGCTTTCAGCTTTCAAGAGTTTTCTGAACATCTAAAAATGGCTCGAGTGCGTCTCTCATTAGGACTGTCTTCGCATAAAAAACTTCTCTATCAGAAAGTATCGCTCGAATAGCTTCTGATCTGGTGCTTTCATACGAGCTTTCAACAAGTTCCGTGGGCACGGTTGTTCCAAAAACCGAGGAACATCGGATTTTACCCGAAAACGAACAACCCTAGGAATGCTTTGCCAAGTGAAATTGTTAATCGTGCTGCAACCCTGATGTATTTTCCGATAAAGTTGAACATTTTTTCGCCAATGAAAATGGTGTTATTTGACTCGCGGGGACTTTCAGCTCCACTGTGTTCTTTTTTTTTTTTGTGTGTGATGTTGATACGTACGAGGACTTGACCCACTCATGTGTGACCTTGAAGAAGGCTTTGTGTATTAATAATCATTACCTGCGCTAATCTACGAGACAAAAATATGGAGGCTAACGAAAGGTTGGCCTCAAGTTGAGGGCAACGCAGAAGGCTATGCAACGGAAGGTGGTGGATGAAAGTTTAAATGAAAGCAAGACAGCAGATCTGGTCAGAGAACAAGTGCATATGTCCAAGATAGTCAAGAAGAAATGGGCTTGAGCAGGCATGTGATGCGAAGGTATGGTTGCCAATGGTTGTTTAATGTAGCACAGTTGATGACAAAACAGTGCAAGCAGCCGCAGGGGAGAGTTAACTGCAGGAACAGAGAATGGGGGGGGGGGGGGGGGGGCTTTGTCATCTAGTGAGCCTATAGACCTCTTTCATGTTTGCAAACAAACAAGACGATATACAAGATACTGTTGTACTGTTGTATATACAAGTATACAACAGTTGCATCTTGCCTGTACTCACCTATGGGGCTGAAACGTGGAGGCTAACCAAGAGAGTTCTACTTAAGTTCAGGACAACCCAGAGGGCTATAGAACGAAAAATGATAGGGGTAACATTAAGAGATAGAAAGCGTGCAGAGTGGGTCAAAGAAATAACTAAAGTTACCGACATTCTAGTGGAAATTAAGAAGAAGAAATGGACATGGGCAGGACATGTAGTGCGAAGAGAGAATAACCGATGGTCGCTGAGGGTAACAAACTGGATTCCAAGGGAAGGAAAGCGTAGCAGGGGCGGCAGAAAGTTAGGTGGGCGGATGAGATTAAGAAGTTCGCAGGGGTCAAGTGGATGCAGCTAGCACAGAACTGGGTTAAGTGGAGAAATATGGGAGAGGCCTTCGCCCTGCAGTGGGTATAATCAGGCTGATGATGATGATGATGATGATGATGAAGACGATCGAGGTGGCGCTGCTCCCGTCAGCGATTCCACAGTAGACAAAAAGCACGACCGCGGCCGCGGCACTCTGGCCAAGCTTGTCAAGGCCGTGTTATTATGACCTGTAAGCGCCTTCTTGGCATACGAAATGACCATGTGCTAGTATTTCGTGAGCCTCAGCTGTGAGGACAGAAGCGATACATTGAAAAACTCCAAGTACACGGCGTGCAGTGTACGGAACCGCACGCCGTACCGATGGAGATTGGATTCAAGACGCACCAGAGAAGCATTGCTGCCCACCAGGGAAAATGACCGACGTTGACATCTATTTGCTGTTTCGAAAAATTGAGCGCGAAACGCCTCTAGAATTACAAAGCTTCGAATTCTTGCAACTAATTCGAGTCGAGAAAGCTGACGGCGATTTTTCTCGCTCATAAATAGCGCGCGCAAACCGCGTACCAAGTAGTCCGCTCGGAGCATCATTGCGTTATCGGATGATTCTTCACACCGAGCGACAAATGAGCGTTCTGGTAAGCACGAAGAACCTCGCTAGAGTCGACAGGCTGTATGGTTAAGATGATTTAGGTCAGCATGTGAACAGTAGCCTTGACACCGCACAGATTTGTGTATCATTTCGTTATTCGTTGAAATCACAACGCTGCACGTCTGTTATATCTGCTCTATTCGTGGGCGGCTGTCGTCGTTAATGGTAGCAATTTTATCACGGTTAGTCACGCTTATAGCTTGCATTAAAATTACGAGCTGCAGCGGCCACTGCGGTTCCGCGGGTTCCGGTAAAAACGTCCCAGGAAAAAATGATCCCGGAAAAATGGCCCCGGATGAAACGTCCTCAAACAGATGGAATCAATCGTACTGCAAAGTCTAGCTTTCGCCTTGCCTGTTGCTTGGCTTATCAGCGATGAATTGCGTTCACTGTAACCAACTTTTACTGTTCTTATCTTACATCTGTGTTTATGGTTCTAGATTGAGCATTATTTAAATTTTGAACCCCGTCGTCTTATTTTATTTTTTTTTTCACGTTCTGTAGTTCTGTTTACTGAAGGCGTAGACTGAGTTTCCTCGTGTCTAGCCGCCGTAATGTATGCTACAGTGCTTCTTTCTACCCGTCCGCTTGAAATTTGCAAAACATGGTACTGATGCCGTGCGTTCGAAAAAAGAAAAAGAAAAACATTATGGCGCCGAAATTTGCGCGGTAGAGGACAAGCACTTCACTCGAATGTGTTCCTCTCCAGTTCCTGTAAACGTATAAAGCACCCAGAGGACCCAGTGCCCAAACAATGGTTGCGTCTTCTAAACAAAAAGGCATCTGATGAGATGTTAAATTTTTCGCGAAGAGATTTGTGCGCAGATTTTCAGTCAATTTCTTCGGTGACATTTTTTCCTAGGGGTCGTATATTCCAGGGACCTTTTTTTCGGGGCTGTATCTTCTAGGAACCCCTTTATGGGGCAGTTTTTACCTTCAGCCGTGATTCCGTAGTTAAGGTGGCCCAGTTTGGTCTCGGCCACTGTGGCCGCGTTAATGTAGGATAAACCCCACAACTCGCATTCATATTCAGCCGCTATGAATAAAAATAAAAGCTCTCGGCACAAATAAAAAAATGCTGCTTCAATCCAAATCAGTAGCTGCCAACGCGCCGTGGGAGTCTTCATCAGAAAGTATACATTAAAATAATTTGGCGTGAACGCGTCGAAGATTAGCCATGCAAAATATCACGGATCGAGGAGTGCAACACAGATCTCTCGCGTAGCACCTCACCACGCATGCATACAATTACCTAAGTGAATAAACGGGCTTGAGGAACAGTTTACACAAGTAAAACATCTATGCATGCTCCAACAAAGAAACAGGCCTACGCATTACAACATCTATATGACTGTCTCGTCTACATATACCTGCGCACCCGCACCCGCACCGGCACTAAAACAGTACCAGGATCCCATCACGTGTCGCAAAAAGGCCAAACTCGAGTTATTCGCGACCTTTGATCCGGTAGACCACTCTGGCGTATAGGTGAATAAGCTCCAGCTTAGCCGTGAAGAAGTTTTTGTCGCATATTCGATGAGCAGGCGTCGGTATCCAGCCTTGGCGCTTCACCGCGGCGGCCCATCACTGTTTACGGCGACTATTGTCGGCAAAAAAAAATCTGTGCAAGCTTACTAAACTTCATCTTGTGTGCCTTTCAGCACAACTCATTTCGACACAATTAGTCGGCATGATGATCTGCATTTCCTGGAAGCAGCAAGCCATCGCACAATCATAGTAGGCAAAGCGACTGAAGCGTTGTTTTGCCTACCACGCGAAAGTCACTAACGACGACAGTGCCACCGCATTTTCGTAACGTAGCCGGAGTGAAGGAGGTCATAGTTAGGCTGAACAGGACTGTTTTTCTTTTGATCGCCAGTATGCAAGTTTTCTGCGCAGCCTACATAATCCTTTCTATGCTGAATTTATTTCTATAATTAACATTTCGACTTTACCTTTGACAGCTCTGTCAGCTGTCTTCTCGTTAGAGGGTTAGAGACTGTTAGCCTGCGTTTGGTAATTACTTTCATCTTGGCGCTGTGTCTTCGTATGCAACGTTTTGATGTTATGAACCGTGGTTTCGCTACCTTCCTGATGTGTTTATTCACCGTCCCGGCATTTGGTTGGTTGCTTCATAGTTCATGTTGAAAATGTTTTAGTTTTTTTTTCATAAGTATACTACCGTTACATTTTCTCCATTTTCGGACCTGTGGTCTGCAAATTATTGTAAATAAACTTTGCGGCGAGTACTATTTCGGCTTTTGGGAGAGGTAGCCGTCATGCATTAGAGTCACGCTACTAGCATTTACTAAGTCTACTGTAATTATACCTGCGATAATTTGAATTATCATTCAGTTCGTCGTACTCACTTGAAGAGGAGTATGCCCCCCCCCCTCCCTCCCAGCGTGGTTTCGCGTTGAACCATTCTCCCTTTTGCCATTAAATCGCGTCAAACCACTGTCATGGATTATTCTAGACTACTCCTTTCAAATGTAAATAAAAAAATTGAATTGCATTGAAATTGAATATCATATGTGGATTCCCGAACACTTTCCTCTGCTCCCATTTCAAATATAAACTATGTCGAATTTATCATGCTATGATCGCTACAGGTCCCGTTGCTACTTCCCTATCCTTACACTTTTGGAACAGGCGACGAATCGGCTGCCAATTATATGTTAGTCACGCCATCTGGGCTCGTTTAGGTTTCTTTCCGGTTCTGGTTCACGGAGAAAGCATTCATTGTCCAATAACTGCCTCGATTCGAAAACAGTACGTCTCTCCTACTCCCACAGCTTAAGACACAACCAAACTGGCTTGTCTGCTTAAGGTTTCTTGTCTATCTTGACTTTGAAGTCACCTATCAGCACGGTAAAATATCAGTACAGTAACGGGACGCATATTACCTGAAAAATTGGAGACTATCAGCTTACTGTCCGTTATGCGCAAGGTATTAACTAAGGTTATCGCTACCATCAGCTATCCTCTCGTCGCACTACATGTCCTGCCCATGCCATTTCTTCTTTAATTTCCACTAAAATGTCAGTAACTTGAGTTATTTCTCTGACACACTCCGCACGCTTCCTATCTCTTAATGTTACGCCTATCATTTTTCGTTCCATAGCCCTCTGCGTTGACCTCAACTTGATAGAACTCTCTTGGTTAGCCTCCACGTTTCTGCCCCATAGGTGAGTACAGGTAAGATTCAGCTGTTGTACACTTTCCTCTTGAGTGATACCGGTAAGCTGCTAGTCATAATCTGCGAATGCTAGCCAAATGCGCTCCATCCCAATCTTATTCTTCTTGTTATTTTCTTTTCATGGTCCGGATCTGCGGTTAATACTAGTCCTAAGTAGACATATTCGCCTACTTCCAGTGGTTCGCTACCTAACGTAAACTGCTGTTCCTTCCAGAAGCTGTTGTACATTACCTTAGTCTTCAGCCAGGACCGGGATGATTTTAGTAATTCGGGAGAGGCAGTGTGTATAATCCGGCTGATGATGACGAATTTGTGTAGAGTGCCCTCAGTAGCTGTCTTAGTTAATGGCAATTCCGTATATTCCTTCTACCGTTTCGTCTTCATGACTGCTTGCAAATTATACGGCTACGTAACTTTATACTCGTACCTGATCATAAACTCTGTCACTGTTGCTGCCACCTTCTCGTTGATGTTAAATCTATCTATTTGGCACCTATGGACTTATTAAGGAAATATCGTACACATATATGCTGCCTATTGAGCAAGTAATGGAAGTCCAGTAGTTTGGCTAATATCGATGCCCGACGAGAGCTCTCAATATTTTGTTATAATATGATGAACTAGGCAATCGCAAAAATGCAGCAATTGTTGAATTTTTTTTTTCATTTTTTATTACTGACAGCCCCAAGTTTTAAGAGTATTGAAAAAAAACAACTACAAAGGACAAGCCTCATTTTTTTTTTAGTACGGCAACAGACACGGGTTGGAAAAGACAAGTAAATAAATACACACATTAACCAAGCAAAATGCACTACATAAGGCAATCATTGAGAGATATCTGCGAGACTAATTGCTACCGCGGCTTGGCCTGTCAATTGGACAAATGCACGCGCGACGACGTCCACCTCGCCTGGCGCTGGTGGCGCCGTTAACTACCATTAGTTTCGCTAGACTTAGCCGACTCAAGCGCATGGAATGTCCTATGACGTTGACAAATCGTACCCTCGTCTACACGCCGTTTCCTTCGCACTCTGTCTCATCTGTCTTAAGTTTCATCCGCGAAGAGGCGGCCATTCAAGGTCACTATACACTACTTGAAGAAAGAATATCTGTACTTTGCGATACTGCGATGCTTCGGTGCCAGCATGGTGTGGTTATGTATTAGAAATAAACCGCTGTAACCATAATCAGTTGGCGTACGCAATGTTTTGTCATATACTCATCATAAAGATATCGAAATCATGAAACACTGATGATCCCCCTCTTACTGATTAGTTAAGGTAGCGCTGCAAGAACGTGAAGCACTGCAGCACACTGGCGTTAAAATTTTCCACGCCTCAGCGTAGGACCAAGTTTTCCGCCTTACGCAAGCAGTTTCAAACTTTCCGCTTCTACCGTATTTTCGGCCTTCTTTTTTTCTTCCTCTTTCAAGACTCCCCGAGCAAAGGATAAAGAGAAGCGTCGCAGCAGATTTCCAGGCGACGAACGCCCAGCTTTCCGTTTACATAAACACGGCTCGACGGAGGCCTTTTTCCTTACTCAGCTCTTTTGTTCTGGAGAGGAAAGAAAAAAGAAATAAAAAATTGCGCAATGCAAGCACTTTGCCTGGCAGACTATAAAAGCCAGAAACCGTCTGCACTTGTCTACGTAATAGCGTTGTAGTGTACATCGTCAGGAGCGGCGAACGGCGGAAATCGTGGAATACGGACGCCTCACAGAACGTACGGGTGCGCTGAAGACGAAGCTAGACGGGTGCCGAAGTCGAAACAATGTGCCCGAGCCAAAGCGCGCGCTGTAGTCCCATGTGAGAGCAGCGCAACTGCACACTGGGGCTACGGTACATAGGCTGTAGCTAAAACGAGGGTCATGCTGTGCTCAGCAAGAACAAAGCTAGCCATCTGGAATCTTGTTCGTGCGGCATTTTTGAAAGATCTTCGCTACAAATATCAGAAGCCATTATACTTACCTAGTATAGATGCGAAGGGAGAGGTCTCCTTTCTTGAAGCTTGAAATACTATTTATATACAATACTAAAAGATGAAAGGCTGCAATCATGTTTCCTTAACTGCTGTTCTGCGTTCGGTGTGAGAAATACTTACGGAGACCTGTCTCACGTACCCGTGTGAAAAAAAAAAAATAAGGACAAAAGAAGCATTGAACATAGAATAAAAAAACGGATGGCTAATCTTATATAGATTTCAGCGTGAAAGAAATCTTGACATAGCAGAATATATACAAGAGCCAACGCTCTCTTTCGGCCCATCCTTGTGTTCACCTTGTGTATGTGCATGTCTTAGCTACAGATATTTTATTTACGCGGAATCTACAGGCCTGTAAAATCAAAGATACTTCCAGAGACTTTATCTAAAAATGTATCAAAGAACCCGCCCTCCCCCCCCCCCCCTTCTAATTCTGTGCATGTTGGCTGCACGCAGCAAGCCACAGCTGTCTTTGCTAACAAGTAACTGCTGCTCTGAATTCCGCTTTACAAAAGCAGAGGGCATTGTTGCAGGCTCTCGGTCGGCGTGGAATGAATTAATTACATTCCCAGGCACTTCGGACGTTTTCTGGGAAATTGTTTTTTAAACGCAGTCGTTTTCGCATATTGTATAACTTCACTATAGTAATCAATATATCCGCAGATCCCCCCTTAATGCATTTTTTTAAATTTTATTTTATTTAGGAAATACGGCAGGCCATTATAAAGTCACCCTCAAGAAGGAGGGGCAAAAACACGTTATCAGCACATCGTACAAAATATTAGAAAACGTGTACATCATAAATATATACTATACAACATACAATACTTCAGTAAATACAATCATAAAAATACATTACAGAAACGCAAGGCTGGGAAAATGCAAAATATAAATATGCTGATGCATGATTCTGAACAAATACTGTTCGGAATTCATGGTGTCAAAAGAATCAGTGCTGGTCAGATGGTTTCGTGGCATCTTGTTCCACTCTTGTAATGTGCGTGGAATTGAAAGCGTTATTGCTAGCACCGTAAGGCTTTAACGATTGAGCATGACGATTCCTTGTTTGGCATGTAGCATTATGTGTAAGTACTGGGTCAAAACGCATTAACAGCTTGAATTTTTTTTTTTTAGGTACAAAATCAGTTTTAATATTTGCGTTTTTTGATGTAGCTGTAATGTTTGAGCCGAAGAGAGCTCTCATTGGTATAGGCAGCAAGTCGGTTACATGATACTTAAGTAAATAAAATGGATGCGTTTGCGCTGTACCATTTCAAATACTTCAATGTTACTATTAGTGTAGGCTTTCCCAGACAGTGCATGCATATTGTAGTGATGGTCTTATTATGAAAAATACGTTTATCTTTCAAGTGCTGGTGAGGATTTGCGGTATTAATTATTAGATTTTGGATGAATTTAAAACAAACGAGCTCGAAATTGGTTTTCTGTCGCAGCCTTAATTACTCGCCCTCGGTGATGAAAAATATAGAGGAGAAACGTTCTGTTACGCAGTGCAAGGCTTGATGCTTTCTATCAATGTACCGATAAAATATCTTTAAACTTTCCACGGTTGCCTGAGAGTTACTATCGAAAACTTGGTTTCACGCCAAGCTTATTACACGTTGTGAGCGTACTAGAGAAACTTAAAAGCGAAATTTCACAACAAATCAGAAGCTTACATCACTGCTACAAACGTGCGCATAACAGCATGTCAAAGTACTCATCTCACAATTAAAAGATGCTTAAGAATACTGGGCTTGGTCTCCTGCGTTTATAACGGTGTTCCATCCATTACTGCTTTCGAAAACGCCCAATGCACCCGCTGAGAGAGTGACAGCAGAGAAAATTCTCAGAAAGACTGGCCTTTTTAGGCATGTAAACAGCAAGCTGGCAGAATGGCCATCGTCGATCACGCAGCGCACTTTTCGCAAAGTGCCGTCTTGGGCTTCCCAGCAGTGGCGCACAGGGCGATCACTGCCAGCGTAACGCGACTCCTCTCTCGACTCGAAAGCCAAATGGAAACAATTAGTAGCACCTCGCCAGTCCGTCATCATGTTGCGTGACGCAAACGCCAAGGCGGCCATCTGCGCCACCTTTCATCAAGTGTGAGGCAGGCAAATATGTCGGGCCAAATATGGCAATATCTTGAATTTGCAAATAGGTGATGGGATAACCGCCAAAATAAAACGCTGTCGCTGTCGAAATATATTTCTTCAACACGTTCATGGTTGCTTTGTCAAAGGATGCATGTCTCTCAAACAGGCACATTGGAGAATTTAGTAACCGATTTTTACTAGCCAAAAGGCCTTGCAGAAGTACCCTACACCGTTAAAACGCAGGTTGATTGTTTAGTATATATATATATATATATATATATATGTATGTGTGTGTGTGTGTGTGTGTGTGTGTGTGTGTGTGTGTGTGTGTGTGTGTGTGTGTGTGTGTGTGTGTGTGTGTGTGTGTGTGTGTGTGTGTGTGTGTGTGTGTGTGTGTGTGTGTGTGTGTGTGTGTGTGCGCGCGCTAGGCCCGCACACAGAACGTCATCTCACGACCATCGGACATCTTCTCTCTGTCCTCTGTTCTCCTGTTGTCATCGCTTGCCGCCACGTAACATTTTGTTGAAGGTCCGGGTACATAATCCCCATCCTCGCCTTGGAGCATCGATGCCATCTGTAAGCCGGGACCATCGGCCGGGGTCCCAGGAACATCGCCGAGCAGCTTCGCCCCAGCCCTTCAAGCGCAGACCTGCCCAACTACCCCCGCCCAGACCCCAGCCCGGACCTGAAGACAAGAACAGACACAACAACCAGAACCGAGTCGAAGAACCCGAAAGAGCCGAATGACCCGAATGACCCGAAGGAACCGATGGAACCGATGGACACGAACACGCAACCCCCGCCCAAGGCGCCCGACGTGACCTCGAGCCATCAGTCCCATGGACTTTGATGACGGATGGTTGACAGCTCCAGGGGAGGCGGATCACCCACGCATCAGACATCGTACCCCCAAGCCATTCTATTCTTATTTCTTCCACTTCTTCAAGCATCCAGACACGCCCATCATCATTCCATGGAATCATCATCGGTAAACTTCCTCGTCTACGATCGGGACGATCGCTCGGTGGCCCCGGCTCATGTTACGGACGCAGGAGGAAGAAGAGGGCAGTGGCGCGGGCAGGAGTGTGCGCGCTAGGCCCGCATACAGATTCACTAAACGTCATCTCACGACCATCGAGGATCGTCTCTCTGTCCTCTGTTCTCCTGTTGTCATCGCTTGCCGCCACGTAACAATATATATATATATATATATATATATATATATATATATATATATATATATATATATATATATATAATGCCACCTGACGGTTCGAGGTAGCGCTTGAACGACAAAGAAGTTGGAGACTCTCGCGCGCTTCGGCTAGTTATGACTTCCTCTCTCTTGACTGTGTGTATCTGCCCCTGTTGCCGATACCCATAAATCCGTCTTCGTGACAGTTTTGGTGGAGGTGCTGGGTGATTGTCCTCTCAATGTCGCACACCCCTCTGCGAACCAACGACACCGAGCTTTTGCCTGTGGACACACCAGTTCATCGCGTCAGCCGGAGGAACCTGGGCCTTCCTCCCGAACACGGGCCCTTGGAGTCCACTTCAACAACGAGCCTCCGGCCAGCCACGCAAAGCACTACGACAGTCATGCAAGGTACTCCTGTTTACGTTCAAAACCCACGAGTGCCGAAATCGTTCCATGGCACTGCGCATGAAGACGTTGAGGATTGGCTAACTCAGTTCGAACGAGTCGCATCCTTTAATCAGTGGGAAGACAACTTAAAGCTACGGAACGCCATTTTCTGCCTGGAAGACCATGCTTTGACATGGTATGAGAACCGAGAAGGCACAATAACATCATGGCCTCAGTTCCGCCGTCTTATCGTAGAGGCGTATATCAGCCTGGATAAGCGCGAACGAGCAGAACGTGCTCTACAATCTCGAAAACAGATGCCAAACGAGTCCGCCATGATGTATTTTGAGGACATGACGAAACTATTTCGACGTGCGGATCCCAACATGTCTGAAGAGAGAAAGCTGCGCCACCTCATGCATGGGGTTAAAGAACAGCTTTTTGCTGGTCTTGTACGTAGCCCACCAACTACAGTTACCTCATTTTTAACAGAGGCGGTCACCATGGAAAAGATCCTACACCAGCGCCGCTCGGCGGTCTACGACAGCCAAATCCTCGCTATGACTGCTGCCGAGCCTCTTACAGCTGCTGTAAGCAATACTGAACAGCTCCGAGATCTTATTCGTGCGATTGTACGCGAGGAACTGCAGAAGGTTTGTGGCACGTTCCAACCCAGGGGTGACTCTCTCGCACATATGATCCGCGAAGAGATTCAGCAAGTCACGCAGCCATTTCTGCATGTTGCTGAAGCTCAAAGTACCCCTGTTCCTGATTATTCTCGTCCGACTTACGCTGACATTCTCCGACGCCCAGTTCCCGTCCAAGCTCCGTTGTCTACGTTACCACCAACCCAGTACATGCCCGTCCAGCAGCCAGTGCAATACATTCCTGTACAGCTGCCAACGCGGTACGTGCGGCCACCGCGATCAAACTTTCGACGAACGAACGGCAGGCCCCTCGGAGCCGCCGCCTTTGCTACCACTGTGGGGAACCTGGTCACATTTTCCGGTGGTGCCCTTATCGGGAACTCGGACCGGAGGGTTTTTACACCAACGCACCTAGACGCACGTTCGGACAACTACCTCGTGACATTGGAGACAACCTCGCACAAGAGAGCCTCCGGATGGCGCGCCGACAATCTAGGTCTCCATCCCCACGTCGGCAAACCGCTTCAACAACTGGTAACTTCCCGCGAGCGCCGCCTGGTCGGTCGCCAAGCCCCCACCGGGAAAACTGAGTAGAGCGACCTCCGGGGGCGGGGCCGCTAAATGTCAGCCCAAAGAAGTCCCCCCAATGAGAACAGATATGGATTTTGGAGCAGAAACGGCAGCATTTGGTTCACGAGACCGGCTATCGCTGGACATTCCTGTGTGCATCGATGGTCATAATGTCAGCGCTTTAGTGGATACCGGAGCAGACTTTTCGATTTTGAGTGGGAAACTGGCAGCGACCCTTAGGAAGGTTATGACACCATGGTGTAGCACGCAAATACGCACGGCTGGGGGGCATGTAATTACTCCTATTGGACAGTGCACGGCTAGAATCCAGATTCGTACGTCAACGTTCGTTGTCAGCTGCGTCGTTCTCCGGAAATGTTCTCGTGATTTGATTCTCGGTGTGGATTTCCTGCGGGAATATGGCGCCATCATCAATCTCCGACAGCGAACGGTCTCGTTCTCAACGGAGAAAGCGGCTGCCAGCCCCACCGATGGCCAACGTACGTGCGCCCTACGGGTTTCAGCCGAGTGTGTTTCAGTGCCTCCCCGCTCCAGCGTGTTTGTGAGTGTTGTGTGCGACGGGCTTCGTGACGGGCCGATAATAGCTGAAAGCAACCGTTCTCTTTTATTTTCTCATGGCATCTGTGCAGCTCGAAGCTTAATTATTCTCAGCAATGGTCACTCTGAGCTTCTCGTCACGAACTTCACGAATGAATCTCGCCACCTCTATCGCTCTACTGCCATCGCTTTCGGCGAACTGTTAAAGGAAGTTTCTGAATGTTTTGCGTTTGACGTTATTGATACTCCCAGTGTTCTAGACCGCATCGATGTTAGCAGTGACCTTTCTTTCTGTCAACAACGCGCCCTGCGTGCCTTACTGCTGGAGTACGCCCCGTGCTTTGCCTCATCATCGAAAGTCCGGCAAACTTCTATCGCCAAGCATCGCATCATAACGTCTGACGATGCCCGACCTATTCGACAGCAGCCGTACCGTATTTCGGCCAAAGAACGTAAGGCAATTCGGACACAAGTCCAGGAAATGCTTAATGATGATGTTATTCAGCCGTCTAAAAGTCCGTGGTCGTCGCCCGTCGTGTTGGTTAAGAAAAAGGATGGCACGCTGCGTTTTTGCGTTGATTACAGGAAACTGAATGACATCACAAAAAAAGATGTATATCCGTTGCCCCGTATCGACGATTCACTCGATTGACTTCGCAACGCCAAGTTCTTTTCCTCCATTGATTTAAAAAGTGGTTATTGGCAGATAGAAGTGGATGCGCACGATCGGGAAAAGACTGCCTTTGTGACACCCGATGGCTTTTATGAATTTAAAGTATTGCCTTTCGGTCTGTGTTCAGCGCCAGCGACGTTCCAGATAATCATGGACACCGTACTTGCTGGTCTTAAATGGCAAACCTGTTTGGTTTATTTGGACGACGTCATCGTGTTTTCAGAAACGTTTGACCTGTTAAGCGGGGATCCAGGCACTGGTAGCGGGCACTGGTAGCGAGCAGGACCGGAGCAGGGGTGGCTTAACTTGCAGTCAGCTAGTCCGCAAAATCACTTTCTCTTCCTCCTTCTCGGTGATCTGCCCAATTAATGGGAACCTCTTCTTTACAATCTTGCCCCCGCAGAAAAGAGGAGCCATCCTGGCGACTCAAGGAGACGAAAGGAATGCGGGATCGTAGTAAGGCTTCAAACGGTCGACGTGAACAATCTCACGCCCACGGCGGCGAAGGTCGGTGGATGCGGCGAGCGGTTCAATTAGGTAATTCACTGGAGAAGTCTGTTGGGGCACTAGGTAGGGTCCGTGGTACTTGGAAATCAACTTGCTGCTCAGGCCGGGTGGTGTCGATGGGACCAAGAGCCATACGTGAGCACCGGGAGAGAATTGATGCACAGGGTGGCTGCTGTCGCAGTGCGCTTTCGTCTGGGCTTGCTCGTCCGAAGTAAGCGAGCGAGCCAGCTTGCGACATTCTTCAGCGTGCCTGGCAGCTGCTGAAAGTGATGTGTACTCTGACATATCAGGACGGTAGGGGAGGATGGTGTCGAGTGGAGACGAAGGTTCACGCCCGTACAGCAGAAAAAATGGTGAGAATCCGGTAGTTGCTTGAACGGCGGTGTTATAGGCATAGGTTACAAATGGGAGAATCTTGTCCCAATCGGAGTGGTCGGAGGCGATGTACTTGGACATCATGGCACCTAGTGTGCGATTGAAGCGCTCTGTCAGTCCGTTGGTTTGAGGGTGGTACGCGCTGGATGTCCTGTGTGTGGTTTGGCATTCGCGTAGGAGCGCTTCGACAACCTCGGATAGGAAAGGTTTGCCTCGATCACTTAGAAGTTCTCGGGGGGCACCGTGCCGCAGAATGAAATGATGAAGAAGAAAGGACGCGATAGTGGGTCCCGTGGCATCCCGAAGTGCTTCTGTCTCCGCATAGCGAGTAAGGTGATCGACGGCCACGATTACCCAACGATTTCCTGCAGGTGTGTACGGTAGAGGTCCATACAAATCAATGCCAACACGCTCGAATGGTCGATATGGGCACGGAAGGTGTTGTAGTGGAGCCGGCTGATGGAGAGGAGGCGGCTTGCGACGTTGGCAATCGATGCACGAACGCACATACTTACTGACAAAGGTATACATACCGCGCCAGTAAAAGCGCTGTCGCAACCGTTCATAAGTCTTAAATACACCCACATGGCCACACTGCGGATCGTTGTGGTGAGATGCGCAGATATCACTTCGGAGGTGGCGAGGTACGACGAGCAGCCACTTACGGCCATCTGGCATATAGTTGCGTCGATAGAGAAGATGGTCACGAAGGGCGAAATTCTGCGCTTGACGACGAAGGGCGCGAGGAGCCGGTGAAAGTGACGAGTTCGTAAGAAGACCGATTAGTGATGTAAGCCACGGATCCTTGCGCTGTTCTGATGGCATGTCGTTGATGGACAAAGAAGACAAGGCGGTGCTGGAGGCAGGGGACAACGGAGCGTCAGGCGACACTGGCGAGCGGGATAAAGCGTCTGCGTCGGAGTGCTTACGCCCTGTACGATAGATGACTCGAATATCATACTCTTGTAGTATAAGCGACCAGCGGGCGAGACGGCCGGTGGGGTCTTTTAGTGAAGACAACCAACATAAAGCGTGGTGGTCCGTAACAACATCAAATGGGAGCCCATACAAGTATGGCCGAAATTTTTGAAGCGCCCAAACAATTGCCAAGCATTCCTTTTCTGTCACCGAGTAGTTGGTCTCGGCCTTGGTCAGCGTTCAACTTGCGTACGCCACAACGTATTCATCAACACCGGGTTTTCGTTGGGCAAGAACAGCGCCGAGGCCGGCGTCGCTGGCATCGGTGTGCACTTCGGTAGGAGCAGCCGGATCGAAATGGCGCAATACGGGGGGTGAGGTAAGTATCTTGCGCAATTTCGTAAAAGCAGCATCGCAAGCCGGCGACCACGCAGAAAGATCTTTGTGAGCGCTGAGAAGTCGCGTCAGAGGGGCAATGATGGTCGCAAAGCTCCGAACGAAACGCCTAAAATAGGAGCATAAGCCTATAAAGCTGCGTAATTGCTTGATAGATGTTGGCTTCGGGAACTCAGCGACAGCTCGAAGTTTAGATGGATCAGGGAGGATGCCATCTTTGGACACTAAATGCCCTAAAATAGTGAGTTGGCGAGCGGCGAAATGGCACTTTTTCAGATTGAGCTGTAGACCGGCGTTGCTAAGGCATTGCAAGACGGTTTCAAGGCGAGTTAGGTGGGTCGCGAAGTCGGATGAAAATACAACAATATCATTCAAGTAGCAGAGACATGTGTGCCACTTCAAACCGCGGAGAATATTGTCCACCATGCGTTCAAATGTGGCGGGCGCATTACACAGGCCAAATGGCCTCACGTTGAACTCATAGAGCCCGTCGGGGGTGACAAAAGCTGTCTTGGGGCGATCGTCCTCAGCCATCGGAACTTGCCAGTAGCCAGAACGTAAATCGATTGAAGAGAAAAATTCCGCTCCATGCAAAGTGTCCAGCGCGTCGTCTATGCGTGGTAGCGGATAGACGTCCTTTCGTGTGATTGCATTAAGGCGTCGGTAGTCCACACAGAACCGAATAGACCCGTCTTTCTTCTTGACTAAAACGACCGGGGACGCCCAAGGGCTACTGGAAGGCTGAATTACACCCCTACTGAGCATCTCGTCGACTTGCTCATCAATAATGCGGCGCTCTGAGGCTGATACACGATAAGGGCGTTGGCGTAATGGGGCGTGCGTACCAGTATAGATGTGGTGAGAAACAGTTGACGTACGACCCAAGGATAGCTGCTGGATGTCAAAGGAAGCTTGGAATCGGTTCAGTAAGTCGAGGAGCTTGGCGCGTTAATCTGGAGCGAGAGCACTGTCGATGGCTTTGTCGAAGGTAGCCAGAGGCGGTGAAGGAGACGAGGAACGAGGTGGGCTAAGGGCACTGACGTTGTGGGAGATTGTGTCGGCACAGGTGGAGAAAACCGGTGGGACGGTCACAAAATTTTCTGATCGAACAGGCTCAGCATGCCCAACGCACTCGCCACGTTGCAACGTGAGTGGATAGAATGAATCGTTAGTAATGGCTAGTTCGGTGCGTTCGCTTCGTACACTAAGGACGGCACAGGGCAGGGGAACACAGCGTCGTGAGACGAAAAGGGAAGATGGGGTGAAGAGCATGCACTGTACAGTCATGAAGAGAGGCACAGTTTATAGGCACAATAGCGGCAGATAAAGGCGGGATATCAGTAGCATCCGCAACGTGGCATTTGGCTTCCCCAAGAACGTTAGCGGCAGTCGGTGCGGTGCACAGCGGAAAAAACTCTACTTCGGCACGAGCGCAATGAATTACGGCGCGATTGCGACACAAGAAGTCCCATCCTAAAATAATGTCATGAGAGCAGTCACGGAGAACGATAAAACTGATGACGTAGAGAACGTTCTGAATGGTGACTCGAGCCGGGCAGGTACCGATCGGTTCGATGTGCTGAGCAGTGGCGGTGTGCAATGAAACCCCATCTTCGATGGGTGGTGGAGGTCGCGGTGGAGGTCACGGGATTTCTCTTCCATTTATTCGCTCTGGAGCTCCGCAGCCGCCGAATTCCTACCTCAATGACCGACTCCAGCTCTAACACCACCGGCCCCGCTACCTCGGCCCCTTCTATTCCATGCTCCGGGGTGCTTCGCCAGCGGGACCCGCCGGTCTTCAGCGGCACCGACGATCAGGACGTCGAGGGCTGGCTTTCTTCGTATGAACGCGTAAGCACCCACAATAAGTGGAATGACGTCCTAAAACTTAACAACGTGATCTTCTACCTGACCCAAGTAGCAAAGTTATGGTTCACAAATCACGAGGCTGACATTCCAACTTGGGCTTCGTTCAAATCCCGATTTGTTGATGTCTTCGGTTGACCTGCCGTCCGCAAGCTTCGCGCCGAACACCGTTTGCGCGAGCGAAGGCAGCAGACAGGAGAAACCTTTACCAGCTACATCGAAGACGTTTTAGATTTGTGTCATCGTGTAAGCGCATCAATGACTGAAGCCGAGAAGATTCGCCACATCATGATGGGCATCCACGAAGGCGTATTCAACATTCTGATGGCAAAAGAGCCCCGTACTGTAAGTGAAGTTGTCACGATGTGTCAAAGCTACGACGAATTTCGTCGGCAACGCATCGTCCCTCGACAACCTGAAGCCACGATCGCGGCTATGTCTGACGCCCCTGTCAGCTCCACACTAATTCAAGAAATTAAAGACTTCGTACGGGAAGAAGTTGCACGTCAATTATCGCTAATTTCAAACGTTCCGCATTCCAGCTCACACCTGACTCCGACCATACGCCAGGTTATTCAGGAACAAGTTGCCGACGCACTTCCGCCCCATCGACAACCTACTCCTCATTCCACACCACTGACAGCTCCGCTCATTCATGCCGACGCTGTTCCGACATCCGGACCTACACCACTGTCCTATACTGAGGTTGCCGCAAGACTACCCCGCACCTCCACCAAGTGTTAAGCGGGGATCCAGGCACTGGTAGCGGGCACTGGTAGCGAGCAGGACCGGAGCAGGGGTGGCTTAACTTGCAGTCAGCTAGTCCGCAAAATCACTTTCTCTTCCTCCTTCTCGGTGATCTGCCCAATTAATGGGAACCTCTTCTTTACAGACCAACATCTTAAGCGGCTGCGAACGGTATTGGACGCTCTTCGCTCGGCCGATTTGACACTCAAACCGGAAAAATGTCACTTTGGATATCAGCAGCTAAAATTTCTCGGTCATGTGGTTAGCGCTGACGGTGTCCGGCCTGACCCTGATAAAACAGCCGCTGTAGCCAATTTTCCCATCCCTACCACGAAGAAAGCAGTCCGAGGTTTCTTGGGGCGGTGCGCGTACTATCGCCGTTTCATTGCCGATTTTGCCAAGATTGCAGAACCTTTGACACGCCTGACACGTGATGACGTCCCGTATGTCTGGTCTTCCGAGCAGCAGGAGGCATTCACCGAGCTGCGCCAACGGCTGCACAACCCTCCCGTTCTTGCACACTTCGATGAGGACGCTGCCACCAAAATTCACACCGACGCCAGCAATGTCGGTCTGGGTGCTGTTCTGGTCCAGCACCAGCAAGGCGAGGAAAACGTGATCGCTTATGCCAGCCGCACCCTTTCTCGGGCAGAATCAAACTATTCAACTTCTGAAAAGGAGTGTCTCGCCGTCGTTTGGGCCACAATGAAATTCCGACCTTACCTCTACGGCCGTAAATTTAAAGTTGTGACAGACCATCATGCTTTGTGTTGGCTAGCTAGTCTTCGAGATCCATCAGGATGTCTTGCACGGTGGAGCCTTCGTATGCAGGAGTTTGATTACTCTATCGTTTATAAATCCGGACGTAAACATGAAGATGCTGACACACTGTCTCGATCACCCGTGGAGTTGGCCCATGACAGTACGGATGAAGACGCCCATTTTCTTGGCATTATCAGTTCCTCTGATTTAAAGGCCCGGCAACGGGCTGACCCAGACCTCAAAACTGTGATCGACCATCTGGAGGGTTTCGATTCTACAGTATCTCGACTGTTTGCTAAGAACTTGTCATCCTTCTGTACGTGCGACGGAATCCTCTACAAGAAAAGCGCCGGCAACAGTGACCGAGACTATCTTCTAGTCATCCCTGCAGATCTCCGCGATGAAATCCTTCATGCTTGCCATGATGAACCCACCGCTGGACACTTGGGCTTTGCACGCACTCTTACCAGAGTGCGTCAGGCCTACTACTGGCCCAAACTTACCGCCACCGTTCATCGATATGTTAAAGGTTGCCGCGAGTGCCAGCGACGCCAGACACCGCCATTGAAGCCAGCGGGTTTCCTGCAGCCTATTCCCCCACCGCTAGTACCATTCGACCAAATTGGTATGGACTTTTTTGGCCCTTTTCCTCTATCGTCAGCTGGCAATAAGTGGATTATCGTGGCTACAGATTATCTGACACGTTACGCGGAAACTATGGCGGTGCCACGTGCAACATCCTCCGAAGTGGCACAATTTTTCATGACGCAGATTGTCCTCCGCCATGGCGCCCCTTCATACGTCATTACTGATCGTGGCAAGGCATTTACAGCGCGTCTTCTTGAAGAAGTTTTCCAACTAAGCCAGACACATCACCGAAAGACTACTGCTTACCGTCCTCAGTCTAATGGCCTTACTGAGCGACTAAACAAAACAATAGCGGACATGCTCGTCATGTATGTCGATGTCCGGCATAAAACATGGGACGAGATATTGCCTTATGTCACATTTGCATATAACACGGCCGTCCAAGAAACAACTCGATTCACTCCGTTTCGCCTAGTATACGGACGCGATGTACAGACCATGCTCGACGCTATGCTGCCATGTGCGGCTGACGACCAGCTGCTTACCGCTGACGCAGAAGAATTCACCAACTACGCTGAGGAAGCTCGCCAACTCGCCCGTAATCACATTACAAAACAGCAAGCAACAGATGCACGCCGATATAACGACCGCCATCGCTATGTCGTGTTCCAGCCTGGTGACAAAGTCTGGGTGTGGACACCTGTCCGGCGCATAGGCCTGTCAGAAAAACTTCTCAATCGTTACTTCGGACCCTACAGAGTGTTGCGTCGCCTCTCAGAAGTTACGTACGAGGTTATTCCAGACGGAACTGTACCGAGTTCTAGTCGTCAGTGCTCGTCTGACCTGGTGCATGTGCTTCGCATGAAGCCGTATTTTACCCGCTGAAAGTCATATTTGCCATCCGGAGCAGTTTTTTTTCTGTAAGCTTGCGGTTTTTTTTTCGAGGGGGGGGGGGGGGAATAATGCCACCTGACGGTTCGAGGTAGCGCTTGAACGACAAAGAAGTTGGAGACTCTCGCGCGCTTCGGCTAATTAGGACTGTGGACTCTTGAGCTTGTTTCTTCGTGTTACCGTTTCTCGGGAACCTCTCTCTTGACTGTGTGTATCTGCCCCTGTTGCCGATACCCATAAATCCCTGTCTTCGTGACAATATATATATATATATATATATATATATATATATATATATATATATATATATATATATATATATATATATATATATATATATATATATATATATATATATATATATATATATATTGGATCTCGAACCCAATAATTTTTCGTAGGAAGCGAGTATAGAGCATCATGGGCAACCGCTACACGTGCAGCGCAGCATACTCGTTTTCTTTTCTTTATTGCCGGCTTCAAGACCTAATTTTATACACACCGAGAAATACTGCGCGACGAGCAAGCAACATGGGTTAAAAACCATGCCAGCTCGGGCTGCGTGATCCATTGAAAGTCGCGCGTATGTAGCAGCGCTTCCATTCTAGGAAACCACTCAGGCACTGTCTTGTGTCTTGAAAACATAAATACCGCTAGCAACGGATTCTCGAAAGTACTGCCGTATTTTACTCGCATCAATGCCTGTATGCCTGAACACCATTCTGGGTCGCGAAATACTGTGCAGGCCCAATACTATGATCATGTCTAGCGGTAACCCATGACACGGCCGCTCGATGGAAGCGCACTAGGTGCGGCCTGCTACATCGCCCGAAACCGGCGGGAGGCGCCTACTTCCAGTCGCCACCGCCGCGGCGCCACCGTTCGGGGACAGCCGCGCGCGGAGAGCTGCGCCTGGCTGCGCTTTGAGGGAGGCGTAGGCGTGGTAGAAGCGCTTTCCGCTCTCACACAATTTGGCAACAAGAATTAGTATATACTGTCATGTCTAGTGTGACCGTGTCAGCACTTAGCGCTTGCTCGGCAAGGATGTACACTGGAGTGTACCCCGAAAACCTTAGTCACGGTGGTTGAACTTTGAAGACCACTGGAATGGAGACCTCGCATTACCGTGACGTTGCATCGGATCCAGTTGTTCGTCACATTAAAATGTGACCCGGCTGTGAACAATTCGAAGCTGTTCAGCTGCCATGGTAGCCTAATGCATAACCACTTAACTGTGTCGCGAATTCCGTGTGTCATTTTCATACCATTTACTCATTCCTGCATACAGCTTTTATACACAAATTGATGTCAACCTGTTCTAAGCTGCCAGCGCTATCCAATAAAAAAATGTCCTACTATGAGCAACCTCTGTGTGAGAATGCGACATGTAACCAACCTTTCTATCTCATTGTGACAAATTGTACGGTGCAAATATGAAGATGTTTATTAGGTTAAATCTAGATGATAACCTGGGATCTTCGACTCAGTTGGAGACCTTAAACTTTGTACGCCAGAACGCTATCCGTCATGGCTTCCCGCATTTTGCATGACCGGACAAAGTAAGCGCGCTTGATAGAGCCCGTCTGCCTCAAGGTGCTACATATATGCGCCGAAAGTTTTTAATAATATTTTTATTGGCTGCTCACAAACCCATACAATTTTGCTGGTTCATAATTTTCAATGGAAGAACGCGCATCGAGTGTTGCTGTTGTGAAACTATTAGCTGTGATCACAAGAATGTTCACGCATCAGAGCGCAACTGCAGCCGAGATTCAGCGAGCAGCCAAGTACGCTTATTTAATGGCCACGCAAAAAAAGGAAGAAAATTCCATACACATCGCTCCACTGTTGAGTTGACATTTCCAGCCCAGCTCGCTATCAGTGGGGGCAGCAACTTAAAGATATCTTGCATAGCGCCTTAGCATGGGCTCGATCATTGTTTTTATAGATTAGCTGCAGGTACTGTGTACAGTAAGAAAACAATGATGAAACCAAAAGTTCACACAGCTTGCTACTTTGCCGGACCTCTTCAGACTTCATCATCCTGTTATTGAAGGTGCGCGTAAGCTGGCAAAGCTTGATTACTTCCTTTGCGGGGTATATCAAGCCTCCATTGTCCTTGGTTTTCATTAACCTGAAACTGGTCCAGTTGACTATATTTCCTGCAACAGGCTCTTACTTGACTGACATGTCGCCTCAAAATCATTACCAAATATCGCATAAATTAAGCAACAACATGGTAGTGATAAACAAATCTTGGGGTTCTTATGTCTCCTTGAGGAGCCTCGTTAGAGTGCCCGCACTTTGCTACCTGCTTATTCACCGTATCCCGTAATTGCTGCCTCTGTCTCATATCATTAGAATGAAGCCTTAAGCCATCGCATTATGTGAAATAGCACATAGCTATATAAAGCCCCTCTTTACCGCAGCCGTATGAACGTGCCCTATAGGAGCATAGTGTGCCTGACTTGGGATCTAAGGGTCCTCCCGCTTTCAATAATTCCCATTTCACCTTTACATCTTATTGACTCTCTCTAGTTTGGCAGCTCCTGCCACACTGAACATGTCATGTGTTCTCATTGCGCCAAAGGTCTCTGGCCATATCACCAACTAATGTGCCTCTTACCACAGAGATTTTTTTCCGACTGTCTGCCGACAGAGCGGGCGCCGGATTTTCTGTGGAACGTGGCTTTTCGTTTTATCGCATCGGCTCAAACAGTCTCAACAGTGTAAACAAATGTTGTATGCACAGGCTCCCTTACTTGCGAGGCCAATCAGACTAGCGCGGCAAAATTTAGAACAAATTGCATGGTTATATATAAAAAAAAAAACTTCGTAGCTTTTTCTGATATGTCCTCGCAACATAACCTGCGAGAAAAGCTTCTGGAGCTACCTCATGGTGTTCATCTGCTTCCCAACGCATAGTTAAAAATCCTAGTTCACTGGCCAGCTCCCTGGTAACTAAATAGGTTAAACAACGTGACGGGAATACAGGAAAAGAGGACGACACAACTAGCGCGGTTATGCCGTCTTCTTCTCCTGTGTTCCCGTCGCGTTGTTCGCACGGTTAACCTATAATTAATCACCAACAAGTCCAATCTGCTGTCCCTTGTAGCAAAGTAAATGGCAGCTAATAGGGCATTATGCTTCAGCATCTGGACTTTTTAACCGCAGCGCCGCTTTCATTTCAGAGGAAGCGAGTGCATTTCCACTCTTCGCTGCTGTCTGCCTGAAGCGAGCTCAGCAGATAAAATTAGAGGATCTCTTAAAAGTTGGCGAAAGCCTACCCTTCTCCTATCATTTGCCTCTCATCGTTTGCCACAGTTCGTCATTTCAAGTCGTCGTTTGATATATTGGTCGTTTCTCAGTCATGATGAGTCTGCCTGCGTAGTCATTGTAGCCCTTATCACTCATAACTAAGCAGGTTACTCATTTAGAATCAGCAGTGGTCATTACATGTCGTTTCACATATTGATCATTTCGTTGTCATTAACTGTAATGATGAGTCATGCCTAGCTATTATAGGCATTACCACACATTGCTAAGCACTTTTACTCATTTCTAATCAATTGCGGTCATTACATGTAGTTTGATATACTGGTCATTACAAATCATTTTAGTCAACATTAACCATTATTAGTTATTATCATTAGTCATTATCTCTATCAATGTCTATAACTTTTATTGATTACCTATCACCATCAATCATTTTCATTCTTAATATCCCTCCTTGCACGTCCGCTTTTGCGACTGGCACACCAGTGCACAGATGCGACGTAACGTGCTTGCACACGCGCACCCAAAAAGTTTGCGTTCACCACGCAGACGCGAGGCGAACGCGCCCAGAACGGAAGCAAACAGCGCGCTCAGAGCCGGCGACCCCGGCGGCGACGTGTCCCCGAACAGTGGCGCCCTCAGCAGAAATAGCGGGCGCAACTGTAAACTCCCCAAGGACGCGCTTGCCCATTGACGGCGGCGCGACGCAGCAGGCCGCACCCAGTGCGCTTCCATCGAGCGGCCGTGCCCATGATCATCTTAAATTCGTAAAAATCTAATTCTGTATGCATCCACGGGTAGGTCTTTTTTAACCGTTCGTTGCAGGATATCCCAGAAGAAAGGGGCTTCCGAACAGTCTAAAAAATGTGTTCGATAGTTTCTGGCTTGCGACATATAAAGCAGTGATTTCTCCAAGGTACAAAAAAAAAAAACGGTCCATTTCTAAATTAGTCTTAACTTCTAGTGTATGGCGTACGGAGACTGCACGACGCGGCTAATAGTAAATAAGAAGTTAGGTGAGCGCATCCAAGTACGACGCTCCGTGAGTCAGGGCTTCCCCTGTCAGCATTACTTTTCTGCTTGTACCATTCTGTTTGAGCATTATCGAGAGCACCATTTTTCGAAGTTTTCGTTTGCATGCACCAGAGGTCCGCATACTCGCGTATCCAGATGACATTGCCGTCTTCTGTGCCGATTACTAAAGCATTCGCAATGTTGCCCAATTGGTGAAGGACTTTTGTTCTGTGAGCGGTAGTGCTGTGAACTGGGATAAGTGCCTGGAGTTCTGGCATGGAGGCTGGCCCAAACCTCCAAAGAGTTTCGTGAACACGCCTTGGGTAAGAACCACAATTAAATATTGAGGATTGACACTGGAAAACTACCGAGACTGTAAGCCATATTGTAACCAGCAGGTTTTGGAAATACGTGAGAAGGCCGAGAGACTAAAAGGATTCGGTTGGTCTATTTTTGCACGTGCTCCAATTTGTGATTGATTTCTTCTTACCAAAATATGGTACGTGTTACAAGTACTTCATTTAAATCATGTGAATTTGCAAAGACTGCACCGTGTGCTCGCCATTTTTACTTGGGAAGGTATATTTGGAAACGCGCCCGCCGAACCAGCTCTTTTCATCACGTCCGCTTTGTAGGAGTTGGTTTGGCGCATTTGTATTTGCGCAAGGTGGTTAACCGTTTTATGATCTTTCGTCATACGAAGGACCCATTTTTTTACGAACTATGTCAGGTTAGGTTGAGCAGTTTTGCCAAATTTAGTTGTAAGTTCGGCGAACATGCAGGAGAGAATGGCAAGCCCGATTTTCATTTGCATATTTATCAGCTGTGTCGCGCAAGAAGCCATATAACGGCTTGAGAGATTACTTTCTCCCGATCCCATTGTACAGGTCCTTGTACTGTGCAGGTCCATGGAATTCAGTCCTTAATCATGTAAAAAAAAGTCGCTATACCAGGGTGAGGAAAAACTTTCTTTTTCAAGCTCCATAGTACTGCAGTACACTCTCGCGTTTTGCATTGGTGGTAGTAGTTTGCAACAACTTCTGTCTGAGCGCGAAAGCATTCGCAGGTCCTTCTAGGCTTACGTACTTTAAAACACTACCAATTCTTTTCTTTTTTTTTTTTTGACGCGCACCTTTATCAATCCGCGGTTAGCAAGCGAGACATAACTCTAGATAATGAATGCGATGACCGAGCCCACATCAGACATTTTCGAGCTTCCACGACGCTTCATGCATGTGCGCGAATACAGAACTCGGTACGGTTGTGGCGCCTAAACAGAATCACACCATGTCTGACGCAAAAAAAAAAGAAAAAAAAGGGAGGACGCGTTTCGTATGCCGTACCTCAAGGAACGCCCATCAGCTGATAGCGTTTATTTTCCTGTTCCTGATAGAGTAATGCCTACTCTTAAGGTCAGCGCTTTGCAAAGGCACGTAAACATCTCGATCCTTTAGCGACTGAGCGTACAGCCAAAACGATTAAGTTATTCTGGATTGTTGTCTGATAACCGCGGCTGTTTCTCTGTGATGTTGGCTCTCCGTTGCTCAGCACGAGGTTACGAGATAGAGCGCGGTTTCCATGGACAAGAAAAGCAACGCAAAAAAAAAAAAAATGCAGCGCATTGTGTGACGTAAGCGCACGTTTAGTAACATCAGATGGTTGAAGGAAATCGGGAGTACGGCACAATACGCCTTTTCTGCCTCCTGCCTCTTATGCTTCCTTTACTCTTTCAACAAGCGATGCCTCACACATCCACTTTGGGTGCCACAATTCCTGCGTCGCTTCATTTCGTCATAAAAATGTATTGCAGTCGATTTCATATGGTCCCAGAGTTGAAGGGCATCGCGAAATAGTTCTATATATCTATGATTCGATATCCAAAGAAGCCAGCTAAGTCATTCTGTGAATACGAATGTGAATACGATGCATCCACGTTAGCTGCGCGTTTCCTACACCAAAGCGCTGCCCGCCGGCATATCGGCACCCTTCCGCGCTTGTCGCGGGAGCGTTGAGCAGCGAGAGTCGCCTCCCTCTCGAAAAAGAGATAACAATGGGTAAGCTTTCATGTGTTACGCAATGGGCGCTGGTTCGCGAGAGAAATATCTTGCATGGAAAGAGCAGGGCCCGCTTGCACGAACCTGAGGGTATACGTCCAGTCTTAAGACCGAGTTTAGTCTTATCCGAATCTAAAATAAAACTGGGCTTCCCGGCGGCCGCTTGGAGATCGCGCTGCCCGCGTCTCGCGCTGTGCGGCACAATTGCTCTTGTAGTTGGGGCTCACATCAAAGCTTCAGTGGACCGTGCTTAGGGAAAAGCCATCGCAGATTACAACAGGCCTAATTCTCGTACTCGTACCTGTAAGCGCAATAATACCTCGAGTGAAATTAGGGTAGTGTTTGTATGCGCGTCGTCTTCACCAGCGAAGCGGGCCACGCGAGACTAGCCCCAAAGCTTTTTTTAGCCGCCTCAAATCTTTGGTCAGCAAGGCTGGCATCACTGCATCACAACCGTTGTACTGAAAGCCAGCATCGGCGCATGATAGCAACGTTGAGATAAAAAAGAAAGCACTCCAGAAGGTCACTTTCAAGCGGATCCGACGTTCACCTCGTCACGCGATTTTGCCGCGTTAAAGCAGCAAGCGGGTGCGAACGGAAGTGCAGCCGACAAGCGCCATACACGTCGGGGAGCTGTTAAAGGAACAGCCTCTTGCATGGTTAGGCGCGTAGTTCGATAAAACGATTGTCTGCGGAAAGGCAGTTTGATAAACACAAAGAAAACGCTCCTATACTCTTGCATGTAGTTTTAAAGGGGATATTCTGGCTTGTGGATATAAGCAATAATTATTTATATAAGAGTTTGATTTATTGCGCACCGACTGTACATATTTTTTTTCTTAGTCGGATAAACAACGGCGTTGTTCAAAAAGAATTAGTTGTGGGTTAGCTCTGGTTAACCCTAGCTGAATTGCGAAATGAACGGCGGAAGTTTCTTCTGCCTGCTGCATTATTCCCCTATAACGCCCTATCAGGGTAAGGAGCTACAGTATTGAAGATACTTAAGCTTATCCTTTAAGGGTAAGACGCGAGAGCGTAAGCTACCAGCCCACTTATAAAGTCACGCTTCAACCAAGCCGTATGGACGTGTCTGCCTGTAGTAGGGGTAACGAATGCAAGCGGTTCTGGCAGGCTGATTCTGATATCACCCTCCAAACATAGAAGGAGCGACCCCAGTTGGCAGCTCCTGCCCGTGGCCCAGGGGTAACGTGAATTCAAATGACTCGGCAGGCTGATCTTTTTTTATGAGGAGACTGTAGCTACGCATCTTCACGGCGTAACTGTGGCCACCCGCGATGTCTTGGTTTGGCTGTCGTAGTAATGCTTTCGCAATAAAGCAGCATATTGTAACGGCGTATGCAACGCTGGCCATTGCTTGGCAGACGTTTAGATATCGAAGATAACAGATTACCAGGCACCCCAATAATCGTGTTAAGGCTGCTAAGAGCTAACGTATTTGATGTCATTATACTTTTCGGACTTTGGTTCGCCCTGCCAGCGGTCTGATTTTGCTGCTGGCTCCTTTGATGCGCTTTCGATTGCGAAGCTAAGCTGTCCGGAGTACTTACTGAGGCCCTTGATATCAACAGCAGCGGTGACATGTACGCGAAAGCCCTCAAAACAACTTCGATGGCGAAATAAATCTAATTTCTTACTGCCAGTGGTCTTGGCAGAATCCGCGAACGCATAAATTTTAGATGGTATATTTTTACTTCATTACTAACCGGCTTTAACATGTGCGTCATTATATAACATTTCTTCAAATGATTCTTAAGGAAACGTTTCTTGAAGTGGTTGTGCCCCTCTGGTCAGGTACTAACTGGGAAAAACAAACCCCCAATAACCAAATTAAAACAAAATGCTTTAGCGTCACCGATCAGAGTGGCTGACTCTCCAAAAGCTTCCTAATCGCGCCCCACCTAAACTACATGCAAATAAATATGCTTATAACTAAATGCGCTACTGAGCCAATTCCAACTAAGCCGACGCCGTTTCGTCGTCTACTATGAGTGCATAGTCAGTGTCAGGTCTACAGGGACGTCCAAACAGGAACGCTGTCTCAAAATACACAATCTTACCTTCGGCTAACATTTTACTTGTAAACATTCCACTAGAAATAAAAAACAATTAGCTGGGGTTTAGCTTTAGTTAAACTCGGTAGGTTGCGTAAGTAATAGAGTATCTATTATTCCATTGCCATTCTTCATCCGTCTCTTGAGCCCGTTGTTGCTTCCTGGCAGCAGCAAGCCAACGTAGCTTCTCTTTCTGTTTATCAGACAGCATTGCGAATGGTCAGGCTTTCTTCATGTTTGTGACTGTTCTTGAATTAGGAGGGGGAGTGCACTGGCTGGTTGACCATACATGCTTGGACCCCTGTCAACGTGCAGATAGTTGTAGAAGGGGAAGGGGAGGAGAAATTAGAGAAAGAGTCGCACGCGCTACGCCGCTGTTGTCGGGGTGTCGTCGAACATGCATTTTTTATACTCAGTTTGCCCCTCCTCTCCATTTCGAAACATCTGGCGAGAGCGCTGAGTCTTCCCCTCAGCGAAGCCAGCGCTTCTACTCGCCAGCGTCGCAGCCATGGAGGAAGGTTTTTTCCTTCCTGTTTTGTCCTTCCTCCATGGCTGCGACCATGGAGGAAGGAAACAACTTCCTTCCTCCATGGTCGCAACTGTAGCTGCGGCGCGGCGTGGCTACCGACCGGGTTTACCCGATGGCTTAAAGAGGGGACCCATCTGCGGTCGCTAAACGTGGCTACGGGCAGGGTTTACGCGCTGGGCTGAAACTTGGTGTAGTATTGCTTACGCATCACAATGCCTTTAATTCCAGAACTGTGCACATGTTGGAATGTGGTGAATAAAGCACACATGCCAGACCGACTTATCAACAGGCGCGGTAAATCAGGCTGACTGGGCGAACATCATCACAATTAGGCTCAGCATACCCGTTAAAAAAAAATCGCCTTTATTACCGATTTCCTGTTACGGTGTCCTGACCGCACATCTCCCACAAGCTTTTTAAACTCGACCACCACACAATCTGGCTCTATGTTGTCCCTGTCTTCACTTGGAGACCATTCGCATCAGTCGCCTGCTAACTACGCTATCCTCATCATGTTTCCTCAAAAGTCCCGCTTCCTCTCGTTTGTTCCCTATTTGACTATGGCATTCATGTCCTTTAAAATACGCGAATAATTTTAATTTTCATTGCTTCTAGAGATGCTAAATGTTTTGCTTCAAGCAACTCGGTTAACCAAGAGGCACAATTATGCAAGTACTAGAAAAATAACCTATTACATACCTCTCTCTCTCGACTCTCGAGTGATGCTAGCAAGTAGCTATTTAGTGAGGCGAATAATGCGGCAAGTTGCATTTTCAATCATTGGAAACGTAAATGGGCCCCTCACCTTGAATCATGACCGCGTTCTTCGTGATGAAGGGGACGCCCAGCAGCGGCTTGGTGCGCGCCAACTCCTCAGGGGCGCACTGCCTCGCCAACTCGTCAACGGCGCGGGCCTCGGCGATGGCCTCGTTGAAGCGCTCGTCCACAACCGCATTCAGGAGCGGCTCGACTTCGTGCACCCGCCTCTGGTACGCACGGATCACCGCCTCACAGCTCACCTGCGACAGAGGAAAGAAATGTCTGTACGGGCTGTTCGACTTCTAGCTGACCAGATGGGTGGTTCTGAGACAGCCAGTTGCATGACCAGCCTTCCGTAGAATGAAATATGGGGGACACTTACGTACGCCTTTAAAAGGCATAACGCGGCAGCGTAGGCTACCAGACCACATATAAAGCCCCGCTTTAACCAAGCCGTATGAACGTGCCTGCGTGGCCTAGAGGTAACGGGTACTGGCAGGCTGAGTCTGATATTACCCTCCCATGTGAAAGGACTGGCCCGAATTGGTACATCCTGTCAAACTTAACGTCAGCCAATCCTAGGTCCAGTCAGTGGGCGGCCATGTCAGCTGCCAGCCGTAGCCCCTGCCAATGCTGGCGTCGGATTTCCAGCTACTGAACGGCGCCTTTAACGCTTTCACGTTAAAATATGTTTTAACTCGAGGATATTTCGGGCTCCGTTCTTTAGAAAATTCAGCGTCGGCATAGTCGGTGTTTTGAGGGAAACATCGCAGGCATGGCGCTGTTACGTTACAACTAGTGCCTGGCACAACCGACACTGTTAGGTCTGGTGTAACGTGGCCACACGGCGTGGCCGATTTGGCAAGAGCTGCCCATTCGGGCCTCTATAGGGAGGGTGAGATCAGAATCCAACCTTCCAGGGCCCTGTCACGTTGAGTCAGACGCGGTGCCTCTATTGCCTACGCAAGCACGCTCGTACGACTTGGTTGAACGGAACTTTATATATCTATTTTGGGTGGCCTTTGACATAACAGTCTATGCCAATGAGCATGTTGAAAATATAGAAACAAATCAAGGGATTGGTAATTAGGCGAGCGAGAACTTGCATCTACGCAAAAGAGAATGCGCGAAGGGAACGGGCTTACCCCCCAAAATGTCTTGCATATTTCCTCTTGATTAAAATCAGAAATGATTATGATAAAAGTGGAGCCGCAGTGCCTGCTTCACTCTGAGTCGATACCCGCACAACGTCCTCAGAATATCGAGAAGAAGAAAGAGCGGACGAGAGAAGACGAGAATAAGACGAGATGCCATAGGTCCTCCTTGACGCTCTTCAATCAGCTGTGTTTAATACATAAACCTGTAGAGAGAGTGCAGTCTGTGCTTGATGTATCACACGTTTCTTCAAGGCAGAACGACGACTTGTAATTGGTCCATCAATATCACGATGATGGCGAAGAAAAGCCTTGTGAAGTGAGCAGGATGAGTATATCCCAGTGTTTCCGGGATGATTATTGGTGTTTTGAAAATGAGAAGGTGCAAATACGTAACTAAGGGAGGACTATTTTTCTAGTTTCTGTTTTCTTTTCTTGTTGTTTTAATGTTTTCCTGTTCTTGTTCGCATTGTAGGTATATTAAGTTTGCTCCACCCTTATGTAATGCCCTCGGGCCTTTAAGGGAAAAATAAATGAAATGAAACTATAATCCCAGAAATCGTTTAATTTTACTGCTACTTTATGAACTGTCACTCGGCACAGATTAGTAATCTGTCTGAGAAATTCGTGACAAGCCCTCGGTACGGTCCAAACTCCCGTTATGGCCCACGCTTCTAACGGAAGCCTATCCACGTTGCTCGAAGGCTAGTTAATGTCCTAAGGTGCTCTCGCGTATGCTGTAGCGAAGGTAAGCGTGAAAACTGTCCCGGAGCACAAGTCCCGTAAATGATAATCTACCAGCATCAGCTGTGATATACAAAATCATAGCATCAGAAATTTTGACACTGCTCCATCCTTATGCGTAGGTTTAAAAGTGATTCCGTACCGGAACTGAGAATTTTCAGAACTAAGTCTAAAATTATCTATTTTTGGCCCTTTTTCGTAACAACAGCTTCAAGTCACTATAGGTTTGGAAAAAGCGATACTTTTTTTATTCTTTACTACAAACGGGAAAGCAAAGCCATTGTGCTCTCGCATAAGCGAGTCGCACATCCAAAGAACGTCGCAAATTGCGCTCCTAATCAATCATCAAAATATCGCCTCTACATTTCTGCACATTACTTCAAGAACATACAAAGTCTGTAGCAAGAAATATGTTAAAACACAACGTGTTCGTAAAAGAATAAAAACTGGCCGTCACATTTCCACCTCTATCCTCAGCAGCAGCCCATTATTAGGTGCGCTCTGTCCGAGTTTCATGTCGAATGAGTGGCAGAAACTACGTCATACCCCTGCTCTTTCCGTGCTGGCAGATGCTCCTTCCGTACGTTTGTTACGTGCCAAGGGCAGGTGAATATGGTCATTGTGTCGGAAAAAGGAACAGTTTTTAATATCGCATGGTCACTCTGCGGTGGAGCTAGTTGAACCTTGGGAAGTCGCGCATAGGGCTCGCAGGAAAAACCAAATAACTTTTCTTGAAAAATAACAGGCTCCAAGCCAATACAAATAGAGGCGGGGTCGCGTGTTTAGCACTGGCATGCAGAAAGCCATGGCATCCATTTAGCACGTCTAGCAGCAGCTCAGGGCGCGCCATTAGTGCCAATGTCGCAACATGTGCCTTCACTGAGGAACAGCGTCTTTTTTTTTTTTGCTGTTTTACTCTACGTCGCCGAGAGTCTTCGTCAGCGCCGCCAAACCCGAAAACGTCGGCACGACCTGCGTTAATAGCCGTTGGATGTAGGTCAGTTGGTGCCATATCTGACGTTCTAAGACCTGGCGCCGGCATTGAACTCGAACGAGAAGTTATCATAAGTTTAGATTCTGTTGTGTCGCAAGTGATCGAGTTCTCAACTGTATGTCGCTCAAATTAGCTCGGAATGTTATGAAATTTATTTTATTTTCGGGCGTGTTTACGGGCGCTAATCCAGCCCGTTTCTCATTTCGCATCGTATCACGAAACTTAAAGCGACTGCTATAGTGCTTCTCTCGTTGTGCAAGCGAGGAAACATTGGTAACGAAGAGAAGAGTGAGCGAGAACAAACAGAATGTTAACAAGAGCTACTTCCAGCCTCGCAAAACAATGGTAAGAGGAAGCGAACAAGGAGTGCGAATTCTAAATTGTCCTTTGTTGTATTCGCGGAAGGGAACAAAGGCAAACAACAGCGAACCGCGATCGCTCGCAGGCATGCGAGCGTTGGCAGGGCGTGCACGTTCTCAATAACAATACGCACATTTGTGTAGCTGGAGCAAATTACAACTACAATGAGGGAGCAGTTAGTAATTACGATTTACGCTTCACTGAAGCGTAGCCACAACGGTAGCACCAAGGAAAGCTTATAACTTTCACTGAAACGTGGTTATAGAAGAAACGTTCCTAGTGGCCCCATGCACAAACCGGAGTTCCTGTACCAACTGGACCAATCAGCGCGGCTAGAATGTGGGAGCGTGAGATCGAACTGATCAAAGGTTTCCTACAAAGCATCAGATATATATGTCTAATGTCCTCTGAAATTTGAGAATTTCGGCTGCCTCACGCCAGCCTCTATATTTGAGCTGACGTAGTCGCATATTGATATGCTCCTTCCTTCGCTCCCTGACGAACATGAACAACCCTCTGCCGCTTCATTCAGATAATTCGCGAAATCAGAGGGAAGTGCCTGACTAGAGAAACTAGCAAGGCAGTCCATTTTTCAAAGCAATCTGCTTTAAAAGCAACATGTATGGTCTGTTCTCTGGCGATACCATTCACGAACATTCGGAAGAAAGGAAATAATGTTTTGGAAGCTTGGATAAACAACAGCTTTACCGCAAGTTCATTCTGCAGTGGCCAGGTTTCTTCAAACGTGTTTTGCGCGTAAAGAGCTGGCCGTGCCTAAGCGCACGAACACTTTGCTACCAAGCGCAATCTCTTATATGCCTCGGCCAGCAACGTGGATGTACTCTGCTCCACCTGCGGGAGTTCCTCCCGCAGCCTCTGCGACTGCAGCGACCTCAGAGCGAGCGAAGACGGGGCAGCAGCACCGTGAACGTGATAGCCTTCATGGCGCGTCGCGGCCCTTGTCCCGGTGGGACCTTTGCCCCAATTCAAAAAGCTCTCCCTTCCCTTTGGATTTCGAGGACGCTACCGGGGGCGTCAGATGGATTATGATAGGTTGATGGATTAGACGCAGCGCATTCGGGTGCCAAGTCCTCCTCCTATCTGACAACGGCAAATGGTAGCCCTGCATTCAAATCTGTTGTTGGTGCTGGAGTTGTGAGCAAAAAATCAAGGGCCTGCCTCTAGCAGATGACAGCCGCTGACACTGTCCTGCACTGATTGGCAGTCGGGTTGTGTGATGTCACGAGACCACGTGACACAGCCGAGTCGGAATGAGCTACCAACTGGTTTTTCGAAGAAGAAGGATGAGTTGGGATTCCAGCCCTTCAGGACCCTTGGATACGAAGTTAAGCACGTTGCCCCTAGGCCACGCAGGCACGTCCGTACGACTTGACTGAAGCGGCGCTTTATGTCCATACCGGGTGGTATTTATGTGCTGTGGTATCTCATGACTGTATGCTGCCGAAATGTAACTGCATAGAAATAATGTAAAAGCCTGTTCACTATAACAAAACAGCAGCGAGTTATGATTTATTCCGCAGCGCAAAAGCTGCAGCCTTCTAAACAATCACGAATGCACAAATAATGTAGAAGAATTGAAGTGGTAGCCTCGGTAAATGTCCTCGGTGTCGATTTGCTGAGCTGAAATCCAAGGCGACGATTGTTGAAAGGAAAATCGTCGCGAACCATTTTACCTTTCAGCATCATGCAGTGATCTAGAAAATTTGGTGGTAAACCCTAGACATGCTCGCATGTTTTCTGAATTGGTATGGGTTGGTATTGACGCATCAGTCCTCAATACAAAGGCGTAATAGCGCAGAATGAGGTCCGTAGTAGAATTATCCGAGAGATTACTTGTTTAAAAGCCTTCCAAGCATTGACTATGATTGCGATTGAAATCTCTACAGCTGCAAATAACATAATCATAAGCTCGGTGAATACAGCAGCGTAATAGTTAAAGCATCATCGTACAACAATAGCAAATTACTGAAGGCCACGATTAAGAGGTTTCTGAGTTCATGTGATCTAATTAATTCTCTGTTATCGTCTAATGCAGTTTTTAAGGAAAAATGGCATTGCAATAAATGAACGATGGAGAAACGTCCCCATTAGTGTAGTCGCAAAAATATCCCTTAATAGCTGTCATTATATGTCTTTAAACCACAGTGCAATGTGAAGCGTATGTTGCAAAGAACGATATTGGTTTAGTGTGGAGCATATTTTAGCAGCAGTTTGTAACTTTTTTATGTCAGGTGGTTTCGGTGCCCTGATTTTTGTTTAGTAAGGCGGAGTTATTGTTTTAATTCTGCGTGGCATTTAAGGGAGAGCACTAATGCTATAAAGCCGCTAGAGAAGTTCATATAAAGACATTCTCTTCCTTGTCGTGCCTTGCACTTGGAGACAAATTCAAGGGCTCGGTTAATGAACCCTTACATGCAAGATCAAGAATTTGGAACTGTGATAGGAATGCTGGACATATTAATTACATAGTTTTCAGCGCAATGGCACATGCCTAAAGAAAGGAGTAACTAAGGGGAAAAATCAAAATTGCAGCTCTGTGATCGTCCTTTTTCTTCTCTTAGTTCTTTCGTTCTTTGATCGTGTGTTGCTGCGTTAGAAACTATGAGTCTAATCGTGAATAGCCCAACAACTAACTATGCTAGACGTTCTGGTTTTCCCGCCGCTAAACGACACAGGAAAGTTGAATGGAACAAAACTACTCAAGAAATAGAACACTCTTTATTACAACATACACTTCCGGTACCTGCTTATGGATAAATGTGGTTACCGATGCGGTAGTTCTGAAGCTGGCGGTTTCCTTTTATCACTGCAAGTGCTCCTCTATCATTCTGTGCTTCAACAAATTCCGCTGCGTGCTAAGTGCTGTGGGTTTTTATTCACCACTTGACCGTGTTGCGATCTGGTGCTGGAAAATACTTCGTGCTCATACACGTTCTAAACCCTTAGTTGTAAAACAGCCCGAACAACGGTGGACAAGAGCGAGAAAGACACGGGACGAGCACCGACTCTCAACTAAGTTTTTAATGTCATCACTTTGCGCTTATAAAGAAAAGACACGCGCTGTTTGCAGTTTGCGCTGTTTTACAATTATGAATGCTTACCAACTAGCCCAAATGATCATTCTACATTCTAAACTGACGAGTCCAAGCGAGATCAATTTTTTAGTCAATTGGGTTCCTGGATAATTCGCTTTGTGTGATTTTTCAGCTCCAGACATTTTTTTTTTAAGGGTCGTTTTTTACAGGAGGCTTCTTCTCTGGGGACATTTTGTTTTGGTAATATCCCCCCCGCCCCCCATACCCTTCAAATACAGATAAAAAATGCGCAACCAACTCTGCCGAAATCAACTGTTACTTACTGGCTGTATAGCTTCGCGCACTTTACCTCGTTTGTCGAGGCCAGAAGCAAGGACGATCGGCTACTACCTGACAACTAGGGCGTCTGACTTCAGTTAGTTTCCGAAATAGCAACTCGAGAAGAAGACCGGCAATGTGGCTGTACGTGCAGCCGGCGCTAAAAAAATCGACGAGCCTTACTCGGCGCTTTGACAGGTGCGCAACGGATGGCTGACTTGTTTTCGCACAGGTATAGAAGGAACGCAGCACCATCGTTCTCTTCGTCATTTCTTCTGTCTATCGCTATTCTGATGTCTATTTTTCTCTTTTTTCTTTGCAGCCAAGTAGGTCACTGGCCCTATTCACAATTCACTGGCCAGGCAACGGGGTCACAGCGATGGTATCAAGCAGACTTGAAGGCAGGCTGTCAAAGGCGAGAAGGAATGGGTTGGCAGGCGAGGGCGGGGTAAGCACAGACACTTCGGACGCTGCTCTTGAGCCGTCTGGGACACCTGTTCTCCTACTCAGTCAAGTGCAGATCACTTTTTTGTATATGTAGTTAACCCGCATGTCTGACGCATTTCCGCGTGTGCCCGATTCTGCTGCCCGTCAGCGCATGTCGCGGGAAAAGCGGTGACCCCGCGGCATTGCGAGGCTACTGGGGCCGAATATTTAAATGAAAGACAAAAATGCATTGATTGATTTACTTGATTCGTGTATCGCATTTGCTGATGAGAGAAATATCGCTCCGACATAACGTATTCAATTGCATTGTGCAGCTGAATGGAGGCATTACTTAGTTTGGGCTGTGTAAAATACATTGCCCTGTCCGCACCGTCTTGCGATACAACGGGCTCAAACCAATAAAATAAATTGAAATATCTAAAATAAGTAAATTTGCTTTGCAGAAAACTCAGATACAAAACGGGGCACTACTATCAGCGAAACCGAACCCCCCCCTTCCCCCCCTTCCCGAGGGGGAGGGGGGCATCGTTCAGGGGCGTTTATTGTAGTTTGTTAGTTGTTTTACAGTCTTTTCTTTTTATTGGTTTACATTTCATGATTGTTGATTACGTTAGTTTTCTTGCTGATCTTGTTCTTGGCTTAATATCTTCGTACGTTAGTTTCTCCGTCGTCTTTTCTCCTCTCCTGATCTCGGCCATCGCTGCACTGGTATGGCCAATTTGATTGATTCTTGTCTGCTGATCCGACATCCTAGCTCGTCTTGGAGCCTTCGCTGCCACTGGAAAACTCTCTAAAAGACTAAGTTACTTCCTTATATAGATAAAAAAAGAAGAAAGAAAAAGAATAAAGGAAAACAGACAGCAAGGCTTCCTTTCCCTCCCTTTCTGCTCCACTAATTTGCCGTCGATGACTAACCATGAGGATTCTGGTACCCGTCCCTCAGTTATTTGCCGTTATATATACTCTACCGTAAACATACAGTGTTCGTTCCATAATTTCTATCCTCTCTTCCTCCTCTTCACCACCCTGTCTTTTTCTTCCTTTTTTCATTCCTTTTCTCTTTCCATTCCCTTTTCCCATCCCTGTTTTCTCTTTCTTTTTGCGGCGACCTTCATTTCCGACAGTGGGTCTCCCCTTTCCAGTTTATACCTTTCCTTTTTTCCCATTTCCTGTTATCCTTTCCCTATTTCCTTATTTTTCTGCCTGCTTTCTCAGCTATATTTTTTCACCGTTGTCACATTTCATGATTTTATGTTATTTTCACCATTGTAACAGCACAGCATTACAGTTCAATGAAGTATATATCGAATTCTCGCTAACTACGGAACGTATACCTTCTCGGAGTTTGAAGAAGGTACCCCCCCTCTGATATGTCCAGTAGGGTGTATACTGGCTTCCCTTTTCCTATTTCTACGTCCTATTTCTTTCATTCATAGTGCCCTTGTTGGATTTTGGAGGGCCACAAATGGGCCTGATATCCTGATTATGCTCTACCCGAAGGGAGCTAGCAGCCATGAATGTCCACGAGATGGAACAACCTCTTGAAGGTATTTTGGCTGTTCAAATATCCTTTGGCAACCGGAAGGGAGCTTTTATCTTGGGCTCGCCCCGACGGGAGCAATATATTTGGCTAAACCCACAGGGAGCATGATCATGGCCCTCTACCTAGGACGGCCTAACCCGAAGGGAGCTTTACGGGATGATCCTTGCACGATCCATCGCATTGTTCATGTGTTACTTTGGAAGTATTCAGGTCCCTGCTATCTCCAGAGTTCATTCTAAAGTTTTTTCTTTTTTTTTGGCAGCCTTTTTTTTTTTCTTTCTCTTGTCCTCCGTCTGGAGTTCTTTCTTTTTGGATTTTTCTTTAGTTTGAAAGCATTTTTCTTCGTTCAATAATTCAGTTACCTCATATAATTTGTGGCACTTTTTGTTAGTCACTTAGGCTGTTTTAATATTGGTGCGGTTACGTGGTTGTACTTTTTTAAGTGTTTTAACTAGAATTTTTTATGTTCATAGTATTTAATATAATGGTCAAATGTATCAACATCTTTGCCACAGGGACATTCCTGGTTTCCTGTGTTAAATCTCTTTAGGTAGTAAGAAAATCGGCCATGATCACTGATTGCCTGGGAGGTGGAAGCGGTTGGAAACAGAAACGCAACGCCCTTACGGTCTGTCAAGGTTCCTGTCACTTCAGTTTTTGTACGAACAACGATAGCCGGGCTTGGCCACCTGCACAGCAATGTAGTAATGAGAACTGCTTGTTGCGTCATATGATGCTTATTTTAGTATATATTTACTCTCATGTACTCCGAAGAAGTAATTATGAGGAGCAGTACAGGCAGTGTACTTTATTGTAAAACTGAGTCACAAATTTTTGTTTCGTGTGTCTTTTGCACTTGGCACTAAACGTGCTTCCATCCTTTTTGTTAAATCAATTTTTTTTTAGAGGGGATTGTAGGCATTCGCTTCCGCTTTTCTGTTTTCTTTATGTATGTAACTAACCCCCCTACAATAGTGCCCAGTGGCGCTGTAGATATTTCTAGTAAATAAACAAATAAATATATAAATAAATATGAGTTCTGGGCAGTTTTATATTATATTATTATGTCACTGAATGTAAGCAAACAAATTTAGAAATATAAAACGTTTCAACTACAAATAAAGAAAATAAGAGCGGTAGATTGCGTTTCAGGAGACGAAGCATAGACGTTTGCATAGGGCACACGGCTGCATAGCATGTGCTTTTAAGTAGGCACATGTAAGCTGGTGCAATGGTGTCAAGTACGCAAAAAACAAAACGTCGCTGCCCGAGCTACGTGTCTTCCTTTGAGTTTCGCCCCTGTTCCTTGCACTGCTTGTTTAGATATGTAGCCCTAACTAGCTCGACTTCTTGCTCTTGAAACTAATTTTGTCGTCGAGGGTTGGGCTCCTTTTGAAAAAAGGTGTAAGAGCGGTTTGCAAAATATTGGTGAAGCATGTCTGCTAATATTGATGCGCTACTGAAAATAGCATGTCGCAGTTTCTGGAAGTGCGCCATACTATTTTGTCTTACCAAGATACTTTGTTGGGCGAGTTGGTACTTATCCATTATGATTATAAACAGCGCGAACACGAAGACAAAGGACAAGATACAAGAAAGCCACAGTACAAGCGCTGACTCACAACTGTGCCTAAGCCCTTTACTCCACGGCCCAGAAAAAACAAACATGAAGAAAACGAAACAGTCACGTGAAACAACCCTTGGGTTCACCTGCTGCACAAAAAATCACTGAAGAAAGTGGAAAGGACAAAACGTTTCTGGTATCAATTGCCATTTATGTGAAATAATGAAGAAGGAGAAGAAGAAGTGCCCTCCTAAGTTTGACAAGGTTAGGATTTTGTATCGCCACAAAGATAAGATGGCGAGAGAGATAGTGGAATCATATTTTATTTCAACGGACAATAAGTGTGTCAGCAAGACTTCTCTTGCTCTTTCAAGCAAAGAGGTGTCTTTTTTAAGAGATTTTTTGTGCAGCAGGTGAACCCAGGGGTTGTTTCACGTGACTGTTTTGTTTTCTTCATGTTTGTTTTTTCTGGGCCTTGGAGTAGGCATAGTTCTGGGTCAGCGCTTGCACTGTGGCTTTCTTGCATCTTGTCCTTTGTCTTCGTGTCCGCGCTGTTTATAATCATAATGAATACTATTTTGTACGTTATTTGCGAGACTAACCAACTAGAAAATACACAATGCAAGAAACTAGCCACGATGATCTAATGAGCATGATCCTCATTATCATGGATTATTTGATTAGCTTCTGTTTGCCTTTGGGGGCATGTCGTAAAAAGGCGTAGTGGTAGACTCAGGAAATTTCGAGCACCCGGGGTTCTTCAGGAGGGAATATCGTTCAGTACACGGTCCCCTAGTGTTTCGCCTACATTGAAAAGCAGCCTCTGCGACTGGAATCGAACCTGCGCCCTTCGAATCACGAGTCGACTGCCCTAACCATTTAATCAACGCAATGGGGCCCTAAAATGGTTTAATGGTTAGCACAGACGCGATGCAATCACGTAACCCATCCTTTAATAAGTATAGCAACATAGCAAGATTGCCCAGTAATGGTCAAAAGATGCGGAAGCAGAGAGAGAGAGAGGAAGTAATACAACGCACGTTTTTAATGCCCGTCTAGGACAATTTTGATGTCTTGGTAAGCTACCGAGGCACTGGCTGTTTACCCCATTAAATCACAGAACAACCCATTTGACGACTTCATTTCAGGCGAAAAGAAATATGCGCGTGCGTTGTGCTTGGTCAGTGCACGTTAAAGAGCCCAAAGTTATCGAAATTTCCGGAGTCCTCCACTACCACGTCTCTCTTAGCCTAAGTCACTTTGGGACGTTAAACCCCACAAACCAACCTAAACCAATCAACACTTCATGTTAGACGCATCAGGGCTAAGAACTACAGCCAGGCCTGGGTGCCCTTCTGCGATGCAAAAGCTCTGATGCACAACCCTTTCTAACAGAGAAGCGTATGTGACTACGTGAGCATAGTTGCGCATCAGCGACCGCGTGACGGCATAAGTAAATACAGTGGTTGCTTTGTACGGTCACACGCGAGTGCACTGGGCCTCCTATTTTCCGCTAGGTCGCGCATCGACGCACTCCCAAGTGGAACCTTCGGCTGGGCAACACCACCGGCACTCACAATGTTCACCACGTTCAACATCGCCGCGTAACGCCTTACACGAGAGATTCCTGTGTTCCTCTATGAAAACGCATCCGCTCCGCCGTGAACCTGTTTCCCTCGTTCATATGCAAAGAAAAAGTGGAAAGAAAGAGAGAAAGACGTCCCTCTTCCACTAAACAATTTGCGAATGAAGTAAAATTCCTCGTGATTTTTCTGCCATTATAACCACTGGTGAATTTTTTCCCTCTTTGCGGAATGTGCACTGTAATTAAGCTTTTCTTTCTTCAATGGTTCTAAGAAGTATTGCTTGTATAATTGTTTCAGTTTATATTCGGTTGCTGATCTATTTGCATTTCCTGATTTTATTGATTATGTTATCGTTGTTTTGCCCCCCTCCCCCACCTTCAACCTTCTGTAACGCCACACGGCACAGGGGCTCACGTCTGAGAGCTGTACCGCGTGTATGCAGAGCGCCTGTGCGCCGGCTCTATGCCATATGTCTGTTGACAGGCGCGTGCACATGTAGACATGCGTTGCAATGACGCGTGCAAAAAAATTAGAAGGGTTGAACGCTGCTGAACCGAATACGGAGCGAAATCATTAGCTGCTGGTGAGCGAGCGTTCTTCTTCTTCTTCTTCTTCCTCTTCCTCAGCCCACGTATAAAGCCCCGCTTTAATCAAGCCGTATGCACGTTAGTGGCTTATAGGGGTGAATGCCAGGGTCCTGGCAGGCTGATTCTGACATAACCGTCCCACGTGAAACGAGAGACCCAAGTTGGCAGCTCCTGCCAGGGGGCCACGGACACGGACATGGCACACAGGGAAGAGCGGTTAGACCTGGCGTACTGTTGCTCTCGCAATAAAACAACTGAGTGAAAATTGGCCGCACTAGTTGTGCCTCACCTTGCATCAGCATAGCTTTGATGATGCCCGCGAGAACTGCACCATGATTCGCTCTGATGGCTTCGCTATTTGGAAGCAGGCCAAATTTTTACCTGGTGATGAAAGTTGCCGAAATAACACGTCGCATTTTTCTGCGATCGATTCCAGAAAGTGAATTGCCGCTTTGTGGCCTCTCACGATTTTCTCGCTCTCAACCAGCCTGAAAGCGACCTACATATCTTCGCTGCCAGGATGGCCGAAAAGCAGCCCAACCTCTTTCTATTTATTTATTAATTTTATCATCCTTCATTACACAACCCATCTCTGCCCCGAGGCAATGAATATCATCAGAGAAGCAAAACTGCACATCTTGTAGAGACAAACAGCTTGTTCGCTGTGGGCCAGTTCAAGGCAAATGTGATATGCAATAGCGCACGCATCGGCTACAGCTCCACATCAGGTCAGATACAAGACAGGAGTAGCACTTGTCATGACATCTTCACCGGCTAGTTTGTGCAATACTGGACTTGGGGTTTAAACAGAAAGATGGCACAGAAAGGACGAAGCTGTCCGTACAGAGCTCTCCCCTTCAACTTCTTTCCTTCCTGTGCTGTCTTCGCTCTAACAGCGAAGTTCGGCACATGCTTTCCGGAGGAGGAGCGCTGTAGAGTGCTCTCCACCTGTCATGAAGTGGCAGTCAACTACTATCTGTTAGCGTGACGTGACGGATGTTTAGCATGCGCAAGGGGGTTGACAGCGATCCGATTACAGATTGTGTGCACCGCTAGCTGAAGGGTTCCTTCATTACATGTGGTGCTCTGTTCGGGTTGGGTCAGATTACAACCTTGGCCATCTCCCCCTCTGTCAACTGCAAACAGGAACCTAGTCCAGGTTAACGGGTTGAAACTCATTTACAACACTTCTCTTTATAGTGTATATATATATATATATATATACAGTCAAAACTCGATGTAACAAAAGTCCCGAATTTATGAAATAATTCACGGCTCCCTCAGCTTCTTTAAATAACCACATACATCGCGCCGCCCTCGGGAGCCTTGCTTTTCGCCTCCATCGAAAAGTGGCCGCCGCGTTCTTGGGAATAGTAGTCGAGCGCCGTAACCACTGCGCCACCCCCGCGGGGCCATAGACACTTGCGGCCGAGCTACTCCATAGAGTCACTCCATAATTTTCGGAAATTATCGAGTGACTCTACAACCACACTGCCGCCAGCGCTCCGAGCGGCTGGTCAGACCACTAATTTCGGCGTAATTCCGTCTCCTCAACAGTAGGGTACCCCAACTTCTTTCTCGTCACTGATTACCTCTGAGTGGGTTAAACGGCGATTGATACCGACAGGTGTCTCTGAACGCAACCTAAAGGTGGTGTTCATGCTCCCGCAGGGAGCAGAGTTGTGCGACTGACATTTCTGCGCCGCTCTTAGCAATGACGTCAAACTTTCCATTCGAAGGAGGAGCCAGCGTGACCAGCGCAACATTTTTCTCGCCGCTTGCAGTGCCATCAACTGTCGTCGTGTCGGTTCTACAGCGTGTTCCCACCTTTTTTTGTGCGCTTTATGGCATAGCAGTGCAGTGCAGAACGTTCTCTTCAAACATGACGGGATGCAGTGCGCCAAACTGCACAAACCGCACCGAAAGGCGCAAAGCTTTTTATTCAGTACCCTGCTACAGTGTTCTAGAAGGCTGTAGCCCTGCTGAAGGTTAATTCTACGTCGGCGACTGTAGTGGCGTTTACGTATAGGCCGCGTGAAGGCAGCCCCGAAAGGCGCTTGAATATGTCAGGTAAAGCTCAGTAGTACTTGCGAGCCGGCTAGTTGGCTATACGACTCCGACAACCTACGGCGCTGCATGGTTATACACAAAAAACAATACACACACAAGGGAATTAAACCAGGACGTTAACACAGATTATGCGCATCATCTGTGTTAACGTCCTCGTTTAATTGTCTTGTGTGTGTATTGTTTTTTTTTGTGTGTGTATAACCATGCAGCGCCGGAGGTCGTCGGAGATGTGAGATAAGTTCTCTTTATTTCATCTGAATGCATTTTTTGCGCTTATTTTCTGTAAAATGGCTGTGTTTATTAACTTTTGGGCGATCCGCGGACACGTTAATTTGGTTGCGCACCTGCCGACTTCTTCGCTCGAATTGCTCGAGTGTACCTGAGAACTGCTCTTTTTCTGAGAGCAGCAGTAAGTCACCAGCTCTTGCAGTATCATATGCTGGCTGTATATAATGCTACATCTCCTGCTTTTACTGACTGTCGCTTACTGTTTCGTGAACTACGTTATTACTTCCCGTGCAATATTTTACTGTCTTTCCTTATATTTCCCCTAACTTTCCACTGATGTACCGCTGTTTTCACTCTGGCATTGCCGTTTAGTGAAGAGGGTCACGGAAGCAAGTGAAGTGCTGAATTTAACGCGAGGCTAATGTACGTCTGAAGGTAACTAAATAACGCGGTTCATAACTTGCACGAAAGCTACCAATTGTGCCGTCTTTTTCTCTGATCGACTGTGGTTTTAACCGGCATAAACGCATCTTTGACGTAATTTTAATGTCTTGATTTTCTTTCTTGCGGTTCAGTTGCGTGTCGTTGGTGCCGTTCGTTCACCACTGTCTACTGCACTTGACGTCACCCCGAAGCTGCGGTTAAAGTTCTAGTCGTAAATTCACCACCGAGAACGGTGGAAAATTGCGCGGAATGTAGTAATGCATAATTACTGTTATTTGTTTCACACTCCCATTGCGGTGGTCATATGAAATTAGTCATGAATTCATGATTGCACTGTGGCGTCTCTCATAACCTGAGTCTTTTTGGGACGTTAAACCTCACAAACGAACCATGATTGCACAGTTCATCACCTGTTGCACACGGAACTTTTTTAAATACAAATTCAGTCAACAGACAACAGTGTTCGTGTATGCTTTCTTCTGCCCATAATTATATGCAAGATCATTTCACAGCAGACCAATGTGAGTGGTCTTACTTCAAAGGAAGGAAACGACTCAAACCAGGTGCTGTGCCTACTATCTTTTTTGGTGAGCTAACCATTTGGAATTTCCAAGCTCGCACTGCATGCATGCCATTCATTGGAATATCAATGTGTACTCTGGTTCATGCAGGTACGCCTTTGTGGGCACTGGAAAGCAACATGCAGGCACTAGAAAACAGCACAGCTGTTGAGCAGTCCCCACCGACGTTAGGTGCATACATTCAGCTTGATCACGCAATAGCTGTATCGTGTATGAAAAATGTGAGGTGCACATTTTTCCTTCAGCATTTTTCACCTGAACAGCAGTATTAGTGTGCTGCGCCTGTACTGCCCAGAACATGCATTCAGTATCAACATTTGAGACTTTTTAGTGTCCAGCGAACGATATGAATTCTGAAGATTAGAATTTGCTGTGTATAATACTAATTCTGCAGGTTTGGAACTAAGTTTTTATTCAGTCCAATGCCAACAGTGTACTCTTGTTCATGCAGGCACTGGAGATAGCATGGCTGTATAGCCGTCCCTATCGACGTTAGGTGAATACATTCAGCTTGATCACGCCTAGCTGTGTTGTGTATGGAAATTACGAGGTGCAAAGTTTTCAATCTGCATTTTTCACCTGAACAGCCGTATCAGTGTGCTGCGCCTGTGACTGTCCAGAACATGCATTCCGTATCAGCATATGAGATGTTTTAGCGTCCTGTAAACGATATGAATACTGAACGTTAGGATTTTCTTTGTATAATACTTATTCTGCAGGTTTGAAACTAACTCTTCATTCATTCCAATGTCAACAATGTACTGTTCTTCATGCAGGCATGCCTTTTCAGGAACTGGAAAACAGCAAGGCTGTTGAGCCGTCCCCACCGACGTTAGGTGAATACATTCAGCCTGATCACGCAATAGCTGTGACGTGCATGGAAAATATGAGGTGCAAAGTTTTCATCTTGCTTTTTTCACCTGAACAGCCGTATCAGTGTGCTCCGCCGGTGATTGCCCAGAACACGCATTCAGTATCAACATTTGAGACCTTTTAGTGTCCAGAGAACGATATGAATACTAAACAATAGGATTTTCTTTGTGTAATACTGATTCTGCGGGCTTGGAACTAACTCTTCATTGATTGCAATGTCCACAATGCACTCTTGTTTATGCAGGCATGCCTTGGCAGGCACTGGAAAACAGTTAGTCATCCCCATCAACGTTAGGTGAATGCATTCAACTTGTCACACAATAGCTGTCTCGTGTATGAAAATTATGAGGCGCAAAGTTTTTGATTCTGCATTTTTTATGACAAAAGATTTGTAAAGCCTGAACAGTCGTATCAATGTGCTACGCCTGTGACTGCCGAGAGCATGCATTCAGTATCAACATACGCGATCTTTTAGTGGGAAGCTAAGGACATGAAGATTGAACATTAGGATTTCTTTCGTTAAATTCAAATTCTGTAAGTTTGGAAACTACAGTGCAGTCAGCGACACCTAATATACCACCTTGGGAAGCCTCCTTTAGCATTGGAAATGTCATAGCAGCCAGCAACACCTTACGCACCACCCAAAGGACAACCTTCTCTAGTATTGAAAGTTGGGGCAATAAAAATGACAGAGCAGCCAGCGACCCCTTGCGTACCATCTAAACGGCAGACTACTTCAGCATTGGAAGTTGAGACAATAGTCCACTTTCTGAGCCTGGTATTGCTGACAGGGTAGTCGGCCCTTATTGTGCCACAGATTCGCCTGCTGCCACTTCAACTATTGCACTTTTCGCACTGTGGTTAAGCATGAAGTGTGTCTTCAGGCAACACATTTTTATCTGTGTGCAGAAACCTCGAACGAAGAGGGGGGCTAGAGCTGGAGCAACCGCTCAACCTGGAGTTCCTCAAACAGCTTTCCGCTGAAGACACTTATCCATGTTGAACGTATTTCCTGGTTTCCCTTTTTTTCTTTTATAAGAGTGCAGCGCCTGCGATTTACTGTATTGTACTGCAACGATATTTGTATGGTTGACAATGTGTCTACTTCCCATTGACGCTGCAACCACCTATTGGCAACTTTGCCATGATATTTCTATGGGTGACATTGTGTCTACTCCCCCCTGACGCTGTAGCCACCTTTTGGCAACTTAGCCTGAAATTGAATATAGAGGTTCTATGCTACTAATCAGCCACACGCAAACTCCAAAGTGGTGACTCAAGTTTACCATTCAGAAATAACCTTTGTCTTTCCGAACTATGCATTATCCCAAATAAAAAAGTCAATGGAAAACTAGTGTCGACCCCTTTATGGTGTTATGGCCTTTAATGACAACAGTGTTTCTGTACAGAGCCTGCATGTCCCTCTGAGTGTTCAGCGCTATAGCCAAGTGTACAGCGGTTGTCAAGTGCATTCTCTTTAGCCTCTCTGCTTATTCTGCTGCCATTTCTAGCATTCTGTAGTAATGGTGTTCTGTAGTGTACCTGGATGCAAGAGCACTAGTCGGTTGTATGCAATAAATGCAATATGCAATAAAAAAAAAAGAGAAGTGCGCATACCCTCTGCATGGTTCTCCTCTAAAATATCACCCCTGAGAACGACACCAAATGACTTGTCAATGTCTAGGCAAAAGTAAGTGGAGAAAAATGCACGTACAGCACACGCGGAATGCCTATACCACATCAGCCTTCAGCAATATATGCTGTTCAGAAATTTAAATGCAACACACCGAATACATAATAGCATCACGATATTATACTCATGGTCGCGGAAAAACATTCCCGCTGCATGTGTGACAAAGCTATTGCAGGGAGTCTATATGCGATTAATAATAGTAGATGTCCTCAATAAATGCAGGCCATGAACAAGCAGCAGTGTTTTCAGACCAAACCAGAAGACTTTAGCTATGACAAGGAACGCGGCATGTAAAAATATGCCTTACGAAGCGGCAAAAGCGTATACATTGATCGTATACTGTGAGGCAAACATCATTCGATCAAAAAGCGATGAAAAATCCTCAATACACTGTTCGCTTCGTGCAAAATAAATGTCTGTGTCATGTGACAGGTGAGCCAACGATAAATGTTTTTTTCCGACTGTAGGTGTTGCGGATGCCTTTTGGAATACTGCGCACTGGAAGCAATGTATATGTTCTTCAGGAAAAAAGGAACCAACGGTAACTATAATATTGTCACGACAATACAAAAGTGCACTTCACGGGTTATATTCTATGGTACGCGTGCAAAATACGTTCACGCAGCATAAAACACGACTTGCTAAAGAGTTCCCAGCTCAAGAAAAACCAAAATTAATTCTTCATACAAAAGAAAACGAGCGACAGGCAAAACTAGGTGACGTGTTGGAAAGCGCTGTGATGTGGACATACCCAGCAGCACATGACTGGCGCAACATCACGTTTATATAGAAACGGGTCGCTTCGATGCAACCCAGTGTACCTGTGATAAGTGGTCTAACTCTGAGGTGAAGTGGAAGCGCACATCGCTACACCGCCTCGCGGATGGTCAGACCCTTACTCGCTCGGCCACGAAAAGCCTAGAGTGTCCACTCTTTACGTAAGTATGTTTCTCTATTACATGCCCCTCCAAAAACCGGGGCACTGAGTTCAAAACAATTGAAGGACGATGAAGCTTGCAATGCTGCTCACAGTGTGGCATGGTCCGTCCCTACGACACGTAGCTTTAAATAGACAGATACAAGTGCCCACAGACTTAACACGAATGACGGAAAGAGTGGTTTAATTGGACTCACGTCAGCGCTATTAACAAAGCTACAGTCATTGGGTGTGATGTAATACTCTTTGTACGTTTACGGCGGCTGACATTGCTGGGGCGCAGCTTCCTTTCACCGTTTTTCTGCCTTTGGCCGACCTCTATAAGTTGAGAGCACGTTTCAATTACCTTGGCGTTTCTCCCTGTTTTTCTCGGGGATGCGGCCTCACACGCCCGGCAAAAATGCTGCAGCTTTCGTATCGATGGAGCCTGAAATGTCGGGCTAATCTGCCACAGCTCACGCTTCATGCGAGTTTCTTCTGAAGGCTGCAGACCTAAGAAAATAAATGTTATTAGCAGCGTATAAGCTCTACATGCCTAAACTGGTACGCGCTCAGCTTCATACTACCATCCATCCATCATCAGCCTGATTATGCCCACTGCAGGGCGAAGGCCTCTCCCATATCTCTCCACTTAACCCGGTTCTGTGCTAGCTGCATCCACTTGACCCCTGCGAACTTCTTAATCTCACCTACCCACCTAACTTTCTGCCGCCCCCTGCTACGCTTTCCTTCCCTTGGAATCCAGTTTGTTACCCTCAGCGACCATCGGTTATCCTCTCTTCGCAATACATGTCCTGCCCATGTCCATTTCTTCTTCATACTATTCAAGGCCAATCACCATCTGCTAAACGATTTCATTGACGGTCACCTTGCCCATCGGCGTATTATTACTGACAGTAGTTGTTCTTTTAAATCAAAAGCGCTCTGTATATCTTGTGTGTATTTTATTTTGTTAGAACCACAACCCTCAGACGAAGCCCGTGAGCGACCTAGCTGCTGCAGCTATGTGCAGGAATTCTGGTTCCAGCGGTAAAGAAACCCAAACGTTTCGCAAAGGGTTTTCTTGTAGCTCAGTTGACAAAAGTCGCGATCTGACAAGCGCACTCGATAAAGGGCATTCCATTGATAGCAACTTTTTTAAATTTCAATAAAGCGTTTGATATCGTTCCTCTGCAGAAATGTTCTTGGTATAGCATGAATGATAAATTTATCGACTGGATAAAAGATTACATGTGCATGAGCAGACAAAGGGTAGCAATCAAAGGTAAGCTCTCGTACTACAACTCTTTCTTGGTCATTTTTTCTCCGGACTGCAGTGGACTGGAATGCCGTCCCCAGCAACGTCAACGCTATCATGTGCCCATCTCCGTTCTTATCTACCGCGGCGACTTTTATTATAAGGCCAATGCCATATATATATATTAACCAACCCTTCATGTAGCACCTCCCGAAGATGGTCTTTGAGGTAAATAAAGTGAAATGAAGTGAAGGTGTAAACATAGAGAAAAGTGTGATCTAGTGTATGTCGAGAATCACAGCTTGGACCGTTGTCATTTTTTATCTTTATGAACGACATCTGCTCTGGTATTGCTTCAAGTATTCGTATGTTCTCGAATAATTTCGTTATATAAGGTTATTAGCTGTCGGAATTACTGTGCTGAATTACAGCATGATGTGCCCAATATTGACGGATGGAGCGAAAAATGGGGAATGGGAATGGGGATGGAGCGAAAATGGGGAATATACGCTTCACAAAAGAACAAAAATTACCCATGAATTTCTTTATCAAATCAATGGAATTTATATTTCATCACTATCCGAATACAAATACTTGGGCGTATACGTAACATCCAATCTGAGTTGGTGATGCCATATTGGCTAAGTGACTGGAAAGGCTTGCCGTGTTGTTGGTTTCCTCATGCAGACTTAATACCAAACTATTACCTTTGGACGTCAAAGAATTACTTTTCAAGGATATCGTGTGTTGAGAATCAGAGTATACGTCTTTTGTATGGCGCCCTTGGCTTAAGGTAGATATAGACAGACTGGAGAGGGTAAGTCTTCTAGTTTCATTATAGGGTTACAGGTGCCAAAGACACTTCGGGGTGGCACTCTCAAAAGCATACCGAAAATCGTCGTGCTTATAATTTCTTAACTGCAACACAGGAAAACTAGCATTAACCGTAACTTGTATATTCGTGTTTCAAAGTATGTTTCAATACGACTTGACCATCCATAAAAGGTCATTTAAATCTAATACCTATAAGTTTTCGTGTTTTTTTTTTTTTTTCACAATAGATCAGGGACTGGAATAGGCTGCTCGAAGAGGTAGCGTAAGCTAAGTCCTGCCAAACTTTCCCAGCAGCTTTTTATTCGATTCATGAGATGTGCGGCTTGTCGAGTTTGTATTGTGTTTTCTTTTTCTTTTTTTGCATGTTTGTTATATAATTGGTGTTTAACCTCCCCCCCCCCCCCTTTTCTGTAATGCCGCTTGCGCCGCTGTAGGTATTTCAATAAGTAATACATTAATAATTACGTAAATAAACGCGTCGCTCTGGCGTGCGAGCCCTCACCTGCGAGCTAAACGGGGGAAATGCGCTGTAGCAAAATAATAAAAGTTAGCATGGTGCGAATGATACTGGACAGGAGGCACAGAAACGAAATGCGGCAACAAGGGCGCAAACTTCCGCCTGTTTATTAATGACCGAAAGCACTTGCTATACACGCGCGGAGCCGAGGCGCGTATAACCAATGCTATCATTCGCGCAAGATATGATAAAACGTAGAATCAGGTATCGCGTTTTTTAAGCAAAAACTTCACTATGCTACCTCGGGCCAACGATGACGACAGCTCACGTTTGACTTTCATGTCAACTCGGAACGAAGTGTGTCCCAAGAAAAAAAAAATCTGCGCCAGCAACCAAACCATTATCCCTCCGATACCAAGCTGGGTACGCAAATCCACACAGGGTTCGTGGGAAAAGATCCTTATTCTCCTTGTCGAGCGTACAAATGATACCAGCTATGACAATAACGATGCAGTTAGTGGAAGTATGATAATAGCGATGACCGTGACAGTGCACTTAGTTGATGATGCCGATGATGTTGGTAGTAGCGGTGACAATGACGATGCAGTTAATGAAAACAGTACATGTAAAGTGGATTTCCCCATTTCGTCTCAAGCAGACTTAAGCGTAATGCTGTATTATGGTCTATGCACCTTGGATATGTGGCAAAACGACAAGGGTAAGAATATAGAAGAGGCAGAAGATGGCACGAGCTGCTGGAACAGGCAGCGAGGATAGCTTTCGTTCTACATCTGGTGTAAACGTGATTTAATATAGCTATTTTTTTTAATTATCGCGTTAACTTCACACAATTTCGGAAGGCCAGCGAAAGCATAAAACACTTAAACTTCAAAAAGTGCGAACTTTTAAAAATAAAGTGGCCTCACTACCATGTACTCGGACAAAGAAGGCGGCTTCGTCGTCTTACTCGTCGCTACAATCGACAGAAAGGCGACGGAAGGTATGAGAAAGAGTTTCAACCCAAAAAACAACTCTACCTCAAGAAATCAAAAATGGGCACTGAAGCCACTCGAGAGAAGAACCAGGAAACTTTAGGCAAAACAGTGGAATAGAATAAGAGCGGTAGTCTACATGCATTATTCACTGGGAAAACCCATAAAATGGAGTGTCCTCTGCTAGTCATTGTTTCTGAATATGAAACTGCAAATAATAGCTGGGGTCTAGCTTCAGCACAACCAGGAAACCATGCTTGGAAAAGACCCGTTTCTTGTTTGGACCTCCAGTGAAGTAGTAGCGTGCTTGTATGAAGGCCTCCCGAAAGCCACGACAAGTGCTTCTGTTGTCATTGAAGATATCTTTTATCCTGTAGCCCATGCCGTCTTTTTCGATGCAATACGCCAAAGTGTACATTAAAGTGGTGAAACAGTTTGGCAGAATAGGGTAGGCGTGAGTGCCTAAAATTTTCTAGATTTCTTTGGGTTTTTTGCCTCAGTTCCATTGTTAATGAATATAAAGGCGAATATTGTCTCCAAAACCTGGAATTTGTACAGACCCATTATTGGCAGCTGTCCTTTGTGACATGTATTTGACTGCATTTGACCAGGGCGTTGACCAATCACTGTCCCATGAGCCGGTTTTGCGTGTTTTCAGATACGTAGATAATTACCTCTTGTTTTGGTCGGATATTTAGGGGAATCCCCCATGTTGGAGTAGATTCTTGATAAGAGAGTAATTACTCATTGACATACACCCAAACGCAGCCGTACGGCGACAAAGGAAAGGAAAATTTAGATTAGGACAAAGTTTTCTTCAACTATGAAGATAGAAACCTGTATAGCTTTCCTCTGTGGCTGTATCGATGCGCTTATGTGAATGTCAATGAGCAATCACTCGCTTATTATAGATGCTGTGTTATTTAACCCGGCCCCTGAAGATATGCTGAGGCATTCTGACTAACATTTTAGGGACAATTATTTATTTATTTATTTATTTATTCATATACCCTCAGGGCCCGAAGGCATTAAAGAGGGGAGTGGGAAAGATACATTGGTACAGGGTACAGTGCAGCATAAAACAACATAGAAGAAACAATAACACGGCGAAAAGTGATAAAAAAAAAAAGAGGATTGGCGCAAAAAAAAAAAAAGCGGAAAAGCAGTTGAGGCAAAAAAACATTTCCGACAGTCAACAATGTCACCGAAAACGAACAAAAACAATTGACTACCATCTATAAATATAGATTACATACGGCAGTCTTAAAAGAATTTGGGTCCGTAATATCAGCAATGTGCCTAGGGAGGTGGTTCCAACTGACAGAAGTGTTTGGAACAAAAGAATAAGAGGCGTGTTTAGTACGACATGACGGAACACCTACTTTGTGAAGATGATCAATGCGACCTGAAACATATGTGGGGGTAGTTAGTAGCTGGCTCTTAAGGACAGGATTGTGGTAATAGATTTTGTGAAATAGGAATAAGCGAGAAATTTTTCTGCGTAGTGAAAGCGGTGGTAATGATAATGTTGTTTTCATAACGGTAACACTGGAGTTACGGTGATAGTTGGAAAGTATAAAACGTGACGCGCGGTTTTGAACAGATTCGATTTCAGATTCTAGAGATGCAAGGCCAGGGTCCCAGACAGAGGCTGCATATTCCAATTTAGGACGAACAAGGGTTTTATAAAGAAGCAATTTTATTGAACTAGAAGAAAGGTTAAAGTTTCGGCGCAGGTACCCCAACATGCGGTTAGCATTGTTAGTAATAGATTCTACATGCAGATTCCAAGAAAGATTGGAAGTTATGTGCACACCAAGGTATTTATACGAAGACACAGTTTCAAGAGGAGTATTATTGAGGTTGTAATTAGCTACTTCATTGTTACGACGAGAAATACGCATATGTTTGCACTTGTTAATGTTAAGCTCCATTTGCCATAATTTACACCACTCTGAAACTTGGTTAATATCAGACTGAAGAACAGAAATGTCAGAGTCACTGTTAATTTCACGGTAAATAACACAATCATCAGCAAAGAGACACACAGAAGAAGCAATGCTGTTAGGCAAATCATTAATATAAATGAGAAAAAGTAGGGGCCCAAGTACGGAGCCCTGGGGAACGCCTGAGCCCACTGGAGAGGAACGAGAGTTCGATTTATTTGCTGTCACGTATTGAGAACGGTTAGTGAGAAAAGACTGAAGCCACGAAACGATGTTAGGGTCGAGTTTGAGGTTACTTAATTTGAAAAGTAGTAATTGGTGAGAAACTTTATCGAAAGCTTTGGAGAAATCGAGGAATATACAGTCTGCTATGGAACCCCGGTCAAGAATGAAATGAAGGTCTTGTGAAAAGCATAGAAGCTGAGTCTCGCATGAGAATGTTTTACGAAACCCGTGTTGGGAACGACTGAAGAAAGAATTCGATTCAAGAAAATTGGCGAGATGAGAGCAGATGACATGTTCCATGATCTTACATGGGATGCTAGTAAGTGAAATGGGTCGGTAGTTATTAGGAGAATGTTTGTCCCCAGACTTGTGCAGGGGAACCACCTTGCCCACCTTCCAGTCGCTAGGAACACAGCTACACTCAAGAGATTGTTTAAACAGTTCGGCAAAAATAATGGCACTATACACTTTAGTATTTTTCAAAAATTTTGAGTTAATGTTGTCCACTCCGCATGATGATGACATCTTCAGTTGTTCAATTATTTTTTCTACGCCCACAGGATCCATTATAACGGGGTCCATAACAAAGAAGTCACGCGGTGGGTAATGAGGAATTTCGGTAATTAAATTGTTCGTAAAAGAAGCAGTAAACACATCATTAAGAACATCAGCACACATTTCACTAGGAATTAATTGTTCATCTGTAGTTTTCAGATTGATTGTAGATGGGTCAGTTTTCTTAACCACGTTCCAAAATTGTTTTGGGTTATTTATTAGCATCGATGGAAGAGTATGACTAAAAAATGACTCCTTAGCTTGTTTTAGTGCCGATTTATATGCAGACGCAGCAGAATAGTAAGCGTCCCATCGGGGCATAGAATTAGACACTTTGGCGGAGCGAAACAGACGTTTCTTTTTGTTTGATAGCCGTTTTAGTGAAGAATTATACCAGGGCGAACAGTTGTTAGTTAATATTTTTCGCAGCAGAACGTAAGAATTAGATCATTATCCTGGTGCTTAACCTTAACATACGCATCTGTTTCCAAGTGTAGACTACCGTACCTTGACGTGAAGCTAGAATCTGCATCTCAACATATTTGCTGCTCATATAGTTCAGAAGCCAAAAAGAGCCCACTACCGTTTTGAAGCGCACGCTCGAAACTCGTAAAACGTGCCAATGCAATGTAGCCTGCCAATCAGCCATACAAAAATGCAGGAACCATATAATAGAACCAAGCTTCAGCCTCCAAGTTCAACCCTTTCGTTCTGCATGTTATCTACCCGTTGTAATAACCGCAGCATATAAACGCTCGTTGTGAAAGCTAAAAGGAAAAATAAAGAAAGATGAAAATGGTAATAAAATGTCATTGGAAGCAATGCCTAATATATAGCGTGCTTCCCCCAATATCCAAAAAAAAGTAACGAATCGGTATGCTGTCGGGATGGTCTTCTCGGCACCGATTAAGCTTGTAGCATCAGCCGATAAAAGCCAAGACAACCAGACCGCAGTATATTAAGAACCAAGAAAAAAAAAAGTTCACGAAGTGCGTTTCAGGAGTTGTGTATGAACCTCCCCTCCCATGCAGCAGGTTTTGCTTTAATTAACAGGCCCGAAACACTAGAGGTCATTTAGCCCACCGCTGTAAAAACTGTCAGGGCAAGAAAAAGTGAAAGAGCAGTGTACCTTGCACACCAGTTCTGCGCTAAACCACTTTTTTGTTCAAATCAAGCAATGAGATGAAAGGGAGGTCTCTGAAGCATTGCATATTATAAAAACTAGTGAGACATGTCAACCCTCCGTATCTTTCGCTTTCATCCAAAGAAATTGCGTTTTTAGAATGTCACGCATAAATTTTCTCGTGCCTACCATAACCATTCAATTCAATTCATCCTTACGTACTTTGCCGCTACCGTCGCCACAGCTGCCCTACAATGCCTAGCAATGCTGAACTTGCAAAGTGACTTGAACAACTCTGAAGAGAAGAGTTTTCAAAGCTAAACTGGACGATATGGTTGAGAATTTTGATGCAGAACCTTCTTTGGTGTTCGATGACCTAAAGAAAGAAATAAAGAGTTGAAAAACCCCGCCGGGGTGGCGCAGTGGTTAGGGCGCTCGACTACTGTTCCCAAGGACGCGGGATCGAATCCCGGCCTCGGCGGCCGCTTTTCGATGGAGGCGAAAAGCCAGGCGCCCGTGTGCTGTGCGATGTCAGTGCACGTTAAAGAACCCCAGGTGGTCGAAATTTCCGGAGTCCTCCACTACGGCGTCTCTCATAGCCTGAGTCGCTTTGGGACGTTAAACCCCACAAACCAAACCAAAGAGTTGAAAACAAGTCTTAGCTTTTTATAAAGTTGAAACTTTTAGGACAGAAAATGAGGGATTGAAGCAAAACAAAAAATAAAGCTCTAAAACGAGACTGAAAGAAAAGAACAACGCTCTGAAAACGCAGAACGATAACCTTGAAAAGAGATTAACAGATATCGAGCAACACTCAAGAAAGAACAACCTTGAAATTAAAGGCGTCCGTTGCTCGCAAGGTGAAGACTGTGTGTCTGTTCTGCAAACAATTGGCTCTAAGATAGACTGCCCTATTACTGCCGGCGGCGTAGATGCTGCTCACTGCGTACCAGCTGGGAAGAAATCGGACACAAAAAACTTGACCACCCGATTCCATTCCCGGTCGAAAAAGGCCGAGTTTATCAGCAAAGCTTGCAAAGCCCACCTTTGCGCAAGTGACCTTGGCTTCGTTTCTTCTGAAACCGCCTCGGTCTACGTTAATGGTGACCCCACGACCCAAAACAAGCTGCTGTTTTCAAGGGCTAAACAGCTAAAAAAAGATAACGGTTGGGAATTCTTATGGACTAAGGACTGCGTCATATTGGTTAGGCAGACACATGTGAGCGCTGTGTACCGGATCCAGAACAAATCTGACCTGGGGGTGTTCGAATAGGTAACGCGTTTTCTGTTGTTTTTTTCTTTAACCTCCGAAATTCATCATGCCGTACTTAAGTTCTGGTCAGATCGATGTGCATTTTTCTAATCTCTGCCATTCCGCAATACATTTCATTGCGCGAAGTCTACGTAAACATCATGGTGAATTCCAAGCCTTATTATCCTCTTGTCGCTACATATTTTCAGTCATCTGTGTGTTTGAGATAGGGCTATGTACTGCTGAACAAAATTTGTATTCCTTTCCGAATTACTACCCTGAATATTGTCTCTGTGTTTGTCCTTGCCATGGCGGTTCTGCTATTTTTTGTTTCTTTTCCTGGTATACAATATAAACGAAGAATAGATTTGTGCTTAAATATGACGGACTGTGAGTCTGTTTGGATTAAACTGGACCATTCTGTATTTGGTAGAGACAATAAGAATGTTGTAATAGGCTCTACATACAGGTCCCCAAGCTCTGATATTCCGGCTTTTTGTGATGCTCTCGACACTGTACTTGATGCTTTAGCAAAAGATAATAAGTGTGTAGTTTTTATAGGTGACATCAACATATATTTACTACACCTGATGCTTATAGTGACCAGTATGTTAGCTGCTTTCAGGGGTATGGAACTGATACATTACTCAACTTTACAACTCGTTGCACATCACCTGAGTCTGGCTCTCTCATTGATCATGCATTGTACATTCATCTTTATCCTCCATCGGCTTTTATTATTAGGGTAAATATCACTGCCCACACTTTTCACAATAGTCCTTACATCACATCATACACTTTCTCCAAGACCGTATGTAATCGCTCACAATTTCTTCATTTAATATCTTCTATAGACTAGTCGAATATAATTTTGATGACTACGCTCAAATGGCATATAGTACCTTCTCATCTATAATTGCTGATTGTTTGACTACATCAACCGTTATTTGTCGCAAGCATTATTCATCTCCCAACAACCCTTGGCTTACCAAAAGCCTTCTCACGAGTCTTCGAAAGAAATAAAATTTATACAGGAAACCTAAAATACAACCATTAAACACTCGCCTACATGAACTTTATAAAAAGTACTGTCACACCTTGAGAATACTTTTGAAGAATGCTAGGCAACGTTATTACGAAAATGAAATACTTCGCTCTGGCTCTGATTCCAGTAAGCAGTGGCGCCTCATTTACTCTTTTCACAAGAACTCCAATTCATCTATATCAACATTCATTCATGACTGAATGCCTGTTCATAGCCCTTCAGATATTGCCAACACTTTCAGCGCATTCTTTTACTTCTTTTTTTGCTTTTTTTGCTTCTTTTTAATGTCCCTTTTAAAACTTTAAGTCTGTGGGAACCTGTACTAGAGGACGAGCCCATCAGATGTCCTCTAGAAAAGGAAGACGAGACAGGTAGTGCAGTACTTCATCTTTCTTCTGATGCATGCTAGAACACTACACTTTTAAGCAATTGGTCCGCTAAATTGGCGTCATTTCGTTTTTTCGTTCGTAATCTGGGCAGAGCTATAAGATTTACTTACACACACATTAAACTTGTTCCTGGTAGAAACCTTGTGCAAACACGGTCAGCCTTCAAACCGATACCTGACAATAATTGCCGCCTCTATACTGCTGTTTATCTAATAGGCATTTATTTGTCTCGTATTTTATTTGGGTTTGCCGCTTTTACCTTACAATTCAAATCTTTGGATATGTATGGATCCTTATACCCAGAAAATTCATTTTTGATTTTTTTTTTTAGCGTCGTTCTTGGTTTAACGGTCTTCAGGTAGTAAACGACACATTTATCTCGGAGAAAAATGGTTTTCAAATCTTCTCGTCTCTATATTCAAACCATGACGTCCCATTAAATAACGCACGAAGTCTAGGAAACACAAGGAAGGAAAAGACAGACAAGAGAGCATTAGCAAATGAAGTGACATCTAAAAAATTAAATAAATCTTCGTTCGGCGTTGATGTGCGTGAAATCATGCACGTAACGCGACGTCCTTACCGAAAAGGACGGATCGCAACTGTTTATATGGCAATATTGCTGCAACGCTGTCTTGGTTATCCGCATTGAAAAATCACTGTAGACTCAGGAATGGTAACTGCGAGTTCGGGGGGTGATGGTGGCAAGCCTTCTTCACTGGCCTCTTCGAGCTTACTACAGTCCAATTGTTGGTGACAGTTTTGACTTCATTATTTGTGCACGACGCCCTGTCAACAGAGACACTCTTCTATTTTTGCTTGGAGTAACTTAAGGCAGGATATATGTGTATTGTGCGAGCGCATATATGGTGAGCAAGAAGGTCGTCAATAGAAAATGACAAATGGATCGACCTGTACATGTATTGTTAGGCGTTACGTGTTTCGTAGAATATGAAAACATCTTATGAACAATAAAAGTTTGATTCGAGTGTTCATAAGCCGCGAAAAAAAAAAAAACAGGGGTATGGCGCACATGATGTATTTCGGTGCAATTCCAGGCTCTAGAATTTCACATACGCGCCTAGAATCCCTAGCGCACTTCGAGAACGCGGCGCAAGATGAGCCACGAGCTGGTGGCTTTAGCTGCTTCCCATGCAGTCATTACAGACAGGGGCAACTTTGAGTCTGTGGTATCCACTTCTGCCCACTTTTTGTTGCTTAAGAGCTTCTCATGCAGTCATTACAGGCAGGGGCAACGTTGAGTATGTGACGTCCACTTATGACGAATTTGGCTGATTTCCGAGTTATTTCACCACGCTGTTTCATTGACGGATATCGCGGAATGAGCAGTTAGACGTGCATTTTGGGGACCAGAGAAGAGCCAATCAGTTAGTCATGCCAGTGTGCCAAAAGAAGTAGATACTGCAGGTATAAAGTTTGTAATTAGTCCCTAGGTATATCTGTTTGGTAAGTGGTTCATTGTTTTGCGCCTTGGAAAAATCTGTCGTGGGAAAGTTTGCCGAGCAAATCAGCTCTAGGCTGAACCGGCTGTCAAGTGCATTCTGTAATATGAGGCAAGCACCGGGATTTCGTTTATTAACGTGATATTGAAGAGAGCAAAGCCTCAACTCATTCTGATAAAAGCGGAAACCGTATCACGCGAAGCGCTACCTATTTTTCACTACAAACTATACCTAACACCCCGCACAACAACGTGGATATCTGATCTCCCCTCGACAGCCCAGGAAAGGGCTCCTCACATCGAACGAAATCTGGAGGAGAGAAGGGTCATGACTGGTCCCTGCTGTCGCAGTAACAGGAAGAGCTCCATCCCACTGCTGGCCCGAAGGTTTCACAGCAAACCGAAACGACAGAACACCACCCAGGCCATTGATATAACTCGCATCATGCATGTCAAGGACACAATGACCTGATTTGGATACGGAGGTAATACGGATGTGTGACAAACCATTGTCAATACTCCGGTCGCAAGCCTGCGTCAAAGAAACGAACGCCGAGCGTTTTTTGCCAAATCCTTTGCGGTTATTGTTTTTCTAGCTAGAGCAGCGAAACGAAGAATTTTCCGAAAAGGTTTCACTAGCCCATGAAATGGCGGCTGCTTCTTCGACCGGAACATAGCCAGAACCCTATAACCGGCCTCAACGTTGCTGTCCATCAGTTTAAGCGGGCACATGCGTGGACATAAATAAAAGGGGCCAGCTAATCCACTATAAATTCCATCACGCCTCCCATATCAGAAATGAAGAATATCGTTTATTCTTAACGAACCACAACAGTACCCCCCCCCCCCTCAGATTTCAAAACAAAGCTTTGATTTCAACTAGGTAATGGATGGAAAATGCTATAATCTAGAGGCGTGTTTTGATTACATTTATTTGTGCCTGTACATGTTCGCAACGCCGAAAAGTCTGTCTATCCCATCCGCGAAAACGCGCTGTTCGCACCCAAAAGCTTGCTCATCACACCGCCACTATAAAAGCAGTTCAATGTACTAGACCCCACTGGCACATTTGCACGGTTCGATTAAAGCGGGGATATATACTTATTTCGTGGTACTTTACACATAGCGCGATACCGTATGTCTGCGTGCATATGAGTATGTGTGGGATAACAGAAAAAAAATTCACTAACAATGCGGGCAGCAAAAACCGTGCCGCGTCGTGCCCTTAAAGGCGGATGTCAAGTATTTTGCTAATTTTTAAATTATTTTTTATTTGCCCCTCTGTCGCCGCACAAGCGCCTGTGCTTGCGGGTAGCGCATCAACATCAGGGCTCACCAAACGTTATTCGTATATTTTCCCGCTTGAGAGATTTAAATTAATCAAATTTACGCAAAAAAATCACTCAGCTTTATTCCCGGCATTAAAAAAAATATTATCTTTTTCATTTAACAATGGTAGGCTAAACGACTACAGGAAGAGTACAGGAATATTATGCATCTAAAACACCTCTCAAGAGATTCGCATCGCCTTGAAATCCAATCTACTACCAGTTTCAGAGATTAAAAAAAAAATCAGCATTTTCATCGTTTCTTTGCCATTAAAAAATGCGCTAGGGCCCCTTGGCAACAATCGAGAACAAATAGAGTTAGTTAATTTACCATCGGGATTGTTTCCGTACGAGCCAGTATATAAGTAAAAGGACATCGGACGTTGGTACAAGATATCAGCCCATGACGGATATTGGCGCATTTCGCGCATTGAAAACTAACACATACAATACCATATAGTAATAACGATAGTGGACAAACACCAGAGATCTGCTCTCTGAGCTGTCAGGCCCTGAGTAATTCTCGACCAGCGTGACTTGCTAAAATATCTTTCGTTCAGCAGACCAATCTGCTGCTGCTTTCGATTCCCTTTGTACCGAGAAACGCGGCGTCATTATCGCGACTGGCAATATCGACATATACATATATATATATATATATATATATATATATATATATATATATATATATATATATATATATATATATATATATATATATATATATATATATAAAAACATTAATGCGAAGAGCCCGGCGCTACGTGCCCCGTTATTGGAATTTCTTGTACGTCATGCTCGTAACTCTTAATTGTTGGCCCCTTTAGCAAAGATAAAACCACAGCTTGCAAGCAACGCTCTATTTGTGCTCCTTTTATATCGCCCATTTACGTCAGTTGCACATATAGCCTTGAACGTATAAGGGACAAAACACACGGTGTGACTGAACTCTCCAGCCATACCCTTGCGGCACTCGCAGTCGTATCAGTACGGATTCATCAGCTGTGGTGCACCTAAGTCAGCAATACTCCTAAAAGAGATATCATTCGCATCTCGAAAAGCGGCACTCTTAGAGAGAGGATGCTTTTTAAGCAGCTCTCTCGCGTTAACGCATCTATAAACTTGATTAGCTCTGGCAGTGTGGCTTCTTTTCTCTGCGGAATGAATTATCCGACAATGACGCACTTAAAGTAGCGGCTTTTGGCTTTTTAATTTTGCAGCACGATAAGAATAGAAAACGTTAGCGACTTGAAGCTCTAAGGAGCCCCCACGGAACTGCAGCTGGCCTGCCGATTTTCTCCATTGCGCTGCCTACAGCGTCCGAGGCGTCGCCTGCTAGTGTATGCCCCTGTCAGAGTTATGCATAACTTTTTTGAAGGTTTCAAGGCTTTATTTTCTTATCTTAGTGGTACAAGATATGACAAGGAGAAAGAGGAAGGCAGCGAATAAGGCTGCTTGAATATAACTTGAAAGGCACCCTATATGCGACCACTCGCTGAGAAAGGTACTGCTTCTGCTATTCACGAGACAGCTACAGGTGAGGCAGCAGCAAAAGCAAAAGTACGTACAAGAATTAAAAATTGCCTGTAGCATTTTAATGTTCCGTAATCACAACCACAACAAAGCAGCGATTTAAATGCACAAAACAATAGCGTCACATCTTCCAAGTATGCAAGACAAGCAGGAGTAGTCGAGTTATAGATTTTAGTCACACACGGCATCAAGACTTCCAAGTACAAGTTTCATCCAAGCATCTTCAAAGAGGAGCAAGTTGGCTATGAGACGTCATATTTATAAACTATGTATTGTTATTTTCAATAGTTCTCCGCTACCTTGTCCAAATAAAAGACAATGCTTGGATACCCTGTTTGGTGCGACAAAGAAATATGGGCAAAGAAAGTGGGAGCGTATATCATCAATTCAGTTCAGTTCAGTCGCTCACTCATGTCCGACTCTTCGTGACCCTATGACCACATCACGCCACGCTTTCCGGTCTCTCACTATCTTCCTAACATCACATAACTTCATCTGCAGCACCTCGAGGATGCCATCTAACCATCGCGTTCGCTGCCTACCCCTTCTCCAGTGACTCTCAACCTTTCCCAACATCAAATCTTCCTCCAGCGACTCCTCTCTTTTCATCAGATGACCAAAGGAGGGTCAAATTATAAAGTTAAAACTTTATAATTTGACCCTCCAATGATGGTATATCATAGACGGTTGAATACCGAGGTAACCTCTGAAGCTTACTTGACTATTTGTAATCGGTTACTCCTAAATGGCGGGAATTAAATGCGCTATCATATCATCCAGTGAAGTTACCAGGATAAATAAAGCATGCACTTTGATACTGTGATCTGCTTACTTCTGTCAAATGTCTATTTCGTCGCTCTGTGCAAACGTTGCGTAGAATGTGGTCTTTTGTCATAGTTGATTCAGTTGTGAATATTCGCCCCTCATGTAACGCCCTTTAGTGTGGTCTATGAGGATAAAAATTATTATAATATAAAAAACGACGGCCATGTGCTGTGCTATCGAAGTTTATCGGACAGGTGTTAATAAGCATATAGCTGGTAACATAGAGTGGTTCTATAGCTCTAATGAGGGGGTGGAAGATATCGTAATCAAGCTTAATGGGCGGTATAAATTTAAGATCGTACAGGAATACACGCAAAATGTATTTGTGATGACCATACAGTGAAAAGTTTATATGAAGACATGGAGCCGGCAATGAGTAAAGCAAAGGAGAGTATATATAATACACTGACAAGTTACTTACGGTAGCCGAGCTAATAAGGACGATAATGAAAATGGCAGTAGTGCATAGAGATCAGATGTTTCTGCCAGTAGGGAGAAAAATACAGAAAGCATTCAAAGCTATATATGAAAGAGGAAAGGCAGCTGGGGGACATGAGGTAACAGCAGATTTGTAGAAGGACGGAAAAGGGGGGTGGGGGAGAGGTTGGCATATCGAACTATAGTAGACTTGACCACCTTGTATAAGAAGTCTCATGCGTAGAAACAGTGCTTTAGGCAATGGCGCATTTTTTTTTTTTCAGTTCGCACACAATTATGTGAGAACCAACTCGTTGTTGACAAGTTTAATACTAGTGTCATAGTGCATATAAATGCCTATTTGAGTAATTAAAATGCGCTAATTTGGCGAAAATAGATCTAAAATGCCATGCCAACCAAGTGTCCTGAAAATGCCCAAACTGTTCTCCCTTTTCTGGCCTTTTATCGTCGCAGCTTGTAGAATTAGGCTAGTGTAGTGACAACTGTAATGCGCCGAATTTCGATATGTAATTGATTTGATTTATATCGTGCTGGAGGGAAATGGACCCCCTTGTATAAACAATGTGTCATACGTCATGGCATTGACGGTACCGAAGTCTTGTAAAATCGTTAATATTATCTTCACAAAAGAGCGGATTTCAAAGGCTTTAAAAATTACATACAAATCAGGCTACTATTCGTTTCGTACAAGATACGAAAGTTATCCCTACTAAAATCAACTCAACCATAGAATACAATGGAAATCAATGGAATACAATCAATGAAAATGGGAGGATTTCGTAAACGGCGCTATAGTATTCCATTCCACATTGTCAACCAGATGCTTGAAAAGTGCTCTGAATATAACCAAACCTTATACTTAACATTCATAGAATTCATTTTTTTATACATTATTATAGCTTTAAAAATTACGAAAAACGATTTGATTAAGTCGAAACCTCAGCCGTCCTTCAGGAGGTGAAAAAATCAGGGTGTAGATATGCCATATGCCAAAGTACTCCAAGATATCTATAGGAGCTGCACTGCGACGATAGTCCTCCACAAAGAAAGTAATAAAAATCTGACAATGATTAGAAGTATTCCACGAGCTAGATTGGCAGCAGTTCATGATCACCATCATCATCATTTATTATCCCTTAAGGGCCCCTGTCGGGGCATTACAAAAAGGAGGACCAAGAAGAAAACAACGAACTGAACGAAAGGTCATGATAGATATAACATATCCCGAAGCACAAAAAGAAGCAAAGAACGCACTAGCTCTGAACAAGGCTTGTTAATATGCGTAGAACATCAGACTCGATAGCGAGAGGTTCTGCACGCAGGCGAGTACAACAGTAATTACAGAATAAAAGATCAGTATAAGAAGTAAAAATTACATGAATATGAAACCCAAATAGCAAGCCAACCCACAATATACCCCAACATCCCTTTAATCCTAGCAGTGTCAGGGTCATTAGCAATTGGATCCGGCAGCCGGTTCCAGCTTCATCTGAGGTCGGGAAGGACTTATTAAAAGCGTTTGTAGAACCATAAATTTATTGTAAGCTATGAGAATTAAGCAGGCGGCGTGACGTACGAATGAGAGGAGTTATAAGGGAACCACGGAGATAAGGAAAATTGAAATATAACTTATGAATCGAACACAGCCCCGCAATTTTGCGTCTGAGAAAGGAGTCAGCCCAAGTGATGATTTGATTGCACTTACGCTGGAATGAAAGTAGTAAGTTGATGATATGAAGCATGCTTGCGTTTCTGAACAGATAATGTTCATTAGTTAGGAATGATGGGGTCTCCAAATCGCAGATGCATTTTCGAGCTTACTGCGAACAAACTTTTCACATGCCAGTTTTCGTATTTTAGGAAATAAAGTGGGAAGTGACCTTATGACAAAAGCAAGTGTACATGAAGCTTCGGAAGTAATTTTTGTGATATAGTCTGCCGAAGTGAGTTTGCTATTGATAGTAACGCCAAATTAACGATAAGAATCTACTTGTGAAAACGTTTCAGAAAATAAACTGTAAGGGTAAGTTACTTTCGAGTGCTTCCATAAAATTTGCATATAACTGCACTGCCTAGTACTAATTTTCATCGTCCACAATGTACACCAGTTATCAATGATATTCAGATCGTTTTGGAGTGCATCTTAATTATTTTTATTCATTACACATCGGTAAATAATGCAATAGTCGGCAAAGAGGCGAATGGTGGGGAAAAGTTTAGAGGGCAGGCCGTTAATAAAAATAAACGAAGACGTAGACCCAGCACAGACTTTTGTGGAACTTCTGAAGTTACGCCAGCAGAGGTTGAAGGAAGACTGTCTATTACGATGAACTGGGAGCGAGCAGTAAGGAAGTTGCAAATTCAGACTAGAACAAGTGAGTGAAGGTGAAGAGCTGTACGTTTCGACATAAGACGTTGATGAGGGAGACGGTCGAATGCTTTAGAAAATTTTAAATATATGACATCGATGTGGAACAAAGAATCAGGATTTAAGTGAAGATCCATGGTGAGATCAAATGATTCGGATTCGCATGAATAACAAAGACGAAACCCACGCTGGTTTTGAAGGAGTAGAAATTAAAATGGGACGCAATATGATAGTATATAATATGCTCGAGAAAATTACATAAAATGCACGTTAGCGAGATAGAACGGTAATTCGACGTCTCACTACGGTATACCATGTATTGAGTACGGAAACAATTTTGTTCATTTTCCAGTGACTGGGTAACGAGCCATTAGAAGATGAGTGGTAATGGAGAATGCCTCAGTAATATGAGATTTGCTGATGACATCGCCATGCTGAGCAGTTCAGATAATGGACTGCAAATGATGATTACTGGCACAGGCAGGCGAAATAGACAGGTGGGTAGAAAAATTAATATGCAGAACACATTAATATGTTCAACAATCTCAGAAGCTTAAAGTGTTTGCGATAGGCAGCGAGGCGCTGGAAGTGAAAAGTAATCACGAAAGGAAAATCGCTAGAAGAACCAAGCTTGGATGGAGCGCATTTAGAAAGTACTATGAGGTCATGAATGGCAGGTTACAAATACCTCTCAGGACGACAGTATATAACAGCTGTTGCTTTCCGGTAATCACCTATAGGGGAGAAACGTGGACGCCAGTGAAAGTAGTTCGACTTAAATTGAGAACCACAGAGAGAGAATCGAAAGTTATACTAGGGTCGAAAGTATGAACTGGACTGCGCATGCCATTTAATTGTTTTTGTTCTTTGTGTTCAATTTTCTCCTTTCTACATAATTTGCGTGTCTCGATAAATTTTTGTTAGTTAATAGTAAGCAGTTCTTCTTCCTCCTTCATCTCAGTCCTCGTTATAGTGATGCCACAAGGCAATGCAAAAATTATAGTTCAAAAGTTACAGAGACAGAATGTGCGCCGAAGTGGAACAAAGAGAACGAAGACAAGCTATTGACATTTAGCAGAAATGAAGAACAAGAAACGAGCATGGGCAGGTCATGTAATGAAAGACAAGATAACCGGCGGTATCTAAGAGAAGGCAAGCGTAGCAGGCGGCAGCAAAGAAGTTAGTTGGGCTGATGAGATTAGGAAGTTGGCGAGGATTAAATGGATGCATCTAGCACAGGACGCGGTTAACTGAAGGTATATATATGTAAGTGGCTTTTGCCCTGCGGTGATTGTAATTAGATTGATGGCAATGACGAAGCGATTCCTTGTAGCGAAACAGAATTTTGTACAATTTTGGAATATATTGATTACTTTCCCGCAGTAACGTTGCCGTACTGATAGGTGTTTTGCCGTAATGACTGTTTTTTTTTTTTTTTTTTTTTTTTTTTAAAGTTTGATCTCATGACTGGAACGCTGCACGGGAAGGCGGTTGCGCCGAGCTCTCGTTGACGAAAGTATTTGCTTTTTGAAGTGCAGTTCTTTTAGTTGCCCAAGCCTATAATTCACGGCTCTTTTACATCTTTTATGAGGAGTCGAATTTCAGGTTGCTTTGCTCCCACGTGATATCCGCATCACTCTTATATGAACAGCTACGAGCAGAATGACGTTTTGAGCCAGCATAACTGCCGCTCGCTTCTACTTTCCTTTGAACGAGATGCCATCAACTTTGGCGCTTTACCGCCATGTTTACTGTTCCGCTTTACTCAGCTCTCTTAATTGGATTTATTCCTACACTTTTGCTGCCGATATGACTTTCGACTTCGCACGCATGCTTCAAGAGGTCTCTAACAAAGCACTCTGCGTTTCTTGCGTATTTTTAGCGTGCTAAGCTAGGCACTCAAGCTTTTACTCGATTATGACGAGATGTTTCGCCTCGTGACCAAGGCCTCACTATAGTGCTGTGACACATCCCTGCACACTGCGCGCTCGACGGATATCAGCAGTCAGACGATGAAGCAAAGAGCGCCCTCAGCAGTGGCCCTGCGAACAGCTGTGACGATTTGCAGACCGAATACTGCTTGTCTTGTTTCGAAATGTGTGAGGATTGCAACGGCGAGTTCGTGTGAACAAAGACGGACGCCCCGACAATATCTCTTTGACAGGAGAAAATTCGACAATCTCATATTCTTGTCCGCGTGTAATTCGCGCAGCCATGCAGGCTTGATTTCTCACAGACCACGTTTAAGCGTGGGTTTACCGCGCAAATGCTTGTATTTCCATGGGCAGACGAACTGCAGAGAGTGTTGCGCTTCTCGTATGGTATGGATCGGTACCGACTTTCCCAAATTTTTACCCTGGTGCATCGAGTGTTTCACTTGTGTCATAACTGAGGTTTTGGAATGTGTACTAGTGGCGTGCCCAGCGTATGTGCCCAAAAGGCTAACATTAGCCACTTCCTTGAACCGTTTTCCCAGTCAGCCTCTTTCCGAGGACTTACTAGTATATGTGCAGTACAGGCGAAATGGAAAGCTCTATTCGGACTTCGGGATTTCTCTCGTTTTATGATCTAAACTAGTATTCATCCGCGATTGTTAAACAAGCTACTATGCATGAGCATATATTCCCATTTCTCTGCACCATATCGTCGCGACCCTTCTTTTCTTCCAATTTCCGCTGCCCCAGTGCTACGTACTAACCGTTCAACTTTTCCGCCTACTTGTCTGCGTTTCCAAGCAATAACCTGTGTCTATTTGTTTATTTGCATAGTACTTCTCGTGCGCATGCTTCCGGCAGCTGGTAATTGGCAGGTGACGGCCGTGTATGGCTAGTCGGCGGTTTCTGTGACGCCAGTATAGCACATGTCGTTGCCCTAATTGGCAGGAGCTGCCAAATTAGGCAGCACTTTTGATTTGGAAAGACAACCCACTGGTATCTTTGGTTCCTGAATCAAACGCGCTATTCATATGTCATACAGGGGCATTAGTATGGCTTTGTTAATTTGATGCTTTATATCTAAAGCGGCTGGCTTTGCATATAAATCGGTTGCTTACCAGTGTATACAAATGAGCGTGCGACCCAAAACTGAAAGGAAATTTTAGCCGACGCGCTAGCGTACCTAATTAGCACATCGGCCTAATTACGCTAAATCGGGTGTAATGTTTTTGGCTACATTTATTGTATCGGTGGAATATAAAATGGAGAAAATGTGATTACCCAGATCTTTTTGCTTTGCTTCCAGGGATATGTGCTACGGCCCTTCAATCGACAAGAAAACTTTCAGAGCAAATTCCCTAGAGCCACTCTCTCATCTCCCCAGGCATATGTGCCTAGAGTCTGCACGGGCCACGCCAAGTCGACTAGTAAATAAGTCGCTAGCAGTGCGACTGTCGTGAGAAGTTTCGCTAACTATACATCGCAACAGAAATTAAAACAATCGGACACTCCAAAGTGCACATAGCGAATGTATATATGGCGGCTCACCCGTCCGTGCCGTATGGACTCGGCCAGCACCACGGCCGGCGCAAGCAGCAGAGGGTCTCGCGTGGGCCCAACACGCTGCCGGCGCCGCGTCAGGTTGGCTACGAAGAGCAGTAGTCCCGAGAGGTGATCCAGCACGCGAATAAGCAGCTCTCCGACAAGAGACCGCACACTGACCATCACGGCGGCCATCCCAATGCGTAACTGGCGCACTCACGAGACGATGCAGTAGCGCAACTGCGCTCAACAAATTCCTTCTGATGCTTCGGATGATGAAACGAGCGACAGCGTCGATCACGCCCTCCGGAGCACGGGGGCTCGCTGTGGAGTCTCGCCGCGGACTGCTAAGCGGGTCGGCAACGGTACGCACAGCAGAGAGACGAACGCGGAAGCAACCGACTTCGTGAACGGGAGCGCAGAAAGGGTCACGCGGTATCTGCGTCGCCTGCGCAGCTACAGCAAGTCGAATCCGCGCGCGCGTCGGCTGCAGCGAGTGGCGGCGTGTGGTGGCGCCACACCGTCTTGGTGTCGCGTCTCCCGCCGCCGCTAGGGCTCGACGGAAAAACTGCAACGAACTCCAGTCCTCCAGTCTCTCGGACATACACGCGCGGACTTTTCGGCGCAGTTTCGAAGGGGGAGAGCCGGGAGAACGAATGGGGTAGCTGACACGCTATCCCGTGCTCCACTCGCCCGCGGCGTCTTTTCGCCGGCAGGCGAAGGGGGCGGAACAGGGGACGAGCCGCAGTTCGACACGGAGGGGACGCCCGCAAACGGGTTCCCCATTCCGCTATCCATGTAAGCGCTTCAGAAAGCAGGCGAGAGTGAAAGCTTTTTGTGAGCACCTCCGAGACACCGATGCCAGAGGAATTTTTGCTGCGAACCTGCGGGGGGCGAAACCAGGCTCTTCTTTAGGATGAATGGGATCGTTTTCAGCCATGAAGTGCTAGGAGGGCCCAGCAAAATGGCCCGTTTTGTCGCAATTTCAGCGACAGTCTCTGGGAGACGAAGCGCCGTTAGGCTGCTTGTATTGAGCGGGCGCAGGGGGGCACGAGCCAGCGTGTGTCGCGGCGTGCCCCGGGGATTCATATTTGCTGGACCATGAAGGGCTAGCTCTGAAATAAATAGATGAGTCCATGAACCATTTGAAGTGGCTATCCCCCAATGTCTGAGCGGCGCTCTGTTGCGTTTCTCTCACGACAAACCATTGGCTGGTCATCTGAGTGGCTCCAAGGTTTTAAGAAACTGAGTCAATCGGTGACAAGCTCGGCATGAAGCGAGACATTTTCCGCTGTTGCCGTTCCTGCCATGTCTGTCAAATGGGGAAGTCGAGGGGTGGCAAGCCACCGGGCATGACGAAACCAACCGACAGTGCGCGTCCGTGGCAGATGACCACCTGCGATTTCATGGGGCATTTCCCTTGCAGCAGGGACGGACTCATTGCTGCAGAATCCCCCTATGGGGAAAGCCAGCCGGGCCTACATCGCAGACCTGGAGGACTACGCGTAACGGTCTGACGAGCTTGCACACTGGTGCCCATTGTCGCCACAAGCAAGGGTCGAGGCACACCTGATGCGGCGGAACGCAACCGTGCCCCGCACCGGTAAAATCTGAGGGGCGGTCACCTGTGTGATTGATGTTGGACGACGCACATCTTTCGCAACTGAAGGCATATCGCCTAACAGAGCGAGCTTTCTTGTCGGGCCTTACCCCCACAAGCAAGGTCGGTCCCCCCATTTTCTGACTCGCTCAGCTCCAGCCGGTGTGCTTTATTGTGTTTGTGTATAGTCTATGGAAAGACCCGTGCTATGGTCTTTCCAGGTGTGATGTATGGATGCGAGAGTTGGACTGTGAAAAAGGCTGACCGCCGAAGAATTGACGCGTTTGAATTGTGGTGCTGGCGAAGACTCTTAAGAGTTCCTTGGACTGCCAGAAGATCAAATCAGTCGATATTGTCGACCATAAACCCTGACTGCTCATTGGAGGGTCAAATTCTAAAGTTAAAGCTCAGCTACTTTGGTCATCTGATGAGAAGAGAGGAGTCGCTGGAGAAAGATTTGATGTTGGGAAAGGTTGAGGGTCGCCGGAGAAGGGGTAGGCAGCGAACGCGATGGTTAGATTGCATTCTCGAGGCATTGCAGATGAAGCTATGTGATGTTAAGAAGATAGTGAGAGACCGGAAAGTGTGGCGTGACATGGTCCATAGGGTCACGAAGAGTCGGACACGACTGAACGCCTGAACTGAACTGTGTGTGCTGCGTGCGTGCGTGCGTGCGTGCGTGCGTGCGTGCGTGCGCGCTTCTCTTTTAGCATTTTTTGCTTTCTGCTGTTTCTGTCTTGTAAATATTGCTAAATATTGTACAGTGAGTGTCTTCTTTTTTACAGCGCGTCTTTTCTCTCCTCTTTCCGCTTGAATTTCCAAGCGTTTTTCATTAGGCAGCCCCGTCTCACGGCTCTTCCTGCGTGTGTGGAGGGGACGTTGGGGTCGTTTGGTGATGGGGGGTGTGGACGATGCCCCCTTTCACGGCTGCTGCCGCCGCTGCGAAGTTGTTTGGGACGCGTATATCCGATCCCAACAAACGGATGCGGCGCGAGGGGGAAAACGAAGATGGAGAGGGAGAAGAGGCCTTCGGCTGGCTGTTACGAGCTGCGGCCGGCACCCCCATTCCACGCTAGCGACTCAAGGCATGGGCCTCGGCGCTCGTGGTGTTGTGGCAGCGTGCGATGCGCGTTGTCGCGTGGATGTGTGTGCGCGCTCTTGTGCTCTACTTGTGCCGCGAGTCTAAGGCGCCCGTGTGCTGTGCGATGTCAGTGCACGTTAAAGAACCCGAGGTGGTCGAAATTTCCGGAGTCCTCCACTACGGCGTCTCTCATAGCCTGAGTTGCTTTGGGACGTTAAACCCCACAAACCAAACCAAACCATCTTCTCCAAAGACCGCATGAGGCTAGTCGTCTTGTCTTGCCCCGGATGAACTAAATGCGATTTGTGCATTGATTCAATCGCTGGCGCTCGGTCGCTCCACGAAGCCCTTCGTGGCTCAGACGCAGGTTTGTTACATACCGCTTACATGCAAATCGGCCCCGAAATGCGATCTATTTTATGAGGGAACGCAAGCCTTGTATTTCCGCAAGATCCCTTGTGCTGACTGCTAGAGTTTGTTCTAGTAACGTTGCTGCTAGCCGTTGGATGTGCGTGCGTGATGTGCCGCGAGACTACCCCAAAGACTGCATGAGGCTAGTGCTCTAGTGGCTAGTCTTGCCACGAATCAATTAAATGCGGTTTATTTGTGCACGTTTTCGATCGCTGGTGCACGGCCGCGTCATGAAACCCGTCGTGGCTCTCAGTGCAGGTTTGTGTTACATATCGTTAACATGCAAATCGGCTCCGAAATGCTATCGCACGCTTTGTATTTCGGTGAGAACCCCACCTAAACCGTCCGGTGAAGCAAAGGCCTGCTTTAAAAAAAAAAAAAAAAAAGCGACCGTTTGTAGCTGTGCTTCAACCCCAAAAGCTGATACATTACTTTTCTGAGTGCCTCTACTGCGTGCAAACACCTTCCGCCGTGCATGTAGTGAAAATGATTTGTGTATTTTGCAAGTGGCTTTAAACAGCTCGTGCAGCTGTTGCTTAGGTATTGCAGCAATGTGGCACTGTTCAAAGCTATCTTGTTTGCTTCTTAGTTTCGCAGGGTAGTAGATAAGAGTGAAAGGGTGCTCACAGTGTCATAAATGGCAATATAGCATCAACAAAACCTGCAGATGTCGCCCTTCAACAATTTTCCTTCTAGAGATTTATTTTCAGATTAAAACAAGCATTCATTGAATAGCCATGCTCAGGTGGAAATTGCCACCACCAGCTGCTGCCTCTGAATACACTTTCTTTCCTTCAACATCAGGGTTAAAGGCCAGGGCAATCGCAAGTTTCGTTTCTTTTTCACTTATTTGGTCAGTAAAGAAAGTGTTGTTCCTCCTTCGGTGTGGGATATGGTGTTTAACTTCCATAAGTGATATAGAAAACCTGCCTATAAGAGACGTCATAGTGGACAGCTCTGCATTAATGCCATTGATTTGAGGTTCTTCGTGTGCACTGACATTGCAAGTGTGTCTTGCATTTCACCTTCAGTGATATGTAACGACCACTATGGCTGGAACTGAACCCAGGTCCTCGGCCTAGCATGTCTTAATATGAGTACTATTTTCTTTTGCAAATGCAATCCTTAGAAATGTAGTTTGTTGATTGCAGACAGCAGCAGAAACAAAGCCTAGCACAAACACAGAGTAGAAATCACTTTTTTCACTGGTACACACTATGTTACATTATCTGTGTCAATGTGATGTGGGCATTAACAAAATCAGCCTTGCATGTTACACGCATTTGCAAAAATGTTTTTTTTTTCTTGCGAACAAAGTGGTAAATGTTTAATAATAATTTATTGGTACAATATATTAATCCATTTATTTCTGCTACCAGCCCGAAGTGCAATGTCTGGTGAAGGTATGTGTCTAATACTGATCAGTTAAGCGAGGCAAAATGCATGAAACAAAGTCTAATACTGTTTTCACATAGAGGAGAAGTAATTCATTTGTAGTCAGTGTGCACGAGGCAAGAAAAGTATTAACTTTGGCATGTTTTAACCTTGACAGTGTATTCCCTTGCAGCATACTTGCGCTCTTGCTGCCCATGCAGTCATGAGGGAGCTGCACTAGTTGCTACTGTTATCATATGGGCAAACTGTCCCGATGAACTAGAATGCTGGCAGGGGTATGTCGCTGTAGGTCGCTGTATGTGAGCAATTCTTCCATTTCAAGTTCTTCGGCATTAGGTCTCACCGCTCGGCCAACAAAACCTCGAGCGTGTTGATGAGCAGCCTCATTGCCTCGGTACCCTGAGTGGGCAGGCGTCCATAAGAGTTCTATCTCTCTGTCGAGTCTGATATCCGCGAGGTTGTTTCTGGCAGTATTTGATATTCTGCTACGCGAGAAGTTACGTATGGCAGTTTTTGAATCAGTGACAATTATGTCCGCATCTGCTGTAGCGATGGCTAAAGCGATTGCGGCTTCTTCCTCCTGGTCTGAGTAGCGGACTTTGACCGAAGCAGCTGATACGCATTTACTTACTGTACTGCTTAATTACAAAGATAGCAACGGCATCGTCAGCCATATAGTAATACAAGGCGTTGGTATACACCACCCCATCGTGATTTCGGTATTTTCTGTTTAGGGCACTAGCTCTAGCTTTCCTCCTGCCTTCATGGAAGGAGGGATGCATGTTTTTGGGCACAGGTTTGGAGATAATTTTGTCGCCAGCTCCTCTTGGTAGTGGTCCTAGTGGTTGGCTAGTGGTTCGGCATTAATTCTCATGCGGTTGAGAATTTGTCTGCCTGCTTTAGAGTTTGTTAGTCTTTGTAGCTGCAATCAGCTCCTCTACATTGTTGTGTATCCCAAGTGAGAGAAGTTTTTTGGTTGCAGTGTTTCTGGGTAGACCTAGCCCAGCCTTGTAGGTGCTTCTAATGAGTGTCTAATTTATCCTTGTCAGATTGAATGAGGCGGAGATAAGGGACAGAGTATGTGAATCGACTTAGTACAAAGGCATGGATAAGACGACATATGTCAGCCTCTTTCTTGCCGTTACTCTGTGTATCAGTCTAGTGATTTATCGCACAGTCATTTCCAGCCTGTTGATAGTAACATTGCTCTTCCTATTGCTCTGGATGTAGAGCCCGAGCACTCCAATAGTATCGACTGTGGGTATGGGTAGTCCGTGCAGGCAGACTTTTATCTCTACTTTGTCTTGCGTTTTCCTTCTCACTGCTAGTAGTTCAGACGTATGTTGTGAGCATTTCAGCCCAATCTGGTTAGTGTATGACTGGACTACATTCACTGCTTCTTGAAGCGTTTCCTCTATGTGAGCGTCCGAACCTTTTGCTACCCACAAGGTGACATCGTCAGCATATAGGGAGTGTTGAAGATCTTGGATTTTTTCAAGTTTGGGAGGCAGACCTATCATTGCTAGGTTGAACAAGAAGGGAGAGAGGACTGATCCTTGCGGGGTTCCTCTGTTTCCTATTGCTATTTTGTCCGATGCAAGTCCTGCGATACTTAGCTCTGCCCGCAGTCCTTCCCGAGAGAAAGGAAGGAATGTAATTAAAGGTTTTGTTCCCTGCATTTATGTTGGCGAGGGTTTGGAGAATGGCTTCATGAGAGACATTGTCGAAGGCTTTTTCCAGATCCAAGGCAAAAATCGCTTTGGTTCCGGTTTTGTTAGGGGGATCTATCACTTCTGCATGCAACTGAAGCATTACGTCCTGAGTAGAGAGTTGAGTTTTGAAGCCAATCATTGAGCTGGGCAGAAGGTCATTCTCTTCAGCGTAGTTCTAAAGCCTATTTAGAATAACATGTTCCATAAGTTTACCTAAGCACGACGTAAGAGAGATGGGCCTTAAGTTCTCTATGCTTAGTTTCTTTTTGTGTTTAAGAATAAAGACAACCTTCACGTGTTTCCACATCTGCGAAAGTTCACCTTTGTTCCAATATTCATTCATTAAGTCGTTAATTGCTGAGAGGTAGTATGTAAATGGCGAATTGCGGCCCAAATTTCCGCTTCCGCGATCTCTCTGTCGAAGTCTTCATTAGGAACCCCTTTGTACTCATAGGTAGCATTGGGGTTGCTACCGGTATTGAGATATCTGCTTCGGAGTTCGCTTAGCAGATCTGCATCTGTACTTGGGTATTCTTATATGATTTGATTCATAATAGCATAATAATAACATATTAGCAGCGAAATGGCTGAACACAATCACTATAATATTTGGCTTTTGCTGTGCCTTGGTTGTATAGTCCTTCCCCCTAGCAATAGCAACACACTTTCACCACTAGTGCAGTCGTCGGCACGTCTACAATGCCGGAGAGGTGTGCTGCGGAGCGAACAAAGTGAAATTTTGTCTGGGCTGCTCTATTAGTGGTAAAGTGTAGCTGTCAGTGCAAGTAGTATGCCTATGCACCTTCAGTATAGCGCCATCATTGTTCCTAGAATTGGGCCCCTGCTCAAAAATTTCATTTTCTTTGTGCGACAGGTTGGTGTTCGAGCACTCCGGGCAGACTTGCTGACGTCTGTACATCAGTCTGTACATCAAAAGTTGCTGGTTTACCTCGTGCCCCCCACAGTACCAACCTTGTGCCATTGAACTTCTAGCTGCTTCCTAGAATAAAAAAATCATCTGAATCAAAATGTGTGAAGTAGGACTGAGCTCATTTCTAAGCGTTATTTTAAATGTAAATTCTTTCAGTTCCATCATGTAATGAGTTACAGGACAAAAAGCAAAATGTTTTTTAATGCACTGTTACGACCGTGCATCATCCGCACTTGCGCGCTCTATTGTTCGCCTGTGGGCATGGATAAGTGCTGTGGATATGTGGTGTTGGTAAAATGGCTCTAAGTGAGCCTGTTTCCAGGAATCCTGTTTTGTAAGCCTGTTTTGCTTTGTGGACACCCTGCAAATGCCAAATTGACCCTGTCAAGAGAACGTCTAGAAAAACACAAAGAAATGTCCCCCTGCGGGAAATAGCCGGAAGTGCTTTCGTTCAATTGTTCACCCTTCCCGTCGAGAAGCGCTATGGTCAAGTAAGGAATGCCTATTTTCCAAAGGAGGCGACAGAGTGACACGTCCGCTGACGTACAGGACAAGAAAGGAGCAAGGTGATTACGGCCATTAGAGGATTTCCTGGGAATGCAGGAAAGATTTGCAATTGTTGGAAAGGGATAATGCTGGGAACCGTATGCGGCGCGCACGTGCACTTGGGTTTCTGAGAAGTAAATCCACTTGCCGGAACCAGCCTATCGACTCTTGGCTGAAGAATAGAAATGTACCTCCTCGCCGTTCCCAAGCTTTTCCCGCCAACAAGTGACCAGGCCCAACGAAACAATGCCGGGCCAGTCAGTGCTTCAGACCATCAGTGCAGTGATGTGTTCGATTGGATGCCGATATCTGAGGGGCGTGCCCTGGATTTGGTTGGTCAGCATCTTCAGAGAGGGGCTGGACATAGGGGGTTTTAAGGACGTTGCAGAGCACGAAATGTCGCTCTGAGCCCTGGGTAAACGGCTCATCCAGAAGCTTCTCGCTATGAACTCTTTACGCTTGCCATTTTGCTGTTATACCCTTCTTCTTCATGTAAATATTCATGTAAATAAGATTTCTCAATGTGCCATTAAACCTGCTTGTATATATTTTACCAACTTCGAAGATTCAGTCCTTCAACCCCGAGTCTCTGCACGCTACCAAGTGAAGGCCGGGTCGACATAGCCCCAGCGTCACGACAACTGGTGACCAGCGGTGGGATCTGAATCTGCAAGCCACAACATCTGGTGATTGGAGGTGGGATCTGAATCTACAAGCCACAACATCTGGTGATTGGAGGTGGATCTGAAGCTACAAGCCACAACATCTCGTGATCGGAGGTAGCATCTCAAGCAACAAGCAGGCGCAACAATCGGCCAACAAGAGAGCAGCTCGGAACATCGATCGCATGTGTGGGTGAGTGCTTGGCTTTTCTTCTGATGGGGACCAGGTTCTAGAACAGGGTTAGTTTTTAGAACTGGTAAAGAGTGTATAAACGCCTTTAGGTTTGGTAGTTTGCACAGTTGTTTTGGAAGTAGCCGACACTCGGAGCGATCATGGACCGACAAAAGCTGCAGAAACCGGAACTGTTGCTATTGTGTGAGGAATTGGGAATTGATACAAGTGGTTTGGCACGAAAACCCTTGATTATAAAGGCAACCACTGATTTGGGAACCGATGATGAGGAGCTCAGTGAAGCATGGAACCTCATCGGACAAAAAAAGGAGGAACAGCGCCGACAGCAGAAAGAGCGGGAAAAAGAGGAAAAGAGGCGTGAGCGTGAACTTGAGAGGGAAAAAGAGGAAAAGCAGCGCGAACGTGAGAGGGAAAAAGAGGAAAAGAAGCTAGAAATTGAGCTCCGGAAATAAGAACTAGAGTTGAGCAAGAGGTCGGGCGATTGTCCCCAGCTAGCGGTACCTCGTCTCAACAAGGAGGCAGATTTCAAGATGTCAAAGTACATGCAGCCATATGTGATATCAGGGGATATCGGTCTGTATCTGGCTAACTTTGAGCGAACCTGCGAAAAACTGTCCTTCCAGCGAGACACTTGGTCTCAGAGATTATTGACGGTTCTGCCCTGCGAGGCAGCGGAGGTTGTCGCGCGGCTAAGCAAGGAGGACGCGGACAACTACGAGAAGGTCAAAGCTTGCATTCTGAGAAAGTATAGGCTTAGCGTCAAGGCGTTCAGACAACGTTTTCGGAACGCTACTAAGTCCAGGGACGAGAGTTACCCTGAATTCCTGTACAATTTAAGAGTTAATTTGGGCGAGTGGCTAAATAGCACTGATTCCTACAGTGATAGGGACGCTGTAGTCGAGCGAATTCTTTTGGAGCAGTTTTATAACTGCCTCCCAGAAAAAGAAAGAAATTGGTTACAGGACCGAGGCGAAATTAAGTCGGCAAATGAAGCTGCCGAACTTATTGAGGAGTATGCTTCGCGCCGACAATTCAGCAACCCAGCAGCGGATAGGCCCCGCAATCCCAAGTTGAGTGTGAATAACCGTCAGGAAAGGCACTTTGCTAGAGTTGGAAACGAAGAAATGAAGGTTTCTTCAGGCAAACTCCCTAGAAAGGACGGCAGTAAGAAAAGTGGGAAAGTGACCAACGCGCAGAACACAAAGAATAAGCTTGAGGCTAGGAAGCCGCTCACATGCTTTAGGTGTAATGAGCAGGGTCACATTGCCGTCAACTGCCGGAAAGAAAAGATTGCTTTCTCGTATGTCAGTGACTGCGATGAAAATATGCAGCTTTTAGAACCCTACCTGCATGACCTAGTAGTCAACGGGAAGCCTTGCAAGGTACTGCGCGATTCGGCCGCAACGATGGATGCTGTCCATCCGGCGTATGTGTCGCCTTCCGACTATACAGGACAGTGTGCGTGGATCCGCCAGGTAGTGGAGGAACAGAGTGTGTGCTTGCCAATCGCGAACGTGGTCATCGAGGGCCCTTTCGGCAAGTTGACAACCGAGGCTGCCGTTTCAGGAAAGCTTCCTAAGTGCTATCCGTATTTGTTCTCTAACAAATCGGACATGCTACTGCGAAAGAGGGGCATCCTTTTCGGAGACAGAGTTGTGCAAGCCTTAACACGTTCAAAGGCGCGAGAACAAGCTACACTGCTCATTCCAGAAGAATCCACAGCGGAGGAAATGGCAGTTAAAACAGTGGTAGATGCGGAAGATAGCAGGTCAGAAAGCTTTGAGAGCGAGGCATCTCAGATAAGTCTACTTGAAAGTGAGCTTGATGAGACGCGGAATGAGGACGTTCTTGAGAGTAACCTCTTGCCGCCAGTGTCTAGTAATCTCACTGGACTTTTAAGTGGAACTCGAGAGGACTTAGCTATGGAGCAAGCCAATGATCCCAAGATACAGGAGATAAGGGAGCGCTACCGCGCCACTAAGATTGCAAAGAACATTTCTTTTGAGATGAGAAAGGGAGTGCTGTATCGCTTATTCAAGGATAAGCGCGGAGTAGAGCGGGACCAATTAGTCGTTCTCCAAAAGTACCGCGGAGACTTACTGCGACTTTCCCATGGCAGCTCGTGGTCATGTCACCTTGGAATAAGGAAAACAAAGCAGAGGCTGTTGCAAGAATACTATTGGCCTGGATGTTTTAAGGACACGGAAAATTTTGTACGGTCATGCGACACGTGCCAGCGGGTTGGAAAGGCGCAAGATAAGTGGAAAGCTCCGATGGTGTTAGTACCAATCATTACCGAGCTGTTTCACCGGTTAGTAATAGATGTAGTTGGGCCACTTCCTGTGACAGAGTCAGGGTACCGTTATATCCTCACTATGTTATGCCCAGCCACAAAGTTTCCAGAGGCTGTTCCGCTGCGCGAGGTGACGTCCGAGAGTGTAGGGGATTCGCTGCTGTCAGTGTTTGCACGAGTTGGATTCCCTTCCGAGGTCCAAAGTGATCAGGGTAGCGTTTTCACGAGTGTCCTCACCACCTCATTTCTCGAGCGATGCGGCATTAAGGTAGTGCATAGCTCGATCCATCATCCGCAGAGCAACAGCGTAGAAAGATGGCACTCTGTTCTCAAACGAGTCCTGAGGGGACTGTGCTATGAAATCAAGCGCGAATGGGATACCTGCCTGCCTGCAGAGTTTTTCGCTTTGCGGTCAGTGCCGCACGAATCCACTGGATTTAGCCCAGCCGAGTTGGTGTACGGAAGGTCACTGCGCTCACCTTTGCGAATGGTGCGCGAAGCCTGGGAGGGGCGCGGAGAAGACCCAACAGTAGTAGAATTCATTCTGAACCTCTTGAATCGCTTACATAACACTAAGGAACTCGTTGAGGCCAGCATGAAGTCAGCCCAGGCTCGTTCCAAAGTGTACTATGATAAGTCAGCCCGTCAAAGGACGTTTTGTATCGGGGACCAGGTGATGTTGCTGAGAAGTTCAAGGCAGAATAAGCTCGAAGTACAGTGGGAAGGACCGGCTGAAGTCGTTGCAAAGCTTTCTAACACTAACTACGCAGTGAAAATTCCCGGTAGGCGTAAAGAAGTGCGCATTTATCATTGCAATCTTATGAAGCCTTATGTGCAGAGGGAAGCCGTGGTAAATCTAACGTTAAACCTTCCCGAGGAGATGGGGGACAACTTGATTTGCCTCAGCGGAAAAGGAAGCAACGCTCAGGAGCTTCTCAGAAAGACGGAGCAGAGAGGAGAACTAAAGAAATCCCTGCTGTCCGATCTGGGCGAAATAATAACAGAGTTTGAGGCCTGCTTCGTGGACAGGCCAGGCAGGACTGATTTGACTGAGCACGATATTGAGCTGACTTCAGACGTGCCAGTGCGAACAAGGTGCTACCGATTTTCTCCAAGGCAAAGAGAAATTCTGGATAGGGAAGTAACTCGCATGCTGGAATTAGGAGTAATAAAACCATCGGAAAGCGATTATGCTTCGCCTATGATCTTAGTAGAAGCTCCAGGTAAAGACCCTAGGCCTGTGGTAGACTACCGAAAGCTAAATTCTCTCACCAGGGATCAAGTGTATCCTATTCCGAATATTGAGGAGAGAGTAGAACAGGTCAGTAGAGCGGCATATGTGACTACGCTGGACCTTACTCGAGGATACTGGCAAGTACCGCTCACTGAACGCGCCAGCAGATACGCGGCTTTCGTCACTCCGACGGGCAGCTACCAGCCAACAATGATGAGTTTCGGGCTCAAAAATGCTCCATTTTGTTTTTCCCGACTCATGGATAGGGTTTTAAAGGGGTGTGAAACATTCGCGGTGCCTTATTTAGACGACATTGCGGTTTTTTTCCGACTCATGGGCGAACCATATGGTACATCTAAGAGCTGTACTGAGCCTTTTGCGTCAAGCTGGACTAACCGTAAAGGCCGAGAAATGTTGCCTGGCAAGGGCGACCGTGGACTACTTGGGTCACAATGTAGGTCAAGGTTTCAGGAAACCCAGCGAGATTAAGATTTCTGCGGTAGCAGACTACCCGCGGCCGAGCACGAAGACGGAAATTCGGGCATTCTTAGGGCTGACGGGATACTAGAACCACTACATCCCTCACTATTCATCTTTGGCTAGCCCTCTGACCGACGCTCTCCGCAAGACAGAACCGACAAATGTAGTCTGGGACGAACAAAAGGAAGCCTCCTTCGTAAACCTGAAGGCTGTGCTGATTAGCCGTCCGGTATTGCGAGCTCCAGACTATGACCGAGAATTCACTGTCCAGTGTGATGCCAGTGATCGAGGGCTAGGTGCTGTTCTCTCCCAGAGAGATGACGACGGTAATGAGCACCCCGTGCTCTACCTGAGCAGAAAACTGAGTTCTAGAGAGAGGGCTTATTGCGCGTCAGAGAAAGAGTGCGCTTGCATTGTATGGGCCATTCAAAAATTGCAGTGCTATCTTGGAGGGGCCAAATTCACCGTAGAGACGGACCATTGTCCCCTGGCTTGGCTGCAAACTGCGACATCGAAGAACAGTCGCCTTCTTAGGTGGAGCTTGATTTTACAGCAGTACAATTTTGAAATAAGATACAAAAAGGGGAAATTAAATGGGAATGCGGACGCGCTTAGCCGCTGTTTCTAAGCGGTCCGAGGTGTTCCTCACCATGTATCCAAATTGATAATCAGGATTTTTTTTTTCGTGCACTTGTACATGTGTGACTATGTAAAGCAGCACGTTTGGTTTTCTAGGAATACGTGTGTCCTGAACGTCTTGAGAGTGGGCTTTTCTCGAACAACAATGGCAGTTTTCTTTTAACCTGGTCTCTTCAGACGGGAGCCGAGTGCTTGCTTCGACATGTGGTTAAGTTTCAGACAGCTCGAGCAATTTGGCCTACGACAATCAAGACAACGCGACAAGCAACAGCGAGCTTCAAGCGTTCATGTGCAGGCCATTAAATCGTCTCTTCATGCAGCAGCTGCGACTGCTGCCCTCCGAGACTCTTCTGGCGGGGGAGGAGGCTGTTACGACCGTGCATCATCCGCACTTGCGCGCTCTATTGTTCGCCTGTGGGCATGGATAAGTGCTGTGGATATGTGGTGTTGGTACAATGGCTCTAAGTGAGCCTGTTTCCAGGAATCCTGTTTTGTAAGCCTGTTTTGCTTTGTGGACACCCTGCAAATGCCAAATTGACCCTGTCAAGAGAACGTCTAGAAAAACACAAAGAAATGTCCCCCTGCGGGAAATAGCCGGAAGTGCTTTAGTTCAATTGTTCACCCTTCCCGTCGAGAAGCGCTATGGTCAAGTAAGGAATGCCTATTGTCCAAAGGAGGCGACAGAGTGACACGTCCGCTGACGTACAGGACAAGAAAGGAGCAAGGTGATTACGGCCATTAGAGGATTTCCTGGGAATGCAGGAAAGATTTGCAATTGTTGGAAAGGGGCAATGCTGGGAGCCGTATGCGGCGCGCACGTGCACTTGGGTTTCTGAGAAGTAAATCCACTTCCCGGAACCAGCCTATCGATTCTTGGCTGAAGAATAGAAATGTACCTCCTCGCCGTTCCCAAGCTTTTCCCGCCAACAAGTGACCAGGCCCAACGAAACAATGCCGGGCCAGTCAGTGCTTCAGACCATCAGTGCAGTGATGTGTTCGATTGGATGCCGATATCTGAGGGGCGTGCCCTGGATTTGGTTGGTCAGCATCTTCAGAGAGGGGCTGGACACAGGGGGTTTTAAGGACGTTGCAGAGCACGAAATGTCGCTCTGAGCCCTGGGTAAACGGCTCATCCAGACGCTTCTCGCTATGAACTCTTTACGCTTGCCATTTTGCTGTTATACCCTTCTTCTTCATGTAAATATGCATGTAAATAAGATTTCTCAAAGTGCCATTAAACCTGCTTGTATATATTTTATCAACTTCGAAGATTCAGTCCTTCTTCAACCCCGAGTCTCTGCACGCTACCAAGTGAAGGCCGGGTCGACATAGCCCCAGCGTCACGACAGCACACTGTATTAGGAACAAAAGTGTTCCTGTGACACAAACATCCAGTGGTTAATAAAGCCATTGGGAGCTGCCTAGCTGTGTCATCGTGCGGAAGAGCTAGACTTTTTTCTATGGCTACAGTGGAGAATATGATGGGCTTTCGAGTTTTTCCTCCTCAGCTAATTATATCTCTCATTTTTTTGTTTACACCTTAGTGAATTTACGTCCTACGAGAACTGCAGATTGCAAACTTTTTATGGCTGCAACATGCAACAACAATGGCTTTGCAAAATGAGTACATTTCTCACACCTTACAAAAGTTTAAACACCTAATCTTTTCGGCACAATGAAAAACATACTTCTAAGGTAATCATTCCATGAAATTTTTGTTAGAAATGCTGTAGAAAAGTTTTTACCAAGAATATTTTCATCAGTTGATGTTACTGATGTCTTTTGTTTGTATGAAGAAGCTGGAAACCATGATAAATGAGCAAAATGTCAATCACAGGCGGGCAAAAAGGATGTATTGAAAGCTAATATAAAAAGAAAGCTCTGCTGCCAGACATTCATTTTTTTTTACAGAAGAGAATAATATATATATGAGTGCCCGCACCCAGCCGTTATGGCACTTTGACAAACGCCTAAGTCTATGCAAGCATTAAATGACCGTGGTCGCCATTGCAGCCAAGAAATGCAAAACATTGTGGTTCCACTGAGTGACAGAACCTAGACGCACTTCACTGGCGAAGTGAAGGGAGCATTTATAATCAGCAGAGTGATGGCCAGAGAGTGCATAAACTAAAATAAAACATGAACACTCGTGAAAGAAAAAGAAAAAATTATGTGCACTCTAATACTTCACCGAGATGTGGCCATATGGTGGGATGCATCGGTAACGGCAAGGTTTCACAGCAATGTAACACTCTAGCTCATTTGATAAGATTTTCAGTGATAAATAAATCCTTTTGCTTCCTGTACTGCTGTCCTCAATTGCAAGGCAAGAGCTTGCCATTTCCATCATAATTTAAGACACATTTTGGTCTGTATGTCTCTTGAATGTGAATGTGAAGAAACCACCTACACATATTTCCGCCACTTTGTGACTCTGCTAAAAACAAATTCCGATAAATGAAGATTACAATCAGTTCGCCACTGCGTTTAAGATAGTTAGTGTATAGTGAGAACTCGGTATTTTTCTGTATTTCTACCCAAGCATGCTTCGTGAATGTGCGGACAAACCCAATCATTATCCGAAAATTGTCTGCATCAACTCAGCTGCGTTTTCAACTGTTGAGGACAGTATAAAAAAAAAATTCGGAGTGAGAAAAGCATAGCAGAGAGATTGCTGGCAACACTCCCAGGCTTTCCACATTAGGTGTACTGTAGATGCAAGATGTGTAGTGCTGAATGACCCTATAATTCGTCTCTTGTGCTTGATTGTACAAGTGCAAAACTAAAGGAAGTGCGAGTTGCTTTAAGGTCACTCATAAGGCAAAGCCACTTGCCTATGTCGCAAGGAACCCATCACAGAAAGAGCACAATACAGGAGCCTCGAGGCACAACATACACTAACACGTGACCAAGAGAAGATGGTTTGTACTTATCGTGTTAATACAGTTCTTTACAGCTTTTGCTTAACAAAACTTTTCAGAGTTGTATATAATTCATCATTATAAACTACCTAGCACTAGTTCTAAGGAAAGTTCCCACTTTTACAGCCATCTTCTACAAAATATAACTTGCCAGTACAATAATCTCAAAGCAGTGCACAAAACAGCTTTTGATAACTGCATCTCCTGAATGCAATTTCAGCGATTTCAGAGAAAGTTGCAAATTCCCTGCAGTATACCTTTAACAGTGGCTCTGGCTAGAACCCTTTGGTGCTCCTAGAGGAGGACTAAAGGGTTTTGGTACAGCTGCTACTCTCACCACTCAATCGCATTCCAAGTGGCACTTGTGGTATTAGACCTATTGCCGCATTGGTTGGGGGTGACCCTTGTGAGCAATCTCAATATTCGGCTATGCACAACCGAATTAGTATACTCGGACGAACAAGGTTTCACAGCCACTGCTGTAGCTTTGGATCTCTCTATTTACATATAGTTGCCGTCTCTCCTACTTCCACCGTAATCTTTCAGGTAAAAAACGATTAAAGTAACAATTTTCCATTGCATATCCTGTGAAACAACAATAACAAAAATTTCCATACGCTTTACTTGATTTCAATCACTTTTGGCTTTTTTCATATGCATGTCGTCACGAGCCATTCATTTTCCTACCCTTGTCTGTGCACGAAAGGAATGAAGTTGTTATAAAACTGCTGCATGGAAACCACAACAAAGAAGGAACAAATAGATGAAAGCAAAGCTGCATACATTTTTGTGATAATGAACGAACTAGTTCAGCTCGATTAAAGGAACAATGAAAAGGTATTTGCTGTAGCTAGAAAAGGTGCACTAACGATTAGTATTTCATCACTCATCTCCACGACACAAATCTTTAAGCTGGTTTTACTAACACAGATGGAGGTAAAAAATAATGCCCCTCCTTTCCCTTCAACTCGACACATGCCGATGAGAAAAGTAAAGAAAATGTCACAACCATTCCCCACTGTGGCCCATTTTGCCTGCATCATTTGGTCCCAGATGGCCAAGTTTATGTCAGTAGGGGGCAGCTAAGAGTAGGCCGTGAGATGATGTCCAAATAGACTGCGAAAAGCAATTTTGAGAAATTTGTAAATTAAAGGGGGTATGCAGAGACATTTAAAATTTGACTTGAATACCAACAAAAAAATCCTAGAAGTGTACTGCACTACAATGACAATAATTACCTTTATAGGTTCCTTTCAGCATATTTCCTCAAAAATAAAAAAAAAATCAAACTTAAAAAAAACGCAAGAAAAAAGAAAAAAACTGGAAGATATCAGCCCTAATGCGATAGTTTTAATGGCTTCCCCTGCAGATCCTCATTACTTTACAACTCGCTGAATCACCAATTCCTGAATTTGTGACACTATCATCCCACACCTACTCATTAGCTTATTATACTCGTGAGCTACCACATTACGTGAAACACCAACAGCCATAGCTAAAAAGACCTGCTTCAACCAAGAACGTGCCTGCATGGCATAGGAGTAATGTGCTTGACTCGTTATCTGTTTCATGCCTGTTTAGTACGGATGAATTACTCGAGCAGTTTCTAAATGGGCATAACAGGTTCAACTAGTCTAGGCTACACAGGTGTGGGCCTGCTGTGTTGCAGCTAGAGAAGAGATGCCATGTAACGTCAGTTGTCTGCTCTGTGTGAGGAGGGAGACAATGGCTGCCAACCACTCCACTCGGCGCACGGCACTCGGTTGGGGCTCCCAGCTGGCTGCTCCGATCGATGAGGATACGATGCATCGGTGTTGTAGCTTGCGCTATCAATGGGAGATTCTTGTTACAGTATAGATGGCTTCCGGTGGGTCCGATTCTCATTTCCCCCTCCATCTCAAAGAAGCTGCTTGAGTCAGGAGTTCCAAGTCGGCCATGTCTTGTGGCTTCGTGGCGACAGACAACCTGCTGACCAGTCAGTGCACGGCTTCTCACCTGCCAACTGCTACCTGCCAGAGGCATGCCCATGATTTTTCGCTCACATCAATATTGCTGCTGTTGCTGGATTTTCTGGAAAACGAAGTCTTTAAGCTATCATATCAAAACAATGCCGCAGAAGCTAAATGCTACTTGGGCTCGAGGCAAGGCTGGCATTATGCAAAAAGGAACAGGGGCCGAATACATTGTAGGCTGAAGACCTCAGGAGCGAAGGACGAGACAGCTGATAAGGATCTAGACTAGAACAGACCAGCCAACTGTGGTTTCAAGTGCCACTGCCAGCCGGCGTCCTTTTTCATTTTTCCAGCGGCCATGCTTTGGCCGCAGTCTTTGCGCAGCCAGGGGAAGGCGCTACACCATGAAACTGTTTGATTTGGAACTGGCTCGCTTTGCCGCAATGTCATTTTGACATTGGCATAGGTGAGCAAACATTTTGGTAGGACAAAAAGGCAACAGCAGCCAATCGGCCATCGAGCGAGCTTTATTCTGCACTCACGAGAAGGTACCACTCAACTGAATTCGCGTGGGAAGCCTGTAAAACTTTTAAAGTTTAAAATTTAATTTTAAAAACAACATTTTTGCAGTGTTTTGCAGAAAATTTGCTGTCAGCGTTATGGAATGTGTCAGCATCATGAGCGAAAAATCACATGCCATTGCCAGAAAAAAATATGCATCTCAGAGCAAAAAACACAGGAAGAACAAAGGAGACAGACGCAGTGCAAATGCTTCAAAGGATGCAGGATGAAGCGTTCATCCTGCGCCTGTCTCCTTCCTTCATCCTGTGTTTTTGTACCCGCAGTCGTCATACCAATACCAACTAGCCCGTCTTTCCACTTTAACTTTGTCAGAAAGTAGTTGGCAGCTGTCATGGCCGGGCGCTTACTGGGTATCAGGTTGTCTTTATGGCAGAAGACTATACGGCATGGCCACTTTGGCAAGTGCTGCAAACTCAGACTTTGCCTTTGAGATAAGAGGGTGAGATCGGAATCCAGCCCTCCAAGACCCTTGGTTCTTGAGTAGGACACACTGCTTCTAGGCCCAGGTAGGACAAAGGTCTCTCCCATATTTCCCGAATTAACCAGGTCCTGCACTAGTTGAATCCACTTGACCCCTGCAAATGTCTTAGCTTCATCAGTCCACTTAAGGGCAACGCTTGGCATCCGTTGGAAAAAGAAATTGTTACCTTTGCAAGCGGAAAGGACTATTCCAGTTAATGCAAGAAGGAAATGACCCCGAACTAAACATTGTCTCCGTTATGTCAGGCCCGCTGTAATGTTAATACTGTGTGGAAGTGGTGCTGTTGAACACAAGTGTGATGTGAGTGGTAGACCTAGCATATCATTGAAAAATGGGGGTAAATGTGCGTCAGTGCTTGAGAAAGTAGGTTTTGACATGTGGCGAACGCAACGACAATTAGGAAAATTTGTGAAGCATTTAACACAGCCCAGAAAGGCATTTTCATCGGTCCTTTATGACTATCATTCAGCAGGAAAGAATTCATGTTCATTGCGGGCACAGGCAAGCAAAAGAATGAAGCAGATGGACAGGCTCAGAGGTATCGTCACACCCCTCACAAAGCTTCAAGAATTGCTTGATTAAGCTAGTACAGTCACAGTCTATAAAGTTGTCCTACCTGCTTGAAGCTGATAAACATGCTGAGCTGATGAGTGCTTCAATGGTAATATTCTAATGCAAGAAGTTCACGGAGGTGGTCTTTCTGAGCACTCAAGTCAAATTTCAAAGCTTTGCAGATAATGTTTAAAAAGTGCTCCTGGCAACTGCTCGCAATCAAATAAGGTGACGCCTCTCGTGCGCTCACTCTTCAATGATGTTATTGGGGTCTGCTGGGTGCACAAAATAACTGGACACTCCCAGGTGATGCAGGCAGGCAGGCGGGACAGGGCATGGTGGCATGCGCTGAGTTGATGGGGACAAGAGTAATTTTTTGCACCCATACGATCAGTGCTAATGCAGGTAGCTTGAAAATGTTTGCATTGCAGAGGTACTGATTGCTTGCACGCGTTTTCTAGTTTTAATAAATGGCTTTTCGTGGGCCCTTTCAGTAACAATTCTACAGCAATTATGTGCGAGACGAGACACTTATTTAACAAACACAGTTCCACTGTAAAGATATGAATGTAGCCTATACCATGTTTTGTCATAACTCACTAGGCACGTCAAGGTGTTAAATCATTTGCATGAAATGTCAACCACGATATTGCTCATGAAAGAACTGAACAATTGACTGCTACAAACTTGGCTTGACACTGCATTTAATCTTTGTTTCATCAAGATTTCTGATAACAGGAAACTTTTTATGAGGCAGTTTGAGTCTAGAATCAATGTGTACCTGTTAGCAAGGTATGACTAATTGTACTGGTGTTATAAAATGCCTTGGAAGCAATAACGGGCACACAATGCATGCTCATAACTGGGAGGTGAAAGAAGTTTGCTCGTGAGAACTTTATGCAAAACTGTGCAAAATATGAGTGCTCGTTACATTTGTGCAGTTGTGGAAGATGGTGGCTTAATTATTTCTTCCTTGTCCCTACATTTCACGCAATTACCTTTGAATCAAGATTGCTGAATAATTGAGCTATAATTCAGTTTGCAGCATGAAGTTCATACTTACCTAGAGAGCATGTACTATGGTTGCATTATCTAGCTCTCTTATTTTGCGCATTTTGAAATGCAGCTTTTGACAGTTTTCACAAAGCCATGGCAGCACTCGCGCATCGTCAGAGTATCACCAACGAAACAGCCGCAGGCATCTGAAAAAAGCTGCACTACGCTAGTCGTTTTAGGACAGCAGGCCCCGTCTCAAATATTAGGTTGTTTACAGCCTTGCCAGAGACGTGTGCTTCGGAATAAGCCCTGAGCTGCGTTCTAGCTACAACACCCGTATGGAGTCCTAAACGAAGGGTCATCTTTTAGTTATCACTGCATGGAACACACCGCGCCTACGCTGCTCGCCGTCCTTGGGTCTCCGTCCGCTGGTCCGAACCATGATCCACTGCCGAAGTTTACAACGTTCCTGATGATGAAAGCTCTATGGCTCCACTTTGATGATGTCCGAATTCAAAACCACCGTGTACAAGTTTCTTCCCGTGCTGCGCATGGTACTGCGCCACAATGCGCCATGCTGCTAATGTCGCTGTGGTTGCGTTGTGTTGCTACGCTGCTACCTATTGACTGCCTGACTACTGCTACTGTTCACATACAATCATGTGCCTTTAGACACATTACAAATTATTTTGTTTACTCGTCATAACACAAAATACAATATAATTCACTACTTTGCGTGCATGTTTTGGAACAGTTAAATGTGGCTATATTTGACACATTTTGTTTTTTCTCTTAGTGTCATTGATGTTATTTTGCAAGATGGCTGCGCCCAGTATAGCGAGCTCGCTATCTCCTCAGAATATCTCAGAGGTTTGTTTTGCTCCTCCCGGTTTGCAAAGCATTTCTTTTGAAATTAACCTTAAACGAGTGTGAAAACAGTTGCGCTGCAAGTTCACATTTTTTCCCAGCAATAGTGCTGAAGCGATGTTGGTTTTCTGATGACCACTTCAGGCACCGTCTGCTTCCACATTAAGCCGGATTTTAGACTATTGGCTTTCGTGAATTGTCTTGTGCTTATGGAAATGCACTACAGATATTTATGTTCTGAATGTATGCGGTTTTCACGGACGCGGTCCGCTGTTACCATAGGGTGTCTACGGCTGTTGCCGCATGTGTTGCTCGCAAGTACTTGGCTCTGGCTAGTAGCATAATGTTGATCCGAGTTTTAAAGTGTCTGCCTGTCTGGTTTGACTGCACTGGCGCTAGATACATATAGTTCTTTGGTGGTGCCACGAAATGTGCGTCATTAATTGAAGTTTCTACTGTTATACTTGTACTACTGCTTCGAGATTTGAGCGCTCATGCTTCAAACTGTTCGATTGAGACTTGTGCTGTTGGGCAAGTTGGTCAAGGCCAAAATGGACAACACACACGACTCAATTTCGTCGTTGCCTTGGCGCTGGTTGCCTAAATCATTATTTTTTATCCTTTACTCTGTAAGCGGTCACACATCGATGATAAGTATTTTTGTGGGGGTTTGGTATGTCGTTGCTATATTTATTTGTAGCTGTGGGGCCGACCAGTTGTAACTTACTGCCTCCCCTATTAGATATCCACTGCAAGGCAGTACAAACTACAATCGAAACATGCAAATTCTAGCTTTGTAAAACATATGTACACTTGGTTAGCAAGCCTGGCTTTTTGCTTGATGGTAATAGAGTGTTTTTGTAAATAGATGAAGAGCCGCAAAGTGGTTCGCTCTCCCTAAGCCAGGGAAGCCACATTTTGGTCAAAGTGTTTTTTTTCTTTAGAAATAGCGATACAGCATACCCTACATACATACACCAGAGCAGATGCGTGCAACTTTTTTTTTAACCAAATTATAACAGCTCGTGCGTGCTGTTCAGATGTCATTGCCGTGCAGTAAACAAATTGAAGGAAATTGCCTGTCTTTGTTGAAATTGTGTGTTCTTGTGTTTTTCACCGGTACATTAGAAAATCAATAGTGCTTCAATCAGTTTGACTTCTGCTGTGTAATTTAAGACGTCATAAAGTCCTTGTTAAATTTAATACTGGAGTGCTCTGCCAGTAGTCATCTTAAATATTGTGGTTATCCAATCCTTTCATGCCACAACAAAAAGGAAACATACTAAATGCATATGAAGCATGAATGAAGACGAGAGTTCGGTTGCTAAGAAAGGGGACAGCTGGACAACTGCCATAATGTGGGTACAGAACTCTTCAGACTTGAGTTGCAGGTAGGATATGGCCTACAAAGCACAGTTCAAGGAAGGATGCTGACAATTGTTTGTTGCTGCTAGGTTAAATGTACCTTTTTGGCCCAGAAACCATAGTCCCCAGAGTTCATAACATTTTCACAACCATTTCAAGCTTATTGGTTCCATCAAAACCTATGGTACCCACCAGGCTATTTGATAACACACATCCACAAGCTTTTGTCTGTAGAGGGTGCTAGGAAGCTGCTAACAGATATGGCCTACAAAGCACAGTTAAAGGAAGGATACTGACAAATGTTCATTGCTGCTAGGTTAAATGTACCTTTTTGGTCCAGAAACTGTAGTCACCCGAGTTCAAAGTGCATGAATGCATATTCATGTGACAGCCCCACGATGCCTTCCTTGTTAACTTCTGTAAGGGATGCCATAGAGAGTAGCGGCACAGTTGATTTCAGAACTCCTCAGGTGTGTCAATTAGTAATTTTATGAAGCTGGTATAATTTCATCTCAGTGTGACGTTTGTATCTTTTGATAACAGCTTTTACCGACAAAGACGAAGGATTTGCATGAGATCCTGCGTAGCCCCTGTGCTAACATTTTTTTAGCCTTTAATGACCGCACCCTAGAACTCAGTTTGACTGAGAAGGAAGTACTAAACGTTTTCAGGTATGTTGATGATTTTCTAATAGTTATTAAAGAACAGAAAGATTTGACCTACACAGATGCTGTAAGCCCAGTTTTAGCCAACTTTCAAGAAGAGGGGCAGGGATTGTGTTTTACCCGTGAACTCCCTTTGCGAGGATATTTTCAGTTTATGTATAGATTTAAGTATTACCTTGGGCGAGCATCATGAGTGTTGGCAATACTCGCCTCGAGCACGGAAGGAGCTGCTGCCTTATTCCTCGGCTCATTCAAAGACTGTGAAACGCGCTATTGCTAACCTCTGCCTTGGGTCTGCTCTTGTGAAGTCGTGTGAACATACTATGCAGGCGAGCTTTGAAAAGCAAGTGGATTGATTTGCTATGGCGGGGTTCCCAAGCTCGGTAATCACTGGTGATGCTGAAGCCTTCCTAAGGAAAACCAAACGTGTAATGTTCAAAAAGTCGTGCGAGACAAGAAAGTCAAGCGTGAAACCAGAAGTGGTACCCTATGTTCACAGGGTTCCGCACAATGTGAAAAAGGTTCCACGAAAGCTTGCACAATTATGCGCGCGCATTGCTAGCAATGAAAAGGAGGGCGCTTGCAGCAAAAAACATGGCAAGCAGTACGTGAAGTGCTGCATAGGAGTAGTATATGAGATACCACTGGCCTGCGGAAAAGCCTATGTGGGCCAATCGAGGCGCCGTGTGAATGACCGTGCAGCTGAGCATGCACTATCACAAAAAGAACCAGGAGGTGCACATCTTTCACAGCATTGTGCAAATTGCTTCGTGTGCAAGCGAGCGGCAAAACATGCACCGGGGAAAAAATATGCGTGCACTGAAAGATATGTGAACCACAGCTTCATGAGATAAAGATTCTGGGCAGAAGTAGAGATTTGAAGGCACGCGAGGTCTTGGAGGCGTTTCACATAAGAAAGAGAGGGAAAGCGTGTGAGTGGTACATCGGTTCACCTTTTCAAGACCGAGATGACATATCTTGAACGGTTTGTTTAATGTGTCGTGTTGTTGTTCATGCGCATGCCTTAAAATTTCTATATATTTGCTGCCTTGGCAGTGAATAAAGGCCAGATGAATTTAGCGCTCGTCCTGCGTCATTCTCTCTTGTGTCACTTCTTAGCACTATTATTTTCAGTCACGAACAGTATGCACTATTTAGCCCAAACTGACATTCTTCTAAACCATTTAATCATGTTGGCTATAGGGGCCATATGTGACAGAAAATATATTTAGAAAGCTGTGTATTCATAAGTCACTGAGAACAAAATATATCAAAAAGGCTGCGTTAATCATATCTGGTTCACTTTTCATACCCTTCTACTTTAAGATGACAGGCATGGAGTACGACTGAAATCGACAATATGCAGGGATTGTCTGCCAACTTGAGCATCACAAGAATTTTGTACCTTTTTTCCAGCTTTACAGGACACAATAACAGATTTTTTTGCAGATAGTGACAGCGTAGGGCAGTATTGTTTATGCATCCAGAAATTACGACACCAGAGCTTAATGGTTTTTGCTTGGTGCATGTGAAGAAATGAAGCAGGAATAAGTTCTTTCATATTTCAATAAGTTCCATATTTTAAAGCAATGAAATTGCTCATGGATGTTTTTCTCAATGTGAAAAATACAAGTTTATGTTAATGAAGCAATGAAACTGAATTGAAAATGAAAAATAAGTTATGTATAAACAAAGACGGAGGGTAAAAAAAGTAGGAAAGGAGAAGCTCGGAAGCACTTCACATTTTCCACTGTGGCCATGAAAAAAGTCTGGCTCTTCTGGACGATGACACCGGCTAGGCAGTTTCCATCAACCTTAGCCTCAGACCATTTGTGCCAAGTGAACACCTTACTGCAACATTTCTAACTAAATACCACTATTGATGATACGTCTATGGAAAAGTTTCGCTTCTCGTCTTGCAACTCATTACATGATGGAGCTGAAATATGTTCCGCTAATAATAAAGTTGGCTATGAGCTTCTCACACTTTTTGACAGTTTTCACTGGTGCAGTATGCTACTGTGAATGGTACAGGCGCCCAAATCTTTAACTGGCGTGTGCGAGCGGCGACTTTTCTGTGCGCAGCGCCATATGACGGAGCGAAGTTGGAAACAGGATGAGGCTAAGCGCATGCTCACAAAGCACGCTCAGCTGGACGGAACAGCCTGGCAGACGATGCATCCAGCTGAGCGTGCTTTGTGAGCATGCGCTTAGCCTCATCCTGTTTCCAACTTCGCTCTGTCATAGGGCGCTGACACACAGAAAAGTCGCCGCTCGCGCACGCCAGTTAAAGATTTGGGCGCCTGTACATCTGGGCACTCTATTGATGTGCACTCCACTGGTGTCTTATTCATCACATGCAGTGTTTATTCCCTTCAAATTTAATTTATCCTAAGAGTGGCACAAGGTTGCTGCTGCAAGGTGCATGATGCAAACCAGCAACTTTCACTTGATGTACTAGTGGTGAAAGTGTGTTGCTATTGCTAGGGGGAAGGACTATACAACCAAGGCACAGCAGAAGCCAAATATTATAGTGATTGTGGATAATCCTGCCAGAATTCTAGTTCATCGGGACAGTTTTTCCATATCGTAACAGTAGCAACTAGTGGCTGCATGGGTAGCAAGAGCGCAGATATGCTGCAAAGGTTAAAACATGCCAATGATAGTACCTTTTTTGCTTCATGCACATTGGCTACAAATGAATTACTTCTTCTCTATTTCTCTATGTGAAAACAGTCACTGACTTTGTTTCATGCATTCTGTCTCGCTTAACTGATCAGTATAGACATATACCTTCACCGGACATGGCACTTTGGGCTGGTGGCAGAGAGAAATGGATTAATATATTGTAGCAACAAATTGTCATCACTTACTTTGCAAAAAAAAAGAAACTTGCTTGTAGAAGTTGAACCCCTTATACCACACCAAAAGAGTAACAAAAAGCTGTTTAGTAACCATGCAAATTAACGAAACAAAACTCGCGAGTGCAGTCAGAGGCAGCAGATGGCGACGGGGCATAACGCAAACAAGATTGTTCTGAAATGTGCCACATGGCTGTCATTTATCGAAAAAGTAGCATACAAAAACAATGTTTCATACTGTAAAGGTCACTTCCTCTGATGATAATGCGGGCGATCTCCAAATTTTGGAATTGGTTTCCAAGATCAAATAAAAAAGGGCGTGCATGTCATTCATGAAAGCGGATTAGTAACGAACTTCGTGCTTTACACATAACCAAACTTCAATCACAGCTGTTTCATTCAGAGCTTGCAGAAGCCGCACGTTACTGTCAGTAGAACAAAACGCGTCATCCCGAAAGCAGCCAAATGCTTTTGGTCTCCGCACTTTCATTTCATTGTCGCCTTGCGAAATGCACAAATCACTCTCACTGCATGCACGGCGGAACGTGTCTGCACGCAGTAGAGGCGGTCAGAAAGCACAGCTGCGGACGGTTTGCTTTTTTTTAAATGCAGGTCTTTTCTTCACCGGAGGGCGTAATTAATACAGTCGTACCTTAGTGGGGATCTTGCCGAAATACAAGGCTTGGGTTACCTCATAAAATAGATCGCATTTCGGGGCCGATTTGTATGTAAAGCGGTATATGTAACAAACCTGCGTCTGAGCCACGAAGGGCTTCGTGGAGCGACCGAGCGCCAGCGATTGAATCAATGCACAAATCGCATTTAGTTCATCCGGGGCAAGACAAGATGACTAGCCTCATGCGGTCTTTGGAGAAAACTCGCGGCACAAGTATAGCACAAGAGCGCGCACACACATCCACGCAACAACGCGCATCGCGCACTGCTGCCACCACAACACGGGCGCCGAGAAGGTGTTGGCCGAGGCCCACGGGTCGCTAGCGTGGAATGGGGGTGTCGGCCGCAGCTCGTAACAGCCAGCCGACGGCCTCTTCTCCCTCTCCATCTTCGTTTTCCCCCTTGCACCGCATCCGTTTGTTGGGATCGGATATACGCGTTTAGGACATGTTCGCCTCTGAAGATTGGCGCTACCCTTTGTGTGGCGTGTGCGTGTGGCTGTGCGTGCGCGTGCCAATAGCGGAGACGAAGAAGTGTTGCCGTGTACCTTTGCCGGTGTGTGCTGAGCGCGGAGGAAAGAACGCCCCGCGCGCGCCATATGTGCCCCTTGGATCGTAGCGGAGTTTCCATGCCTGGGCTCCTTCGGCGCGTCCTCTGTCCCTAAACCAAACCTACACAGCCACCAAGGGAGATCGTTAGCAAGCAACAATGAATGTTAGCTACCCAGGAGTGAACAAGCGGTGAGTCACTGCAGGCTCCCTGAGCTACACCGACGAACTTTGAGACTTCTGTACATAGTTCTGTACATAGTTGTATTCTGTACGTAGTTGTGTTTACTTCGCCTTCGGAACTTGGTGAAAGTTTGTACCGTATTCTTCATGCATCATTTTATTCTTTATTTATTGTATGCCTTGCTGGTGTTTGTCTTTCTTGAGTGTGTCTTCGAGATTTTTTTTTTTTTTTCTGGCTAGAATTGGAGCCTAGTTTGATTGTGCGTGAGGATAGGATTTTCTTCATGTTCCTGCATCGTGCTTTCGCTGATGGGTAGGAGGGCAATTGAGGAGAGGAGGATGTGGGATTCGGGCTTGCCGCGGCTGCCCTTTGCGCGGCCGCCGCCCGCTCCCTTGTTGTTCTCTTTCCTTTTCTCCCGCCTTAGGCGGCGGAGAGATGTCCGGACGACTTGTCACTGTCGTTCGGCCACAGCTCCGCCCCTGCGTCCCGATGGCTTATCTCATTGGCGCCTTTCGGCGGGAACACTGCACCGCTGCGACGGCCGCGCTCGCGCGACCGTCAGAGCGGGGCCCAAAGAGAGACCCCTCCGAGACAGCGCAAGGTGCATATGCTACTGTTCTTGTTTGCCGGCCTTTGTCCGCGCAGAGCTGTGTGTATTCGAGTTCGACCGCTCCGGGTCGTACCTGAGAGCGCAGCGTGAGCCTGTCGATCGTGATCCAACGATCCGCGACAGACGTACCTTGCGGTGGTTGCCCATTCTCTCTCAAATAAACCCTTTGGCAACCGCGAGAGAGAAATCGCAGCATGCTTGCTCCTTGCGCACTGCCTGGACACAGTGACTGAGTACGCGCGCGCGCGCGCGCGTGTGTGTGTGTGTGTGTGTGTGTGTGTGTGTGTGTGTGTGTGTGTGTGTGTGTGTGTGTGTGTGTGTGTGTGTGTGTGTGTGTGTGTGTGTGTGTGTGTGTGTGTGTGTGTGTGTGTGTGTGTGTGTGTGTGTGTGTGTGTGTGTGTGTGTGTGTGTGTGTGTGTGTGTGTGTGTGTGTGTGTGTGTGTGTGTGTGTGTGCGTGTGTGTGTGTGTGTTCCGCTAAAGAATGACGTTTCAATAAACATCTCGTTTGTGAACGTGGGGGCTTGGGTTCTTGCAGAGAAGCGCTCTCCTCCCTGCGGAGGTTGAGTGCGCGCTGCGGTGTTTCAGTGAGCGCGTGATGACGGCTGATCGGGGCTTTAGCTCGCGCGATGCTCGAACCCGCGGTGGTTGGTGGCCTACATGCCCACGTAAAAACCACAAACCAACTCTACAAATTTATTTCAAAATTACAGGAGAATGGATCAACGTTTTAAGTTGTTTAGCTCAAACAATGCCTCGGAGTAGGACATGTACAATGACTCCATATGTTCATATCTTAAACTGCTTCCGCCGCAACAAAGAGCCGTGCTTAGCTACATGACGCCTGGTGTAATCCTGAATTACATAACACCAAGCGTGATGCCGACTTTAACCTGCGGCGCCATCTTCTTTTCGTAGCGATATACTTATTTAAACCATGCCAAAAAGTTCTCTCTGAACTATGAAACCTTTGATTCAGCCAGCGTACACTTAGCGGCGCGCTGTTGTTGTCACACCTCGCGTTTTGTGTGTGGTGTTCCAGGAACGATAGATGGCAAGTTCACTTTGCAGTCCCTCGCGTTTCTATAAAAACCCCTCGCAATATATAATCAGCATATCCGCACACAAGTGCCACCACCAATAAGGCGTAAAATTTCAAGACAATTCGTAACCTAGGACTTTTTTTTTACCGAAAATGCAAAACTTGAAAATGACATTAACAGCGTAGTTTCCTTACCATATTTTGTTTTACTGCAAAATCATAAATAAATATACTTTTGCGCAAAAACCGCATCTTTGCCAGGCCCTTTCAGGAACATATGTTTCGGTGGTGGTTTCTCAGCTTCGCATACACATTACCGAACGAGCTCCTTAGTACATGACGCAGACTATAGGTGGCATATTCAGAATGACCGACATGCGACTGCATGACGACGCACGTTTACTACAGCAAAGCCGCTACCACCATATAGACTGCTCTGGTCACAGTGCAGACTCTGGAGCAGAACATTTACAGCAGAATTTGCAGTCAGTTCTGAGGCCGCCAAAAGCGGTTGTTGGGCGAGTCGGTGCTTTCGGTGATCCATTGCTACAGCGCGAAAGACTCGACAAAGAAGAACGTTAAATGAAACATGAAATGTATGGTGTCCCTCCTTCATCTTTGACCCGTCTTTAGCGCTGTAGTTATGTGTTCTGAGGTGATCGCACTGTGCAGGAAAATATGGTAAGAATTATTTTTGTTTGCTTTTTTTGTGTTCCCAGACGAGAGCAAATGTCTCCATGATTCCAATCACTCTAAATATTTTGCACTGGCTTACTCATATAATACGACCGAAACTACCACAGTGTTGACTGGGTGCTGCCTGTTAAGAAAAGAAACTTGTTATATAGTGCTTCACAATCTTAATATTTTCGTAAAAGCAGGCCTGGGCCCTGTCTCCAACACCTGCTCCTCTTTAAGGCACACTTTGTGAACAATGCTTCAGTCTATACCAAGGGTATATATGTAAGCTAAGAGACTCCCGCTCTCACGTCAGAAAAGAATATCAGCTTAAGGTGGCGGTCCCACTCCAGTGGTGCAAAGACGATATTTTTGATGATATTCATACGTCTGCTGTGCCTCACTCGTTTTGTTTATAAATATGGGTTTAATATATTTATAAGGATTATTTTCTCTGCTTTCGAATGAATGCTTTATAAAAAGATGCAAAGATGTTTAAGCTGTAAAGAAAAACACAGAGGTAAGAAACGGCTTTTGAGCTCTACTTGTCTCAGGGAATGCAAAAAATTGTGAAATCTTTTGCACCTAGAGAAAACCGTTCGAGATGTTTTGAGATTCCGTGTTAATGAACAAAGTTAAGCATTTTTATTAGTGTGTATCTCTTACTTATTAGTCTTGCGTCTTTGAAAAGTGTGTGAAACAGGTAGTTATACATACAATAACTTTCAAGATATGCATTCTGCTGCGGAGAGTTTTTGCACAGTTGGAGGTCGTGCAGGGTTTGCTGAAAATAACATCTGACTGTTTCATATAGTGTAAATGTTATTTGTTATCAAAGTTGGCATTTAAAAAAAAAACTGCTAAACTGTTCAAGTAACAAGCTTTTAGCGGTGCTGAGCATTCGCGTGGAAAAATTTCACTTCGCTGTCCTTGGGAAAGCATTGGTTTTGCTCTACAACTATCGAGGAATGTGCTCGGTCAGGGTGAATTCAGCTCATTTTTTCATGGTTCGCTTGAAGCGCGCTAGCTCTCCATGAACTATTTTAAGCACGATTGAAATGCTCCATGGCTTGTTTTTATAAGTTAAACTTTTGGACCATCGTTCTTTTATTCAACTGGCAATAATTATCAACTACAAAGTGTACAAAAAACAAATAATGGTGGAATAGCAGAGCCACGTACAATAAATTTAGTAGGTAGCGCCATCTATAAAAAGTGTGTGAAGTAACAATATTGAAGCACGGCCGGTCTCGAGGGAGAGCGCGTTTCTCTCTTCTCTTACGGCCTCTCCAATGGGGTCTGTTTCCACCGCCCTCCGCGCCTCGGTGGGGTCGCCACCACCCCACTGCTGCTCCTCCGCTACAGCCGTTGACGCGCAAGGGAAACGCGCGCTCGCTCTTCGCTCCGCCCGCATCGGTTGCAACCGGCAGGTCCTGATATTTCACCCCTTATGGCTTATAGGTAGAAGCCGTAATCAGCGTCTGATTTATCGTATATGAGCAATAAAATAGTCAATAATGCGCGTGCGCGCGAGAGCCCGCGCGCCTTCGTCAGTGCTGTCGCGCACGGTCGAATGAAGTTTCGGGTGCACTTACATCAACACTTTTTGCCCCTACATTTTTCACAAAACTATATGTACCATTTTATGCAGCGTGCCTTTGAAAGCTGTAAGCAGGTATAGCACGACCTGACGCTAGTGCATGGCAAACTGTTCGGTGGATATTCTGTCAACCGCTCCTGTTTTCGTTTAGAGCAAACGAGGCACTGACGAAAATTCATAGCACGTCTCAGATTCAGAGTAAGGAACAAAATATTTGCGCATACAGTTAAAATTTCAGTTGTCTAGTGAAGTGGGCTGTTCTAGCTTCGTTTAAAACAAATCAGTAGGTTGAAAGACAGCAGATGTATACGTAGTCTCGCGACTGACGCACACGTAGACAGTCGTAGTCAGTTTCATACCAGTGATAAAAAAAAAACGTTTAATCAAGGAAATGGGCATAAACAGATATGCGTAATTGAAAAGAGCAGCAAGCAATAAAAAAATGTCCTTCAAAGTTAACACATTGCACTCATTCATCAAAACGGTACATACGGTTAGAAAATTAAAGTCTCAAAATCTTTCTGGATGGTTTGTGCACATAATTAAGGAGCTGGCCTTTCGTTCCTGTCTGTCACCTTCTTAGCATAATTGACAAGAAGGAGTCTGAGAAATTTCTCACATATTAAAGAAGCTGACCTTGGCTATTGTCAATGCCTTCCGGGCAACTCAGCAAAGGTGAGTTCTCAAGTGCTGGCTGGATTAAGATTTGAAGGACTTCAAGGACATTTGTGTGTGGTAGGTGCGCGACAGCTTTTTCAAAAAAGAGGCAACCTTGTCCAAGAGAGCTACGAACTCTGGTTTTGGATAATGCAGTCCGCTAGAATCTTGTCCTCGCAGAATAGTGTACATGGGGCTGCTTCTTTCGCTGGTTTCAAGAAGGATAGCGCAAGCGTCACACCCGAAGTCACTCATTAACTTCACAATGTATCCAGTGACGTAAGCTAAACCAGAATACGTGACAGTGCGTAATGGGATGACAGGAGATACCATCACTTCTTTCAGTTCCTCGGCTACTGATTGCGACAGAACTGAAATGATTTCGTCGGTGTCGACACTAGGTGCCTAGGCGCGCAATACAGCGCGACATACAGCTCCTATAGTCACCTCTGAATAAATAGCACAGAGAAAAGCTTTTTATCCATTATTGAGGAGTGTCCCTTGAGTAACAGTGGCGAATGTGTAATAAGCAAAGCATTCTACCAAAATAATGGGGCAGCGATTGCTCTCTAAGGCAGGCATTACTGCACAGATAGTTACAAGGAACTATTAGTTCAAAAACATACTAGAAAAAGAAAGAAAATATTGCTAGGAATTAGTGCTTGAAATAGATTTCCTGTTTTTTCATGAAATAATCATGATATCATGTAAACATTTCATTAAACCAACGTTTATTTGCAAAATTAAAATAATGTTTATAGTACAACATAAAACATTTGCTGGTCTATAAATTATAGCAAAATTCGAAAACAAAACTTAAAAGCGTTAACTCTGACGTTACACTACTAATACTTTATGTCATGTAAGCATTGCGCAACTTACCATTACATTTTTATAAAATTATTTTCATATTCGGTGTTCCCTCGATGGTTTCTCATCTAGCGCTGAAAGACGGTTTTGCCATTGTTGCTGTTATGTTTGCCTTGAAGAAGCTTCGATGTGATCACTGCTCATTCACTTTTTTTATTCATTTTCTTGTACAGGCTTGGGTAAAAATGCAGATTAAAATGAACAAAAGTAGATACCATGCCGCAATACATGTCATATGCTTGTCGAGCGTTTGCTGAGCGACAGTGTTTTTTTTAATATAAAGACTCCATTCACGTGTGTAGCACGCTGACAGGATGCCGCTGCAGCATCTATCTTCTGTAATCTTTCATTTAGGGACTGCACTCACCATGAAACCCGCGGGCGACAGCGCGAAACCAGGCAAGAGCCACCCGCCGCCACTGAAGCAGATGCGGAGCGAACAGTGAGCAGGTCGCGCCCCTTGCGGCGGCGGAGAGCGTGACTCAAGGAGAAAAGTTCCCATTGTTCACGCGGCGATCCGCCTTTTGCGCAAGGATGTGGCGCCATCATGCGGGAGCGGGCGGGAAGCACATTGAGCGGCAGTGTAGCAGATGACGCGAAAGGGCACCATACGAAATGGCCACGCCAACGCTGGTAGAAAGCGAAAGCTTCCCCCCTTTTTTGGCCTCGGAGCGGAAAGTAGTGACAGTGATTGCAGCATATCATGTTCACGCAGTATGGGGGAAGGTAGAGCGTTTTCACAATCCACTCATAACGCACGTACGCATATACTATCTTCGTATTGTAAGAGCGTGTAGCGCGGCCCGTGTTCAACGTGACAGAATGAGACGCTCTCAGCGTGCAGGTTTTCGACAGACAGGAGAGCGGGGGGGCAGAGAGAGAGGGATCTCAAAGGGCAAAGTTGCCAGGGGTTTGTTGATGCTGCAGAGCTAGGTGGAATCGTATCCTGTGACTTTGAGCGGCGCATATGCGCGGGGTGTCTTGAGTTACCGAGCACAATGCGGTCACCGCGGCGCCGGCATGGTGCAATGGGCTTCGCTTCCTCCTCGCGTCATCTACAACCGTGCAGCTATAGGATTTCATCCACGAAGGTCGGCAGAGAGTCACATATACACACCCCGTGAAAAGGGCATTGTCCCGGCCGGAATGCACACCTGCAGGAAACGCGCTGCATTTTTCTGGCAATGGATGATTCAGAGCTGTAGCCGGTTTCTGGCCTCAGGAGTCAGAACGGATGTGGTCGCAGTGGTGAAAAGGTTCTCGGTGCGCAGAGAATATTCATTCTGTTGTGAAAGGATCTCCAACGTTCATTTCTGCCTCGGCCGCGATTTCTGCGGAATCAACAACTTGGTGACACATGTGAATCTCCTACATATCGGATGCGCATCTCGGTCAGGAACCAACCCTGTTCTACGTCCAGAGCGATCCACTCTGCAAGTGAACGAGCATGAACCCTCCAGGAGATTCATTTATTGTGCCGGGCGGTTTCCTTGCCGTTGCAAACGGTTGGACGAAGACGACGATTATCAAGCTCCCTAACGAAGTGCATCTGATTGCGTACATTAAAGGAACAAAGTCCGGATGCTTTGGCGTGCACGAAGGCGAGCCTTTAATTGAAAAAAAATACTGTGCGTCGTGCAAGTGTCAAGTGCGTCATATGCTCCGAGCGGCAAAAACACGTACTACAGGTATGTATGCATCTAAGCGAAATAGGCATGATGAAAAGTACCTACTGGAGTTTTCACCTAGGCTGTAGCGCACCAGTGATAGCTGCAATGAGGATTTCTTCGGTGCGTGATTGCTTCAGTTGCACCGGGGCCTGAAGGCGATGTATTTTGTCCCTTCTTATCTTTATGTGCGAAAGGGCTAGGTAGCTTAGATATCACAGGCGGCTGTGTGCGCTAGGCTGTAATATTTAGCATGTTTTATCGTGACTGCCACCTCACTAACAAGAAAAAAATACGGCGTTTTAATGCACTGCCGTTCGCGAGCCTCATGACCAGCTCAACCACTCGGCTCGCTAACGGCGGTGCATCACAACAAACACCCTTTTTTTTCTTCTTTTTAGTCAGGCGGCAGTCGCGATAAAACATGCTAAATATTACGGTCTAGCGCACACAGCCACCTGTGATATCTGCGCTACCCGGCCCCTTCGCACATAAATAAAACAAACGACAAAATACATCGCCATCAGACGCCCCGAACAAATGCTCACGCGGCTATCACTGGTGGGTTAGAGGCTTGGTGCAAACTCCGGTAGATACTTTTCATCATGCACATTTCCTTTAGATGCATACATACCTGTAACGAAGTGTTTTTCGCACAGTCGAGAGCACGCAGTCGGCTGCCAAGGTCGCCCATTCACGTCTTGATGCTTGGTTGCCCTAATCCAAGCTTCACGCCATTGCAGGTCGCGGCTCGCCGAAGGAAACCTAACAAAACGCGTCTTGCATCCCGGCACGCCTCGAGAGTGGCAGCCGTAAGCGGCACAGGTGGTTGGCATCGTTTTACCGAGGCTGTGAACGTGATCGCGCCTCCAGCCCCCGTGCGTTGGCTATGAGCGCGGCGACGAGAAGCGCCGTCGACGCCGCTCAGTGTGTTTTCATCAGTCGCCGCTGGGGCTTCGCGCATGCGCAGAAAACTCGCGCAAAAGGCGGATTGAGAAGGCCGTAAGAAAGAGCGCGCGCTCTCTCCCTCGAGACCGGCCGTGATTGAAGTTCAGAAACATTACGAGGGTGGCGCTACAAAGACCCCGAATGTAAAGTTTCTTGATAATTTGAAAGTAGCGACTTTCTGCGAACTATGCCGCCGAGCCGCGCACCCTCGCCGATCCTCCTCTCTCACCTCTCCCATCGGACAATGATTGGCTCCGCGGGCGGTCTTCGGGAAAAGCGCGCGTTAAGTTCGCTCTTTTTGTGTTTTCATTTTTGTCGGCGACATTTTTTGGGCACCCGCCGCTGCTACGATCGAGCTCCCTGACATTGCGCGCTTGCACTTCGCGTTATTCGCGCTCCTTTAGTGCAGCACTATGCCGAGTTGCTGCGCATTTCAGTGCTCAAGCCGGCGTGAAAAAGGCTTTGTTCTTTTCGCGATTCCGAGCGGCAAGAAAGACACCGTTAGAATAAAAACGTGGCTGCACAACATCGGCCGCAAGAACTTCACGCCGACGCAGACTGCTCATCTCTGAAAGGTACAAGCGACTGTGTGTACTGAAACTGCATGCAAGCGCATCACTAATCTGGCAATCTCACTTAATTCACTGATCATTTTGCGTCGTTATGCATGTTATTGTTTTCACTTCATGGTTCCGCTCAACGTGCTATAATAGCGACGGCTGATGCATACAATGCGCATACATTCGCATATAATATCCTCGAGTACTTCTTTCTCTTCACACCCGCTTTAATTTCTGAACCTAGGTCTCGCTTTTCAACGATAGCGCGTGCAATGAGGGAGAATTTTAAGCATTAATAGGCTTATGTCGCAGGAAAGCGTGTAGAGAACTCGTCCACAGAACGTGTCCGCAAAACTATATATCCGCACATAAAAAATTTCTCTTTAAACACTTAAAATTTGACCTTGTCCGAATCTGGCGAAAATTGGTGTCTAACCTAACTTAAATATGGCCAATTCAGTAGTTACGTTCAAAATTCGGGACTTCCCGCAAAATGCAGCCCCAGGAACCCTCTGAATTTGACCGCATCCGAATGTGGCCAAAATCGATGTCTAACCTATAATTTGGGTATGGCGAATTCAGTGAAGTCGAATCCAAATTTCGGTGGTCGAGAGGGCTTTGGGGTGCGGACACTTTCCTTGGATGACGGGAAATCGGTGCGCGGATATTTGGCTCTAGATTTCGGCTCGACATCACCTCAAGGTCGCCGACAGCGGGACCTACAGGCGTTTCATGTTTAACAGAAAATAGTTGATATTCGTTTTCAAGACGCAGCGAAAATTCTCAACTACAAAAACGATTAAGTCGTTGCACGTGCACTGCGCGAGGCCAAACTCAGACTGAACCTTAATGAAAAATCTTAGGACGGCCATCAAAGCAAATGTCCCAGCTTGTTCCCAGCAAACATCCCACTACTAAAACTGCACTCGTGAGCAACTTCATAAACTTTACTTCCGAGAAAATTAGTTCGAGGTGAATCTAAATTTAACTAACAATTGGCATGCTGAGAAAATTCTGGAATGTTCAAATATATTGTAAATATTAAGCTTCATATACTATGCCGTGTTGAGACAGACGGTATGGAAAAGTCAAAAGGAATGTGCGATGTATGCAGCAAGTGGTTTTGTTTGTGCCGCAAGCTCTCTTAATTGGCACTTTCATTGCACGTACGAGTGTCACGAAACTGGCGCACATTATCATCAAGCCGGCATGGCGCGAGGCCCGCGTGGCGTCGCGTGGAAAGCTCGAGAAAAACCTCTTTCCCCGCGCGAGAGAGCGCGTAGTCTTGTACGCGTCGCCGTCGCCCTCTTTCTCATCACCCGACGATGACGCGGACTCATCAGTCTGGAATACGCCAGAAAAATTGAGAATCTTCTATGGGACCTAGCCAATGACGACGCGCGGCTCGACGGGAGGAGGAGAGAGCGCTATAACCAGCGAAGCTAAGTGTGTGCGCGCGCTGGCTTTGACGCGTGCTAACAGACAGACACGGCGCGCCCTATTTAAGGCGGGGGTCCCACGGTGGCCATCTTGGAATTAGTTCAAATTCTGCCACCAGGCTACGCCACTGATTCAGGACTGAGAAAGTGCCTATCGGCCTTGCCCCCAGTTGGCCGAGGGACCCAACCTTTGCTTTGTAGAGAAGCTTTCTTTTGTTGGAGGGTGGGTTTTCAAAGCCCCATTCTTCTCCCCGCCGTGCGCAGGGGGAAGTGTTCACCTCTTCTTAGCTTGACTACTGCGGATAGCAGGACTGCGGGGTGCTAGCTTGCCTTACCACGGCTGAACTTGAGCGGCGACGCGGACCGCCGCCGCTCGATTCGGCCCTGACCGACGTGCGTAACGTAAATGAAAAGTACCACCTCGTTTTGTTGTTGTTCACTGTTCTGGATAGAGTGGAAGCTTGAGCGAGTTGATGATACATCGTCGACATATGTTCACGATAGCTCAAGTGGATACCAAATATGGAAAGGTGCGATATGATGGAAGATATTTATGTGGCCCTTGTATACTATACTTTGACTCACAAGAGATTTGCACCACTGCTAAAGGCAGAGGCTCCCTGGCCCATTCAAATGCGCACTGTAATAGGTAATTGTGCTCCGACGCACCCCTCGAATCGGCAAGGGCGACAGTGGGAGCACAATTGCCTATCATAGGTGGTGTGGATAGTGGTTATTCAAACAAAAGGAAGGAAAAGAGTGCTGCCGGCCGCTTCAACTGCTATCTAAAATCTGAAGCGCCCAAGCTGCAGCCGGCGGGAAAGCAAAATGAAGGGGAGAGGAAAGCGAGGGGAAGCGCAGAGGGGAGCTATAGCAAGAAAGTACAGGGGGAGCTTTGTACATTTGTTACAAAGTACAAAAAAAGGGAAACGCGTTTGCCTCGCTCGCGCGCAAGTGTCCAAGTGCTCTTGGTCCACGGCGCCCCGGCCTTTCGCAGTACTAAAAACATTTTGTGAGACGAAGTATACATCTTTGGTGGTTTCGTCATGAACTCTGGCTGAAATCGACACCTGTATTGTCTTTCCTTTGATACCCATCTTTTGAGCTGTTATCACTTTTGAAGTTATAGCATTTATAGTACGATATTCTTGCGAGCTGTCTGGTGCAGAACTACTTTTATCAAACGTTATTGCACATAATAAAATTGCAATAAAGTCGGTTTCAATCAACAGTAATCATTTTCTTTTTTCTTTTTCTTTTAGTTCGGGCTTTTCTAACCATAGAAACTGACGTTGGTAACCTAATGAGCTGAGAAAAGGGCGATGGCCAATTTCATTTTACCTTAGAGAGGAGAGTCGGCATTGCGAAATAAATAGGTGTGAAATACCTACCAAAAGGGTAAGCACCACGCCAGTAGAGAATGAGGATGGGGTGCATTTTGACCTTCGGCCCTCCACTGTATTTGACGCTCGAGAGTGGCAGGATACCATTGCGATCCTGACGCACGGCCAGCACGGATCTATTTTCGGGAAGGCATGAATAGATATATTGAAATTCAGAACTTGCTCCTGAAGCTCCCGAGTGGCTCGGAAGATTGGAGCCATTAGTGACACTAAGAGAATTTTTAGCATGATGACGTCACAACCCACCTGGCTGATTGTTGTATTAATGATTGCTCATTGTGCCCTGCAAGTCGTTTTGTGTATTGTGGTTCCTACCGAAGTCAGGCAATAAAGAAAAAAAAGGGTGTGCAGCTCAGAGGTGGAGCGCTCGCTTTGCATGCGAGAAGTCCCGGGTTCGAATCCCGGCTTCTCCATAGTGACATTCTTATTCTTTTTAAAACTTACTGCGAAAACGCGAGTTCGCTCCGTTTCTACCCACTACAGCGTTGCTAACCCAACAAGGAATCTTGAAATAACAGATTGAATGAATGCCAGAGATTGACTTTTTTTGTACGCAAGCTTGCCATAAGGCATATTACAGAAACTCATGTAAATGGTTTTCCGTGAGGAACCGGAGCAGGCTCCCGCTCTTAGCGTTGTCGGTGAGCCATTTAGAAAATCCTCTTCCCTTGTTGTGGTTAGTCCCACTTCGCGCAGAATCTGTGTCCTTGATGCCCTTGTCCTGCACAAGTCCATAGCAGGTGGCGAACATCCACTTCTGCAGCTGGTGTGGAAAACTTCGGGCATGTGGTTGGTCCGATGTCTGCTTGCGATTCCCACTGGCATTTTACCGACGGGGTAAGGGCCGCCCCAGCTCTTATCCTTCTAAGGGAAATCTCCTCCAATCTCCTTAAGTTACGAGGGAGTGGGAATGTAGACGGGAAATGAGGGCACGCGTACGTTTCCTTAAAGAGGATGCTAAGATGGGAACAGTGGAGCGGGCATCGAAAGGGAGCCTGGTGGGGGGCGCATTAGTGCTCGGAACTTTGTGTGTGAGGTGGTCAACTTTTCTCTGCTCAGCATTCTCAGCATCGTCTTGTGTCCAATGTATCTGGATGCTTATCTTTGTTTTTTATTCAGTGCGTGGATTTCATGGGTAACACAGAGCGTCTTCGTCACTTTCTTCAGTTGTTTTATGGCGGTTAAGGAGTCTGTATTGATGTGGGCTTCTGTTATGGAATATATTTTATTTATGGCCTCCTTAGCATCGCGGATTGCATAGAGCTCCATCACAAGCGTGTCCGGGTATTCTGAAACATACTCTTTATGTGCCTTTAGTTCGCTGTGTGTTGGACTAGTAGCTGCTGTTCTACCGCCATTTTCTATAATTGATGCGTCCGTATATGCAATGCAGGTACCTGGAAGTGCATCAACCAGAGGTCGAGATGCCAGCTTTTCTTTGCGACGAAGCCGAGTGGTCTTGTTTGTCGTAATAGTCGTGAATTCCCACGGAGGAGGTTCAGCCATTGGTGGTGTTTGAACTGCCACTTCATTGTACAAGGATGCTATGGGCGTAACGTTCTTTCGCTTCATATCCCTTGTTGCCTCTCGTTGTCGACGTATTTATCTGTGAAAACTCTTGGAGAATAGTAATAGGGGTACGTTTTTGTAAGGCCGTGATAGCGCGCACTGCGTTTCTATTTATTATTTCCTTTCGCCCACTGCCGCCTCTTGAGTCTTTAGAATCGGGCCTGGTATAGTATCCTCGGCTGTAACACCGATTGTACAAGACCTTTTTGCCATGTCCGCTCGAGCTCCTCCTGCCCTAGACGAAATGCGTTTTATCAAGTTTAAGGAAGTCGCAGCTACTTTTTTCACCTTATGAAGCCACTGTGTTCCTTTGCCGGATTTGTGAATTTCTAGGCCAAGAACTCTCAACTCGTCCACCTCTTCCAATGCCTGATTTCCAATCTTTAGGGTGACTCTTTGCGTTCCCAATTGTCTTCCATTCTTGTTGGCAACATGCATGTAACAGGACTTTTGAGGTGATAATTCCAAACCTGCATCTTGGACGTACTCATCTATGGTATTTAAAGCCTCTTGCAGATACCGATTCTGTCTCTCAAATTGTTTATGAACAGACCACATAGTGACATCATCTGCGTATATCACGAACCGCACTTCTGGTATTTTAGCTAATTTCCACGCCAATGGGACCAGTGCGATATTAAATAATAAAGGTGCTAACACAAGACACTTGTGGCACGCCTCTGTTCGAGGTGTAATTGCAAATTTGTTTTCCGGATATCCGGATAGAAAACGTCCTGTCCTTAAGCAGATTATGTACTGCTTTTATGACCTTGCAAGGAAATTCCCATACATTCCATGTTGCTAAGAAGCTTGGCATGTAACACGTTGTCGTACGCCTTCGCCACTTCGGTAGCCACTACAGTGTGCACTAGGTGGCTATAAGGCGACACATGTATGACCTCTTCAGCGAGCATAGCCAGTCCATTTTCTGTGCCAAGGTTTGTTCGGAACCCAATTTGTCGAGCATGGTATTTTGTTATTACTTTCCAACCACCATGACAGGTGGGTGGCTATCATCTTTTCATCAATCTTGCAAGTTGTGGGTGTTAGCGAGATAGGCCGCAAAGATTCTAGGCTTGTGGGAGGTTTCCCAGGTTTTGGCATTGTTACCACCACCGAGTGTTTCCAGCCGAGTGGAATGTCTCCTCCTTGCCATACCTCATTTACCACATCCAACAAGCTGTCAACTGCGGCTCAATCTAAGTTCCTGAAGACTTCATAAGGAATATCGTCATGCCCAGGCGCAGTTTTACCATTCGCTTCTTCTATGGCAGCCAATAACTCCAATTTGGTAAATGGTAATGTTATTCCTGTTTTATCAGCCGCACCCACTCCCGGTGAAGGCGCCGGATAATATGCGCGGTTCGGGAAGAAAAGGGCAGCAGCCTGATCTGCAAACTCCTCTGGTGTAAGCTGTAATGCGAGTCTTATACTTTCTGCATGATCTTTAACCTGCCGCCTCTTTTCCATGCCATGGAAAGTCTTCCAGAGGGCCTTGTTAGTCGTTCCTGAGCCCAAACGACTGCACCACTCACCCCTCTCCTATGAGCCAGCTGTTTTTCATATCGGCGTGCCTGTGCCGTCACTCTGTTTACCTCAATTTTTCTTTGCACGTCTTCAGGATGGCGACCAGCCTGTATCTCGGCCCGTTTTCGGCGTGCCCAAAGCTTCAGTAGGTGCAGGTCGGAAGTTGGCTGATCTTCGTTCACTGTAGTTGTAATGGTGTGATCCTTGAGTACCGTTTGAAGGGTGGTAACGAGAGTACTCGGGCTAACTGAATGCGTTCGAGTATCCTGCCGTACACCATCCCAATGTGTAACAGAAGCTTTCATTCGAATTTTCTTCATATGTCCCAAATTAAGACCAATACTAATCGGGACATGGTCACTACCCCACGCATCTAATTCCGCTTGCCAATGTGGTGCACCAGGGCCCTTCCACCACGTCCAGTCTGGTGAGCGTGCTTGCACGGCCGCTCGATGGAAGCGCACTAGGTGCGGCCTGCTACGTCGCTCGAAACCGGCGGGAGGCGCCTACTTCTAGTCGCCACCGCCGCGGCGCCACCATTCGGGAACAGCCGCGCGCGGAGAGCTGCGCCTGGCTGCGCTTTGAGGGAGGCGTCGGCGTGGTAGAAGCCTTTTATTTCAAGGATATAAGAGCTCCGCTTCACACAATTTGGTAACAAGAATTAGTATATACTATCATGTCTAGTGTGACCATGTCAGCACTTAGCGCTTGCTCGGCAAGGATGTATACTGAGGTGTACACCGAAAAACTTATAGTGACGCTGGTTCAAGGCCACTCGAATGGAGAGCTCGCATTACCGTGATGTTGCATTCGGATCCAGTTGTTCGTCACATTAAAATGTGACCCGGCTGTTAACAATTTGAAGCTGTTCAGCTGCCATGGTAGCCTAATGCATAACCATTTAATTAACTATGTCGCGATTTCTGCGTGTCATTTTCATACAATTTACTCATTCCTGCATACAGCTTTTATACACAAATTGATGTCAACCTGTTCTAAGCTGCTAGCGCTATCCAATAAAAAATGTCCAACTATGAGCAACCTCTGTGAAAATGCGACATGTAACCAACCTTTCTGTCTCATTATGACAAATTTTACGGTGCAAATATGAAGATGTTTATTAGGTTAAATCTAGATGATAACCTGGGATCTTCTACTCAGTTGGAGACCTTAAACTTTGTACGCCAGAACGCTATCCGTCATGGCTTCCCGCATTTTGCATGACCGGACAAAGTAAGCGCGCTTGATAGAGCCGGTCTGCCTCAAGGTGCTACGTATATGCGGCGAAAGGTTTTATTACTATTTTTATTGGCTGCTCGCAAACCCATACAATTTTGCTGGTTCGTAATTTTCAATGGAAGAACGCGCATCGAGTGTTGCTGTTGTGAAACTCTTAGCTGTGATTACAAGAATGTTCACGCGTCAGAGCGCAACTGCAGCCGAGATTCAGCGAGCAGCCGAGTACGCTTATTTAATGGCTACACACAAAAAGAGGAAGAAAATTACCAATCGCAGACGGAAAACCTTTCTTGAGAGAGGTTTATGCCATAGCCATAAACATCGCTCCACTGTTGAGTTGACATTTCCAGCCCAGCTCGCTATCAGTGGGGGCAGCAACTTAATGATATCTTGCATAGCGCCTTAGCATGGGCACGATCATTGTTTTTATAGATTAGCTGCAGGTACTGTGTACAGTGAGAAAACAATGATGAAACCAAAAGTTTACACAGCTTGCTACTTCACCGGACCTCTTCAGACTTCATCATCCTGTTAATGAAGGTGCTCGTAAGCTGACAAAGCTTGATTACTTCCTTTGCGGGGTACATCAAGCCTCCATTGTCCTTGGCTTTCATTAACCTGTAACTGGCCCAGTTGACTATATTTCCTGCAACAGGCACTTGCTCGACTGACATGTCGCCTCAAAACCATTACCAAATATCGCATAAATTAAGTAACAACCTGGTAGTGATAAAACTTGGGGTTCTTAAGTCTCATTGAGGAGCCTCGTTAGAGTGTCCGCACTTTGCTATCTGCTTATTCACGTATCCCGTAATTGCTGCCTCTGTCGCATATAATTAGAATGCAGCCTTAAGCCACCGCATTATATGAAATAGCACCCTACACATAGCTATATAAAGCCCCTCTTTACCGAAGCCGTACTAACGTGCCCTATAGGAGTATAGTGTGCCTGACTTGGGATCTAAGGGTCTCGCTTTCAATAATTCCCATTTCACCCTTACATCTTATTGTCTCTCTCTGGTTTGGCAGCTTCTGCCACATTGAGCATATCATGTGTTCTCATTGCGCCAAAGGTGTCTGGCCATATCACCAACGAACGTGCCTCTTACCAGAGAGGTTTTTTTCCGACTTTCCTCCGACAGAGCGGGCGCCGGATTTTCTGTGGAACGTGGCTTTTCAGTTTATCGCATCGACTCAAACAATCTCAAGAGTATAAACAAATGTTGTATGCACAGGCTCCTTTACTTGCAAGGTCACTCAGACGAGCGCGGCAAAATTTAGAACAAATTGCATGTGTATATAAAAGAACCCTTCGTAGCTTTTTCTGATATGTCCTCGCAAGATAATCTGCGAGAAAAGCTTCTGGTGCTACCTCATCGTGTTCATCTGCTTCACAACACATCGTTAAAAATTGTAGTTCACTGGCCAGCTCCTTGGTAACTACATAGGTTAAACAACGTGACGGGAACACAGGAAAAAAGGACGACACAGCTAGCGTGGTAGTGCCGTCTTCTTCTCCTGTGTCCCCGCCACGTTGGTTGCACGGTTAACCTATAATTAATCACCAACAAGTCCAATCTGCTGTCCCTTGTAGCAAATTCAATGGCAGCTGATAGGGCATTATGCTCCAGCATCTGGACTTTTTAAACTCAGCGCCGCTTTCATTTCAGAGGAAGCGAGTGCATTTCTACTCATCGCTGCTGTCTTTGGCTGAAGCGAGCTCAGCAGATAAAATTAGAGAGTCTCTTAGATGTCTCTTAAGCGTACGACGGCGAAAGCCTACCCTTCTCCTATCATTTGCCTCTCATCGTTTGCCACAGTTCATTTCAAGTCGTCGTTTGATATATTGGTCGTTTCTCGGTCATGGTAAGTCTGCCTGCGTAGTCATTGTAGCCCTTATCACTCATAACTAAGCAGGTTACTCATTTAGAATCAGCAGTGGTCATTACATGTCGTCGTTTCACATATTAGTCATTTCGTCATTATTAACCATTATTAGTCATTAGTATTAGTCATTACCTCTATCAATGTCTATTTATAACTTTTATTGATTACCTATCACCCTCAATCATTTTCATTCTTAATCTCCCTCCTTGCACGCCCGCTTTTGCGACTGGCACACCAGTGCACAGATGCGACGCACAGAAAACAGGCACAGCTTCTGCGCATAGATTTTCGCTCCATGAGCCTAGAACGGCTTTCGCCTTAAAAAACAAACGCATCCGGTATCAACGTTAACGTGCTTGCACACGCGCACACAAAAAAGTTTGCGTTTACCACGCAGACGCGAGGCGAACGCGCCCAGAAAGGAAGCAAACCGCGCGCTCAGAGTCGGTGATCCCGGCGGCGACGTGTCCCCGAACAGTGGCGCCCTCAGCAGAAATAGCGGGCGCAATTGTAAACTCCGCAAGGACGCGCTTGCCCATTGACGGTGGCGCGACGCTGCAGGCCGCACCCAGTGCGCTTCCATCGAGCGGCCGTGCTGCTTGTGTTGCAGGTAGTGTTGCGACTCCTGGATGATTTAGCAGTGTAAATTTCATTTCTGTGAAGGCAGTATGAACTTGATCATCCCTTTTAGAATCATAATCATATCCCCATACGGTGTGCGGAGCGTTAAAATCTCCACAGATTAGTATCGCAATTCCAGGGTATGAATGGCGAATATGCGTAACCCATCCAAGATTAAGTACTGTGTTTCTTGGCCGAGCATACACGGACACTAATATAAGGGGCCTTTTGTTCGGACGCGTGAGTACAGCAACTACTTCCTGTGGAGTGTTGCACCCACTTGCTCAAGTCAAGTGGCGTTTGGGGAATGTTGGCCCTAATATAGAGGGCAGCTTTTCCTGGTGTTTCGGCCGTTGCTCTCGCTCGTTTATCAGGGATAGAAGGACACTGGTACCCTATATATCCTGTTATTGAATATACCCTATTGTGGTCCTGTATCAAGAACGCCCATGAATGCGGCTTGCCGTAAAATAATTTCATCTTTATTTCCTCAACTTAATTAGAGAGCCCTCTGCAGTTCCATTGTGTAATCTGTTGCCACTTGTTTCGGCTACTTCTATCCATGGTGTAAGCTGCTCTGAATGAGGCGTGTCAGTTGCACAAGTGTGTCCAGTACCGCCTTCTAAATAGGTGTGTTATCGGCAGGTTTACAACTCGGAGCATCCACTAACCTTGCTGTCGTACTGCCTGCAAGCGTTTCTTTGTTTTTCTGAGCTCTCCTTTCGGCGTTGGGCTATACGTGCTTTCTTTTGTCGCAGCTGTGCAATTTGGGCTGAAAGCATCGCAATTCCTTTTTCTATTGCATCCTGCTGGCTTGTGCAGTCTTTAAGGTCCCGAAAATCATCAGCAGTGAATGCCACTGTGCTCCGTTTTGTGCGTCGTCCATTCTTCAGCGTAGAAGCAAAAGATGCACTGAACTCAACAGGCTCTTCTACTTCAGGCGGGTCATCAAACAACTCATCGGCCAGAGCTGCAAATCTGTTTTTAACCGTTAACGGTGCACATTGTTTATGTCGTCCAGCCCTTGGTAACTCGAGATTTCGCTTTGTCGGGCACTGAGAGGAAGTGATATCGTGATCATGAGATTTTCATAGGCCGCATTTGATTTTCACTTCTCCAGATTCAGCTATGTATTTGGGGTTAACTCCATATGGACAAAAGTTCTGCATGTTGCCTTCTCTGTAGCACCTGTAACAGTGCACCGGTCTAAGTTTGTACGTTTTGGGTCGCACTATGCGGCTGTTGTAGTAAAATCTGTCCGGAAGAGTATCTGGTCCCTGTAATGTGATGAGAAAAGTGCCTCTATTCCCCATACGACGTGCGGCTAACACACTGTGTTCCTGATATGAGGTCTCTGGCCACCGTATCCGGAGAATCTTGTAGGTCTAGCTCATAGATGACACATCGCTGAGTGTTTGGACCGGACTCAAAATGCGTCTGGACAGGAAGATACTCCTCTATTGTGATTGGAATCTGTGTTACTGCGGTCATTTTGCGTGCATCCTCAATAGTGGCTGAATGTACTGTGACAGTATTAGATGCCCTGTGGCTTACAAACCCCTGGTAACCTGTGGTACCAAGCGCTGCGTCTATTACTCTCTGCATAGCTCTGGTGGGTATCTTAGTGATATCAAACTGCGCGGTTGGTCTGATATGCACTCTGAAGGATTGCTGCAAGGCTGGTGTTGGATAAGTAGAAGCTAGCTTATCAGGGGCGGCCCTTACCTTCTTTGCCGGTCGTGCGTTGACTGGCGGCCCAGGTAGTTTGACCAGCCGGGGTGTCCGTTGAGAAGCGTTAGTGACGACTTCCTGTTGCACATACATAGCCTGATGTGTATCACTTAGCTCGGGTAGCGGCCCGAGCGTTGTCCTCGTATTCGAAGTAATGTCTACGTTGCTCTGTGGCCAAGTGCTAGCTCCAGGTAAAGGCTCGTTACCGCAGCCTGCCGTTGTGCTTGCAGAACTCACAGCGACTACCGGAGGTTCCATTGGCGTCTCCATGCTTGCCATCTTATCAGAGCTGAGACTCCGCGGAACCCCAGTAGGCCTAGAAGCAAGGCCACGTCGGCATTCGGCAGCTTCTACCCGGAGGGCTGCGTCCTTGACGAGCTTCTTGCCACGCACGGGTTATTTGGCCTTTATGATCTTCAAAAGTTTGATGGCCGCTGCGTGGGCAAGTCTATCTCTGGACTACAGTAGTAGTAAGATTTCGAACTACTTCTGTAGTCTAGAGATTGACTTGCTGATACAATATTTGAGATAAGAATGATGATAATATTTTTGTCATAAATTGTTATGAAAAGTGGGCCGTTACCAAGGGGGGCGTAGCTTAGAGGTAGAGCGCTCGCTTTGCATGCGAGAAATCCCGGGTTCGAACCCCGGCTCCTCCACACTGACATTTTTACTTTTTTTAAAACTTACTGCGAAATCGCAAGTTCGCTCAGTTTCCACCCATTAGAGCGTTGCTAACCCCATACATTTTCGTCACAACGGGTCGTTAAATGCAATACAACTTCGTACTGTCTTTCGCTGTTATCGGCGCTTGGTTGGCTTTTGAATACGGGAAAGCAATCATGCTAGTAATTCACTTGCTTATGAGAAAACATAGCTTATAGGGCGTAAACTCTACTACACCTTATCGCCAAAGGGCATTCGTCTCCGTCGCTATGACTTTTTCACTCGAAGCACCGCCTCTGCTGGGACACTGCTTCGTGGATTTCACACCAGCCGGCGAGCTGCGCGAATTGTGTTCTCAGCATGAGTGCCGCTAGCCGCCCAGTGCTTCCCCGCGACGAGGCAGCTGAATCATTCGGGGCCAAATTTCTACCTGATGTGGCACAGCAACATTACGTGTTCGACCTCGACCACCATGCTCGCATGCGCCGAAAAAGCACTATAACAGCCTCCGATCTCGCCATGGGTGGTGCGTCTGTTGGTCCCTCTGTGCATTCGCTTCAGCGCAAGTCTGAAGCCGAGTCCGATCATCCAACGATTGTAGCTCAACGGCAAGCCACTTATTTAAAGAGCGAGAACGAAGCCGTGCGAGACAGGTTCCCGTCACTTCCGAATAAAGAGAAGCAGACAGCGGGACCTATCGCAACGGTGGAATCCGCTACATATCTTGGAGTCAGACTGTCCGTAGGAGGTTGGTGGTGGTGGTTAAAACATTTATAAATAACAATTAAATGATTACAGAGGTGTTTGGGTTAGAGACGTATCGGTCTCCCCCTCACAATACTAGGTGGAGCCCCTATTCCGGGGCCCCATTGGCAAGCAACGCCGCCCGCGTCCGTTGAACCAAGGCCTTTTGAGCCTTGAGGTCTTGACAGCCGAGCAGGGCCGCCTCCCAGTCCTCTCTAGTTGGATTGGGGTTGAGGGGAATGGATGGGTTTGACTGGCACGCCCAGACCATGTGAAAGGTGTCAGCCACCTTCCCACAGTACTGGCACGCACCATCAAAGGACGGGTTGAAGTGTTTAAGCACCGCCGGGCACAGTACTGTATTGGTAAAAATTTTGATGAGGAGGCGCTCGTCAGCGCGATCCAGTCCCTTACAAGGGGCCGGGTAGCGCCTGTGCTCCTCCTTGTAGTAATCGGTGATGTCTTTGAATGTAAGGGCCAGGTTGTCTGATTGGGAGTAGGCTTCCAAGGACAAGGAGATAGCCCGGGGAGAGAGTGCGCGGGCGGCCTGATCGGCCTGTTTGTTTCCCCTGAGTCCCTGGTGACCGGGTGCCCAAATGAGATTATGCGGAGTTGGGTCTATGTATCGGCAGCTAGATTGCAATATACGCCGGGCAAGCGGGGGAGCCCATCCCAGCCTATAATTCCGACAGGCCCCTCGCGAGTCGGTGATGATGTGTTTCGAATTGGGAATACTGAGAGCCATGCTTCATCTTCCCTCCAAATTGGCTTCTCTTCCCGGGATTCATCACGCACTTTACGCGGATGATATCACAATCTGGGCCACGCAAGGTAACCTGGGCCACATGGAGTCCTGCCTGCAGGCAGCGGCGACCGTAGTCGACGACTACGCGACCTACTGCGGACTCCAGTGCGCCCCAGCTAAATCTGAATTTGTGCACGTACGTCCATCCCCTCGAGACACAACTCAGCTTCGCATCAGTCTCCCCTCGGGACCGATCCGGGAGGCCAAAGAGATCCGCGTCCTTGGCCTCCTCATACACCGTCAACGCAGAGTTGACACCACTCTGGCCAAACTTCGCATGGTGGGAGACCAGGTGGGCCGTATGGTCCGCCGGGTCTCCAACAAGCGGGGCGGATTACGAAGCAAGGATGCACTGCGGCTTGCCCATGCTTTTGTAACGAGCAGAATCCTCTACTCGACACCCTACTTGTACCTGCGTAAACACGATGAGGATCAATTGGAGGCCATCCACCGGAAAGTCATCAAGCGGGCTCTCGACCTTCCGGTCAGCACGTCCAACCAGAGACTTCTGGCTCTGGGCGTGGTGAACACGTTCCGGGAGCTACGAGAAGTCCGTAGGAGAGGACTATTTGGGACAGCACGAGAGCGAGAGAGAGAAAGCAAAGGAGTAAGCCTGCTCTATAGAGGCTCATGCTTGGGCACCAGTCATGGGCCAATATGGTGTCGCGCTTTTCGGCAGGCAACCGCGAGTTTTTGAGCGCCAGCAAAGGGCAATCGGCCGGACCGCGTTAAGAGTGCCGTGGCACTGGCGGTGGGTGGAGGGCAAAAAAGTAGGGGTTGGTTGGTCGACTCTCAGGGCAAGAAAGGCGGCGACGAAAGCAACTTTTAAAGATAGGCTATGCGCCTCCCTGTACGTCGCCTGGCGCATCAGACCTGGATCCACCTAGTCTACACGGGAATATCCACAAGGTGGACTAAGCGTTCAGCGAAGGTGCAACCTCCCAGCAATGTGCCTCGGAAATGCGAAAACGACCGAGAGGCCGGTCGTGAGTCAAGGAAAGAAAATAAAGGACGGCAAGCAAGCGAGAGAGAGAGAGAAAGGCTGCTTAACCGCTGAATGGGTACACTCGATCGGTCGGTGCGAAGCCATCTCTGGCCTTTTACAGTTCGCAGAAGTCAGAGATCGACCCGGACTCCCCTCTGTGAGGAACGCTGTCGAAAGAGACCTATCTGCAGTGTAATGCGAACGGGACAACACCAAGCCACGTTTAGCGAATTCCCGGAGACGTGCTCCCTATGTGGGGTGGAAGATGAATCTATGGAGCAAATGATCCTCATTGTAGAGACATGACCCAAGCTCCGAGAAGCGCTTGCAGAAGCACTTAGCCTCTGCGGTGGAGTTGTTGTTGCGACTGTAGGAAAAAGGAAAAGAAAATGCACAGGCCAGCTACCGGCTCTGTAGCTGAGCCACCTTCTACTTATCTACTTATTTTATAGGAAGGGAAAGGCACGGTAACTGTCTCACTTGTGTTCTGTGGACACCGCAACCGCGCCGTAAGGGAAGGGAGGAAGATGGGAGTGAAAGGGTAAAGAGAGAAAGAGGAGCCGTAGTGGAGGGCTACGGAGTAATTTCGACCACCTGGGGCTGCCTCATGCATGCAGAGGAGAAATTGGAGAGAGAAAGAGGAAAGAGAAAGACGAATGGTGGTGGTGAAAAACTTTATTTAGTGGAGCCGCGAAATACACGTTACAAGGGCTGGGCCGGCTCCTGATCACGGGTGGTGGCCAGCAGGCAGTGCCTGACGGCGACCGCTTCAGCCCAGTCGACCAGTCTCCTTTGTGGAGCCGATTCTGAGCTGGAGACCGCGATCTCCCAAGCCTCGTTGTCCGTAAGGCACCATTCGGCCGGTGGTTGAAACTCCGGGCATCTGAACATAATATGTTCGAATGTAGCTCTCGGGGCCTCGCAGAGGGAACATTCGGACTGATGAGTAGAGGGGGAGAAGAGTGCCAGCAGTGCTGGGGAGGGAAAGGTGCGGGCTTGAAGGTGTCTCCATGTTATTTGTTGTGGTTTAGTTAAGGAGGGGTGTGGGGGAGGGTAGTGAAGTCTTTCAGACCGGTAGTGTAGTGTAATGTCGTTGTAGGTGATCAGTCGATCTCTGGCACTGCCTAGGTCCTCGGTATCTGTTGCTCGGTCGACGTATGCTCGAGCAACAGAATTGGCCGCTTCGTTACCGGGGTTGCCCGAATGGGCTGGTACCCAGACAAGGTCTATTGGTCGGGGTGTTTGAACGTTGGTAGTTAAGATTTTGTGAGAGGCAGCATGTAGCTGGCCTCGGGCGAAATTTTGTATGGCAGTTTTAGAATCGCTGAGGATAAGGGTGGCAGTGGAAGAGACTATCGCGATGGCTATAGCGGATTCTTCCGCTTCTACGGACGTTCGGGTAATGATAGAGGCTGATGTGATGTGTTCGAAGCGGCTGGATATTGCGCATATCGCATAAGCTGAGCGGTGTGGATATTCTGCGGCGTCCATGTAGACCGTGTCGGGTTCGTTCGCATGTGCTCTGTGTAGGGCACGTGCTCTCGCTTTTCGTCTGGCCTGGTTATGAAGGGGATGCATGTTTTTCGGAAGTGGGTGGACAGTGAGGTGATCGCGGACTGTCTTTGGAACTGCATAAGTTTCTACTGGAGGGGGACCTAACGGTCTAAGTTGGAGAAAGGAAAGAATGTGGCGACCAGTTGGGGTAGTGGAGAGCCGTCCTAGTTGGGCGATGCGGTGGGCTTTCACCAGTTCGCTGAGGGTGTTATGAACTCCCATGCCTAACAGTCGATAGGTTGGGGTGCGCTTAGGTAAGCCGAGAGCTGCCTTATAAGCGTGTCTAATGAGAGCATCCACCTTGTCTGTCTCTGTTTTTGTTAGATATAAATACGGAATCGAGTAAAGAATGCGGCTTATAATAAATAGTATTCGAAGTTTGTGAACTTGTACTGGCTGACCATCTACGGTGATGAGCATAGGGGGTTGGTGGTGTTTCCGCGGGCTTGGGTGGAGTATCAGGAGCTCGGATTTGGTGGAGGAACATGCAAGGCCTATTGAAGCTGCGCATCTTGACACCATGTCTGCCCCCTCCTGAAGAGTTTCTTCCATGCTACCTACATTCCCAGTGGTGGTCCACAGGGTGATATCATCTGCATATAGAGAATGGGAGAGGTTTGGAATCTGTGACAGCTTTTTAGCCATGGGGATGAGTGTGATGTTAAATAAAAAAGGGGAAAGGACTGATCCCTGCGGGGTGCCTCTATTACCGAGGGTAAAAGTGGGGGATTTTAGGGGACCGAACCGAATTTCTGCTGTGCGATCCCGGAGAAAGGCTGAAATGTAAGCATGTGTTCGGTTTCCCACATTCAGAGTGGATAGTGCATCCAATATAGAGGAGTGATAGACATTGTCAAATGCCTTTTGCAAGTCTAGAGCCAGCAATGCTCTTGTGCGTTTGCAGTGTCGGGGATGGAGAATTTCTTCTGATATCTGTAGCATGACATCTTGGGTGCATAGGTGGCTGCGGAAACCCAGCATTGTGTGAGGAAAAAGGTTGCGGGTTTGCATGTGTGTATGTAGCCGATTCAAGACGTGTTCAAAAAGTTTACCAAGACATGAAGTTAGCGAAATGGGCCTAAGGTTTGAAAGAGTGAGCGGTTTGCCGGGTTTAGGTATAAAGGTAACCTGAGCGTGCGTCCACTCTGAGGGAAGTGTTCCCTCTTGCCAGTGTTTGTTAAAGAGTTCTGTTATTGCCTGGATGGAGTTTTCATCGAGGTTTCTAAGTGTTTTGTTCTTGACCTGATCGGCTCCTGGAGCAGACGTAGTGCGGAGTTGGAGCATGGCTGCTCTGACTTCATACTTTGTGATGTCTTCGTCTAGCTCATGGTTTTGGGTTCCAAGGTACTGTGGTAAGGGTGTCTTCGGTGTGGTTGTGAGGTATGTATCTTTTAAGGATTGAATAATGTTGTCGTTGTCCATGTCTATGCCATGGATAAGACGCGTCACATTTTTCTGCTGTACATTCTTGGCGTGATCGGGTTCAAGAAGGCATCGTAGCAACCGTCACGTGTCCTTAAGTCCTAGGTTTCCAGCAAGGCGGTCGCATACTTGACCCCATTGCTGGTGACTGAGCTGTGCCGCGTGCGTCTCCATTTCCCTTATGAGAGCGGAGATGCGTAGCTTCAGGGCGCGATTGTGTTTGTTTTTAAGCCATCGCTTCTGTAAGCTCGAGTAAGCTTCCCACATGTGGAGTAATCGGCTGTCAATCACCTCCGAGGTTTGTGTGCACGGCATTTCCGATGTGGCCATGTTCACGTCCTTGTTGAGGTTAGCCAGCCAATTTGTAAGGTGGTCTATCTGCTTCGGGGCCGCGGTACGAAGATCGCGAAAGCGATCCCAGTTGGTGATTTTGAGTTTCCTCTTTACACGGGGGGTTATGGAGGATAGTGAGAAAGAGGTCTCAATTATATAGTGATCGCTACCAAGAGAGGTTTGCGTGTTTGTCCAATAGCATTGTGTTATGTTTTTCGTGAGTGTAAGATCGGGGGTGGTGTTGTTCTGTACACTGTTGCCGATGCGCGTGTACTGTTGTGTATCATTGACAAGGGTTATGCCCTCATTTTGGAGAAGTGTCCAGAGTCGGGCGCCTTTACTGCAAGTCGTTTTGTATCCCCATGTGATATGGCGGGCATTGAAGTCTCCTGCAACTATCAATGGTTGGTTAGCGCTGATTTGAAGGGCTTTTTTCATGGCCGCCATTAGAGGAGCAGTTTTCCCTTTCGGGGAGCTGTAGATATTCAGAATGAATAGACTCGTTCCTTTCCGCTCTTTGGGAAGCAGCTCTATCAAATGGAAGTCGATATCTGCAACGTCCATGTTGTGATCAGTTGCTGTGTAGTTGCGGTGAACCAGCGTCGCCACTCTGTACTGAGGACAGTTTGTTGGTGTATGAGGAGTGTAATTGAGCAGTTTAACAGGGGAGTTTGTTTCCTGCAGTGCGATTACCGCTGGTGTTTCATCGGCCGGAAGGGATTGAATGTAGAGCTGCAGATTACTACGCTTGGAACGAAAGCCTCTGCAGTTCCACTGCCACACCTTAATGTCCTGTCGACGTCCTGCCATCTTGGGGCTGAGATTCGGGTGGGATCATTTGAGATACTGTGGTAGAGAGTAGCTTTTCTAGAGCAGTTTGAATCTGGATTTGTTGCTGCTGCATCTGCTGCTCGAGCATCGCTATCCGCGCGTCTACTCCAGCTGCCCATGCGTTCGTGCTGGTGGTCATAGATTCAAATTTTTCCGCAAGCTTCTCTTCGAGTAAAGCTATGGAGGCGACCAGATCAGGCTTCTGGGAGTCGACCATTGTAGGAATGTCTTGGTGAGGTGCCTTCCGTTTGGCGGGTGTATGAGTTTTAGTAGTAGATGCTGTGTTGTTGCATGTGGGAGGAGGAGGCGGAAGTGGGGTGGAATGACCTGGGAGGGGAGTGCAAGAACTTTCCATTCCCTCTGCGGGGGAGAGCCTGTGAATTAGCGTTTGCATTTGCTGAGTGAGCTTTTCAATATGATCATTGAGTTTTTTTATTTGATCATTCTGTTGTTGAATTTGCTTGCCCTGAGTTTCTAGCTTTTCTTTAAGTTGCTTATTTTCTCGGACAAGGGAGGAAGATCGTGGGCCCCAGCTCTACTTATTTTCCGGCGGAGGCTGGTCGGTCAGGGGCGGGAAAGATGGCGAGCGGTTCCTGGCGTTGGTCGAAGTGGCGGACGCGGCGGACCTGGAGCGGACGCGGTTAGTGGAACTCGTCCGGTGCTTGCTTCGGGATTGCCGGGTTGTTTGCTCGGCGTCTGCACCAGCTGTCGAGCGTGTCAGTCTCTTGTTGCCCGGTCTGTTAAATCGCTCCGAGCAATCGCGGGAGCCCGTAAAATGGGGGCCGCCGCATAGAATGCACTGGGGTGGACACGTTGGAGGGTCGGTCGGTACATGGGTCTCCCCACATCGTTGGCATAAGTCCTTTTTTGGTGCCGTGCACACGTCGCTGCGATGTCCCGGACGACGGCAGTTGAAGCAGGCTTCTGCTTTGGCGATGAATGGATGGCAGTGGTAGACCGCTCCATAGAAGCGCAGCTGTTTAGGTACTGATTTGGTATTTATGAAGGTGACCAGAATTGATTTGGTGTGGCCGAGTCGGCGTGCATCGGTGATGCGATAGGAGGGGCTTTGGTTGAACGTTTTTAGCTCTGTAAAAATTTCTTCAGAGGTCTGGTCGTAGATAGCATTATAAAGGATGCCTCGAATGGCGTTGTCCGGAGGAGCGATATACGTTTTCATTGGGTAGACTTGGTCGATTATCTTTATAGATTCTAGTTGTACATATCTGCGGGCACGGTCTTCGGCTGGCGTGCTGATAGTGAATGAATTGTGCCTGGGGTTGATTCGGATGGCGTCTTGTGTTCGCACTGCGTCTATCGGTAGCTGCAGAGCGCTGGTGACTAGAGACAGTATATAGCCCCCGTTGTGTTTACTTAGGTCGAGGCCTCCACCGGGGCGGAACACGATTTTAAGGTCTCGTGTCGGGAGCTTGGGCAACGGTGGCGGACGCTTTAGAACGGTGGAAGACTTGCCTTGCGTAGGCTGCGTTGGTGTGGCTGTGCCGGCCGGGGGCTGATGAGTCGAGCTCGCGGGGGCTTGCTGGGCAGAGAGGACATCGGGGTGAGCCATACGTCGAGCCTCCATGGCCTGGTCCCATCTTGATGCAGTATCAGTAGCCCAATCTACAGTGCGCACCATGCCGCTGTTGGTGGGCCGTGAAGTCGGGGGAGTGAAGGGTTAGGCCTAGGCCTAATGTGGCGGTGGCCGGCTCCCAGAGCAATCTCAAAGTTTATCAGCAAATTCGGGAAGACGGACCCGAAGAGAGGGTGGACAGGTGCTTAACACCTTCATGCGTCGATTGCGGCTATTCGAAACATGAACAGTCAAGAATTCCGCGCTTACGGTCGAAAATTGGAGGAGCTGATGCGAACACCAAGCGTCCGTGTCAAGCTCCAAGCCAAGAATCTCAAGAGAAAGACGAAGTCGCGCGTCGCAACAGCCATCGTTCGCCACCGAAACGGCGGCAGGTGTAATGATGGCTTACAACAGGTACAGCCACCGGCGGCAGGCGAGCCCCTGCGGAGGTCCCCATTCTCAGCCCCGTAGTGCCAGGAGCAGCCACCCTTCACCTCTGCGCTGGAATGCACTAAGAGGTGCCTAAGTGTTGGTGGGCGCAGCGGCCGAAGCAGCAGGAGAGACATGGACAACTCACCGCTGTAGTTCATAGGATCGCGAAAGAAGAAGGTGGAGCGTGATGACGTGATCAGGTGGACACCGCATTTACGAACAGTGTATAATTTCACATAACAGTTTTTGTTTCTTTTCTTTTTATTTTTGTCCAGATCCAGTTCAGGCTGTGATCATTCGTTCCGATGGGTGGGGGCACATCGCCATCGATGGCGTTTATCTGGTCAGCACTCCAATGCATGGATGATTAAGTGCGCAGCTTTCCCGCTAAGCACACTGCAGACTTGATGGAAATGAGCAGGCCGATGCTTAGGCAAACGGCACCCTCAGCAGTGGCCTCTAAACTATTTGTGCGTTTTACTACAACGAAAACCACTTGTCTTCTTCCGAGCTTTATCAGGAATGCGGCAGTGACTTATTTGGCCTAGTCATACACTCGAAACATCAATCTTAGAAGGCGCGACCCGACGTCATTTTCTGTTCTGCGTGAAAATGTGCCACTGTGCATGCTTTCTCCATAGACTGCGCTTAAAAGGGGCTTTCATACACAAATATTTATGCTTAATTGAACATGCGGTCTGCCCGGAAAGCTCCACATGTGACATTACGGAAATAGTAGAGCTTGTATTTGTGGTGTGCCTCAGTATATGAGTGCAAAACAATAACTCAACTTACTTGATGTGTTTTGGCAACAGGCCTCTCTCAGAGGACTTATTGGCCGCTTGGCCAGAAATGGAAAGCTCTACAAGCAGTGCAGGCTTTCTGCCGCTTCTTGAGTGTCACAGGGCTCCACTCATGAGTGTGGTGCAAGTGATTATTCCTATTTGTATTATAATCAAGTCCCTACCCTAGTAGAATTTAAGTTGTTTGTTCCTCTTCGGAAGGTTCTTTAAACCCTTCCTGTTATGTAGTTCGACGTGGACAAGACCAGGAGGCGTAATTGAAGGTGATGATGGTAGAGCATATATTTACAGCATGACTTAACTGGTTAGAGCCTAAGCAGAACAGCCGCGTTACATGCCTACGCATGGAGCCCCAGCTCAGACTGGACTGAACTCTCTTGGATCACGTCCCGTTTTACACCTTCACAAAGCAAAGAAATAGGGCGGTCATTTTCAGAGGTCAGCCCCGCACGTCCACTGTCCAATAAGGAAATATGCTAGATGGGCAAAGCCCCGTGGGTTGGCCTTAGCCTCTAACCCAGGGCCCCACTAGCAATACAAATTACAACAAACAAGGAGTACGGCGAAACTCTTTCTCCAGTCAGGGCGTCGAACCCTCTCCTGTCGGGAGACTTTCTTCCCACTTGTCTCCCGCACACCGCCGCCCTATCCACGCTGCCGCTGCTGGTTAAATCCTTTCCTCAGTGCATTGCCCCGTGCCACCCGTGTACTGCTACTAGCAACGACATGGAAAGGGAAAGATCACCCCACCCGCCATGCTGAAGGCCCGGCGCCGGATTAAAGGGGAGCTTTTGGCTTGCCCGCTGTGAGCACAATGCCCTAGTCAAATCCTGAGTGCTTCTTCGAGCGCTTTTTGCCGCATCAGCGGACAAGATAAACGAGACTGCCTTTCGCACTGCTCAAAATCGTAGTTTAAAATACAGGCCTAAGAGTCATTTGGGTGCTCGTTAACGGCTAGAACGAAGAGTGCCATATAGATGATCGCCCGGCAGCGCGTTCCGCTGCGCCTGTCCTCATGAATGACTTTCGGGCTAAAAGGGTCCCGAAAAGCCGGCGCCAACGGTCCGGTCGGCCTTCCCCATTCGCGGTACGCGTGCAGAAGGGGGACCGCGTCCACAATACAAGAAGCAAACAGGCAGGTGGCGGTGGCATGCAGAGACACGCACCTGGAAGTGATCAGCCTCAAGCGCGGCCCCTACACGCACCTTCTAAGAATATAACCGAGCTTGCTATCAGCTCGTTCATACTACTTCACAAGGGCCGCACTATCTTCGTGGCAGCACTGTCATTCCCGCTGGGACTACAACGTCTATAGGTCACTGCGACTCACAAATAAAAGCACATACACAGAAATAAGCAAGTCACAAAACGCAACCTTGGTGCATTGTTGTACTGAGCTCAATCTCAATCTGCGGGGAGTCCAAATTCATGTACACAGGCGCACACGAAGTCTTATTGTTTATCGCGGATCGCAAGTCCGCGCACACAGCACTCTAGAACACCAGCTGGGTATCAGCGAGAACTCTCTTCCAAGTGCCCGATATATCACAGCTCGCCGTACACAGCGCTGGTTTAGTAGGGACGTCCACGCTTGTCTAGGTTGACATGATGGTATCGCTTGTTCCCAACTTCCATGAGAGATTGGGAAGCCTGGATAGCACATCCGCATTTCCATTCTTGGTACCTTTTCGGTGTTTCACCGTTATGTTATAATGCTGGAGTGCCAGCGCCCACCTAGCCAATTTTGCCCCTCGTGGTGTGCACGTAGTAAGGTATGACAGCGGATTGTGGTCAGAGACGACATTGGCCTCAGCGCCAAAGAGCCAGTAGTCGAACTCCTTTAGAGCCTGATAAGTAGCAAACGCTTCGCGCTCTATGGTCGACCATCTCGCCTGGGTCACATCGAAGCGATGGCTTGCGAAAGATATAGGCCTCTCATCGCCCTTTTCGGTCATCTGTGCCAAGCAAGCCCCGGCAGCCGTCGCTCATGCGGCAGTGAGCAGCCAATATGGTTCATGAGGTTGCGGAGTGCTCAACGCCACTGCTCTGCAGAGCGAGTCCTTGAGCTGTTCTAATTCGCGTTGCGCATTTTGCGGCCACGGGATTAAGTTGGGTACTCCTCGCTTTGTCAACACCGTTAGTGGGCTAGCTATTTCAGCATATCCAGATACATAATCCATGTAATATCAACATAGTCCCAGCAAGCTTCGCAGCTCTTTGTTTATTTTAGGCTGCACTAGACGTTCTATGGCGGATACTTTCTCGGGGTCAGGTACATGTGTCCCTAATCCTAGTACGTGCCCTAGATAGCGAACTTGAAACTGTTCCACTTGACCTTTCTCAGGGCTAGCCTTTAGTCCTGCTTTCCTAAGCAACCAAAATATAGTATCGATGTGCTCTAAGTGTTCTTACCAGGTGTGCGAGAAAATAGCTATATAATCTAGATATGCCGTAGTGTAGGCTTGGTGCTTAGCGAGGAGCGTATTAATCATTCTTTCGAAGTTCGCTGCCGAGTTTATTAGCCCAAAGGGCATATTGACCCTCATGGGCTACAAATGCGGTGAGTGGTTGGCTCTGCGGGTCCAACGGTACCTGCTAGTAGTCACATCTCAGATCAACCAAAGTGATGAACTGCACGCGACTGACTCTGAAAATTAGCTCCTGGGAGTTGGTCATTGGGAACGCGTCTGCACGAGTTCCTACATTCAAAGTTCGGCAGTCAATACACATTCGCACTGACCCGTCCTTCTTCCCCACACACACAACCGGGTGCGCAAATTCACTCTCTACAGGATAGATTAATCCTAAATCAAGTAGCCCATCAACTTGGCGGGTTGCTTCTTTCTTGAGCAATACAGGCAATCGGTAAAGAAAAGTTTGCTTCGGTTGAAGCCCTTCTTCTAGCTCATTTCGGTGCCTTCCTATTTTCGCCAATCCCGGCCTCACACCGGAGAGTGCATGGTGTTTTCGGAACAACCGTCGTATTTCATTCTGCTCCTTCTCACTGAGGTGGGCTAACTTCTCTACCGGATTAGCTCCTCATCTTTTAGAGGGGGTGTGACTTGTGGTGCGCACTCTACTTCTCCAAACTCATGATCGTCATCAAACACTACACCAACTTGGCTTACCCTTCCGTAGTATGGTATCATTCGGTTGGCGTGGACCACATATCTTTTTCCCTGTTCAGTTTCTACTCTGTACTAATGTTGCCTCTCACAACCTATTACTGTGAAAGGACCGAGCCACTTCGGAGCCATCTTAGTGGTGCAGTCTGTGTCGAAAACGTGCACCTGATCCCCCACATTAAAGACTTTATTTTGCATCTTTTTATTGCATGCTAGTGCGTAGATAGCCTGTCGCGCCATGCTTGTGAGTCCTGCCACATTGGCCGCTAGCTCAAAATTCTACAGTAGCAGAGTACCTCGCAGGTTCCTCCCTGAGCGTCGTTGGTACACTGACTTCTGCCCTCGCCTGGCGAAGAATTTTAAGTGGACCTGTCGGATTTCTCCGTACAAAAGCCGATAGGGTGCTACCTCGGTAGTGTAGTGGGGAACTTCGCGATAAGCCCACAATACAAAAGGGTTCAGCTTATCAAATTTTTAGGGTCTTTTCCTATTACATGAAAGAGAATGTTCTTTAGTATCCGTCTCCATCTTTCCACGACCCCGTTGCTTTCAGGGTGCTGCGGAGTGGAAAATCTAAGCGAAACCCCTAATTTCCCTAGCATCAGCTGAGTGAGTTGTGCCTTGAAATTTGTTCCCTGATCCGAACAGATAGTCTGTGGGACCCCTGTTCGACTGAAGATTTCTAACACAGCATCACAGATAACCGTTGCCGTTAAGGAACGAAGACATACTACTTCCGGCCATCTCGTGCATAAGTCAACAAGGTGCAAAGCATATTTGTGACCCCTACCAGATGGAATATCAAGAAGTCCTATGAAATATACATTAACAGCCTGAAAGGCATGTTCAGGCCTTGTGATTGGCGCGATGGGTATATTGTCAGTTAGACGTCGGTCTGAGCAGATTTGGCACCCATGGCAAGACTCAGTACTCTGGAATTTCGCTTTCTAGGCCAGGCAGGCAGAAGTCGCACTTTATGCGGACTTTATTCTTTCTTGGACCCAGGTATCCAACCCACAGCGATTCATGCGCCAAGGACAAAACTTCCTTTCATTCGTCTCGGGAAAGCACCAGCTGTCGCACTTTAGTACCTGCTATTGAGTCCCAATGGTGTAGCAAATGCTTACTAACGAACATACCCGCCTTTCCGTGCGAGTCCTCCCATGCCTTTCTCAAGTTCTCATCAGCAAGCTGTGCTGCTCGAAACATTTCCCGCTGGCTAGACAGCGAAACTGCCTCTTGTATCTCACCTGAGTCTGCTTCCTCTCAAGAATCTTCGACATTCAGTGTCGTGTTCACCTCGCATGTCAATGCCTCATATTGCCGATATTCTGCGTTTGCTAGTTCCTTGTCAGTAACCCTTACTGCTCCCATACTTGGGTGCTCAGAATCACTGTGCTTTTTAAGCAGCTGCTAGTCCTCTAATGATAGCAAACAGTTGACACCCTCGGCCAGCTCATTGGTGAGGGCACATACTATGCCTATCTTTTGATCTTCTGCGAATTTTCCCGGCATAGATATTTTTACTGGGACCGTCGCCGAATTCGTCTGAACAGCGGCCGAAAGCTGACACTAGTTTAACTGTCCCAGGTGGTTCCGTCAGCGCCTGCGGTAGTATGCTTTCTCATATTACCGTTATTTCACTACCAGTGTCAAGCACTGCCCCTGTGCAAATATCTCCGCACACACGATCTACAAAGTGGACCTTCGATGTGGCTGCCCTCGAACTTTGCATCGGTACTTGAACTTTAGCAGTTAAACCCGTACTTTAGTTTAAGACTGGTTCCTTTGCTTCCGTCTCATCGACCCGCGCCACCTTCTGCACCTTCTTTTGGTATCCATTTCCTTGTTTCAAGCGTGGTTCGTTTCCTGTTGCTGGCGGGCAAATCCTGGCAATGTGCCCCTGCCCATGGCATAACTGGCAGTTTACAATGGGCTTTTCGGAATTTACCTGTTTTGGCTCATCTGCTGCACTGGCGCCGTAATCTGCTTTGTAGCTCGGTCTTTACCTTTTGCTTGCTGAAAGATCTCTAGAGTCTTTGATAGCTCTTTAGCCTTAAGTCAACTCTCTCCTTCGCGCAGGCGCACATATTCGATGCCCTCCGAGCTGACACCTGCCTTAATGCGATCAGACACCACTAAGTCAGTTAGGTGAGTTCACCTCTCTAGCCTGGATGTAGTATGCTAGGTATGTTTTCACGCGTGACGCAAACTGAGCCCATGCCTCCTCCATTTTTGCTGCTTTTCCAAATCTTTCCAGGCACTCAGTCGGGTTTCGTTTTAGCTCAGTTAGAACCGCTGCTTTCACAGTCTCATAGTCCGTGCATTCCGCTCCGCCCAGGTTACATAGCAAGTATCGGAGTCGCTCTGTCAGTGCTGGCATAATTAAGTGTACTCTGTTACTGTACGACCCACTTCCAACTTCTTCAACTCATCAAACCACAGTGGCCCATCAGCACCGCATGACATTTTTTAGCCTTTCAGAACTTTCGCACAATGTGTTATTGAATCTGAGTCTATACTTCGCTCATCACTCCGTCCCGACCCAAGCGGTGACAGTCGACCACTCGATAGCCCAAATTCCCTCTCCTTTAAGGCTAGTCGCTGTCGAGATTCAAATTCGCGCATTCGTAGCTCCATTAACTCCATACGGCGAATAGCCATCCTCTTTGTCTCAGCTCCTGTCGCGTCTAGTGACAACGTCTGCCTCTGGTCGCCGGCCTGTAACGTGCTCTCCACACTGAGATCACCCTCCATAGTCACTACCTCACTCTGATCAGTAACCCTTTGTACTTCGCCCTCTAGCGATTGCTGCTCCTGTTGAGGATTCGACCTCGATTCACTCTCAGAATTAGATTCGCTTTCTTTAGCGGCTAGCATTCCCCTCGTCTCAACTATAGGCGTCACAAACCAACCACCATGCCAACTTCAACAAATGCAAGAAATCCCACTCACCCGGCGCAGATCTTTTGCTGTCTGCCGCCCAGATTCCCGATAATGCGTCCGCTCCAACAGCGTCGGTGGCAGCCCTGGTAGAGTCGTCCCTTGACGGTTCCTCACTGCTGCGTGTTGAATAACCTGCGGTTGCCGGTGCGATGCTTGACCTTGTAGATGAGACGTGTCGAATCCTGTCGGCTACGCCAGTAGATTTTAAGCTGTTCTTTCCTGTTCGGAGGGTTCTTTAAACCCTTCCTGTTATGTAGTTCGGCGTAGAGAAGACCAGGAGGCGTACTTGAAGGTGATGATAGTAGAGCATATATTTATAGCATGACAGATATACAGACAGTAAAATTTCAAGTAAAAATGTATTTCAAATGAAATGAAATCAAATTTTATTTTCCTTTGCACAAAGTACAAGGAAGGAGCAGCCGCAAAAAGCTACTGCTACCAGCAGCTTGACGAGGCGACTGCCCCCATTCATGACAGCAGCAGAGGTATAATATGGAACAATCCACTATCAAAATAACAAAATGAGAGTTACAAATGCACTGTATTACGAGACAATATATACAGTGTCATAAAAAAAGGAAAAATAATAAGGAAAAAAATCTCACTATCAAAACAACGGAGCGTTACAAATATACTATCATACGAGCCAATATATAGTGTTTCACAAGAAGGGAACAAGAGATTGACGGATCAAGAGGAAAATCACGCTGAGTTCACATTTCACGTTGCTGGATTATTATAGCCCAAGAACATATGTTTCAAACATCTTTTAGACATCGTAGTTATATCAATGGGCTGATGAGCATAATTGTTGAGGAGAACTGGCAGAGTAAAGGTAAATGACCGCTGGGCATAGTTGTTTGGCGGGGTTGGTATATAGAACACATCTGGGCGACGTGTGTTGTATTCCTGAACAGTTGGCTTCAGTGCGGCGATGTTGTAAAAAAGGTTATTCTTTTTTACAGCTGTGGTGTACGATACGGTAAGACGGTAGTTATAATATTCACAAACCTTAATAACTGCAAATCGTTTAAAACGTTCTTCTGTGTGGGAATCATACTTTATGTCAGCTATAATTCTTATTACTTTCTTTTGTAACAACAATAATTTGTTTAAGTTCGTTTTGGTTGTCGTTCCCCATACCAAATGGGCATACGTCATTTGGGGTAGAATTAGAGAATTATAAAGTAGCAGCTTAATCTTCAGAGGTAACACATGCCTACATTTGTTTATTGTACCAATAGCTCTGCAAACTTTCTTGTAGGTGCCATCAACATGTTGATCCCAAGTTAGGTTACTGGAAAAATGAACACCCAGAACCTTCATACTCTCTACAATTTCAATCGGAGTGTTACCAAGCGCTATTTTAGGTATGGAAACAGATTTGTTTTTGGGTCGGAATAGGACTGCCTTAGTTTTTTCTGTATTTACATACAGTGATTTATGCTTCGTCCATGCTGCAAACAGCCGTAGTGACTCATTACTGATTGTTTCTATGTCTTGGGTTGTTTTTCCTGTAATTAATAAACTTGTATCATCAGCATAACAGATCAAAGAAACCCGTGAGTTTGAAAACAAGCAATACTAATCATTGACATACAAGCAGAATAAAAGTGGCCCTATAGAATACTTCCCTGAGGAACTCCTGTTTTTATGCCTTTAATGTCTGAAACAAAATTGCCAATTGATACAAACTGCTTACGCTGACTTAAGTAAGATGCTATTAACTGATGCGAAACACCACGAACACCGTATGATCTTAGCTTAAGAAGGAGGTTTTTATGTCGCAAGGAATCAAAAGCTTTAGAGAGGTCTATGTATATTCCAAGTATTAAATTATTTTCCAAATAGCTTTTTAATATTATTTCCTTTTGCTTCAGTAGCGCTGTCTCGATAGAGCGATACTTGCGAAAACCGTGCTGGAAATCGTGAAGCACTGGATGTTTAATGAAGTAGCTAGATAATCTTGAGTGTATAGGCTTTTCCAATGCATTGGAAAAGACAGGCAAAATCGAGATAGGCCTGTAGATTTTCATTATGTTTCTATCCCCACCTTTAAAGAACAGAGTCACTTTAACAGTTAGCAAGAACACTCTGTGCTGCTCTACTCTTCGACCTAACTGGTTAGAGCCTAAGCGGAACAGCCGCGTTACATGCCCACGCATGAAGCCCCAGCTCAGACTGGACTGAACTCTCTTGGATCACGTCTCATTTTACACATTCACAAAACAAAGAAATAGGGGCGGTCATTTTCAGAGGCCAGCTCCACACATCAACTGCCCAATAAGGAAATATTCTAGATGGGCACAGCCCCGTAGGTCGGCCTTAGCCTCTAACCCAGGACCCCACTTGCAATACAAATTACAACAAAGAGCAGGCGAAACTCTTTCTCTGGTGAGGGTGTCAAACCCTCTCCTGTCTCGAAATTTTCTTATCACTTGCTTCCCGCACACCGCTGTCCCATTCAAGCTGCCGCTGCTGGTTAAATCCTTTCCGCAGTGCATTGCCTCGCGCCACCCGTGTGTACTGCTACGAGCAACGACATGGAAAGAGAAAAATCACCACAGCCGCCATGCTGAAGGTCCGGCGCCGGATTAAAAGGGAGCTTATAGCTTGTCCTCTCTGAGAACAATGCCTGAGTCAAATCCTGAGTGCTTCTTCGAACGCCCTTTGCCGTATCAGCGGACAAGATGAACGAGACTGCCTTTCGCACTGCTCAAAATCGTAGTTTAAAATAAAGGCCTAAGAGTCATTTGGGTGCTCGTTAACGGCTAGAACGAAGGGTTCCATAGAGGCGATCGCCCGGCAGCGCGTTCCGCTGCGCCTGTCCCCACGAATGACCTTCGAGCTAAAAGGGTCCCGCAAAAGCTGGCGCCAACTGTCCGGTGGACTTCCCCATACGCGGTACGCGTGCAGAAGGGGGACCGCGTCCACAATACAAGGAGCAAACAGGCGGGTGCCGGCGGCATGCAGAGACGCGCAGCTGAAAGTGATCAGCCTGAAGCGCGGCCCTACAACCCTCTTTGTTTTTTTTTTCTCTTTCCCTGTGCAGAGTAGCAGGGCAGATATTCAACTTTTAAGCCAACCTATCTGCCTTTCCAATATAACCATTATGTGAGTGTATTTTCATGCATGTTTGATCTGATAATCACAGAATCCTATTGCAAGGACATAGGGCGTAAGAGCTTTTGGGGTGAGCAATGTTTACCCAATGAGTGTCTTGCTAAATGATGTGCAGGATTCTGAGTTCCGCCCAATAGGATCCTGCTCTTTGGAGTCTTATGCATAGATTCTATGGGTCTAGATGACTGCTGTGGAATCAACGTGATCAAAGTGGAACCAAGGGGCCTGTTTTGGGTGGTAAGGCATGCTGGTAGGGGCACCTGTTGTGCTAGCCTCACGGTGTGCATGCACCTGTATATGTCTGAAAGTTTATCAAATTGAACATGTAATGCCAAGTGCAATTTTTCATGCAAATATAACATTACTGATAAAACAAACTATATAAACAAAGACAAAATAAGGCAGTATATTTCCGATAAATTTTATCTCCTTACATTGGAGTTGGAGTTGAAATTAAAGTTTAATTCTTTCTTTTACAAGAAAGGGGAATCCAAGGCAAAAGGCCACAAACCTGACTGGGCCTTGGCTCTCAAAACAGATAACAACAGACAACAGCACACACCTCTAGTGTATATAAAATAAAATAAAAAAAAAACATTATGCAACCCTTACATAAGATATGTAAAAGGTATCAATACATGCAGTATTCATTGGGTATACAAATCAACAGACCACGCACTCAATAACATAAATTTCATAGCAAAATATATTTACACAAGAAAGATTGCATACAAGAAGAATACAGTTACTACCACCATTCAAATTATAGGGGATATTCATATAAATATTGTTTTACGTTCTTTTTAAATACCCTACGTGCCAATGAAAATTCCACATTTAGTGTGTTGTTAAGGGATGGCACCTGAAAAGTTAATTTCTGTTTTCCATAGTTGGTTCGAGTCGAGTAATAGGTACAAGTTTTTTTCGTGTTCGCAGATCATACGTTACTGTATAAATATCAGGCAGAGTAGTATGCAGCCTATTATGGTGAATGTACTGCAGAAGACGAAAGTAGTAATCTGATTAGCGGCTAATGGCATATTTTTTAAATAAGGGTTCTGTACGCAAGTCGCGCGGTATACCGTAATAACCTTCAATAGCTTGAAGGGCTTTTTTTTGGAGAACAAGCAACTTATTAATATTTGTAGAAGTGGTGGTTCCCCATATGAGAATACAGTATGTTAGTTTGGAATAAAAAAGAGCATAATAAAATGAAATTTTTAACCAAACGGGTACCAAATTAGAAATTCTGTAAAGACATACTACAATTCTGCTCAAGTATTTTACTAAATTTAAAAATGTGCGTATTCCATGAAAGGTTTCATTGAACCAAACGCCTAGAAACTTGTGATTCGTAACTTGCTTTATAACGTTGCTGTTATATTTAATTACTATACTACATTGAAGAGTGGTGTTGATTCGCAAAAGATGATGTGGGTAGTCTTATTAATATTCAAACTGAGTTTATTTGCCATCAACCAAATCTCTAAATTGCTGAAATATTCATTGACCGTAATTTCTAGTCTAGACAAGGCACAGTCGGTAAAAAAAGTATTGGTATCATCGCGTACATGATCAAATCAGGTGAGGTAGGAATATTTGTGATATCATTAATGTACACTATAAATAACAATGGTCGCAAAATTGATTCTTGGGGAACACCTTGCCGTATAACCATGTTAGTAGAGCAGCAGTTATTAACTCGTACAAACTGTAGCCTGTTCCACAGATAACTTCTTAATAAATCTAGTGGCACACCACGGACTCCATAATCAGCCAATTTACTTAATAAAATATCATGTTGTACACAATCAAATGCTTTTCGAAAATCCAGGAATAAACCAAGGGTATATTTCTGACATTCAATGTTATCAATTATTTTTTTCTTTTATAGTTAACAATGATTGTTCAGCGCACCTTCGCTTCACAAACCCATACTGAAAGCTGGTTATAAAGCTGTATTTGTGAAAGAACTTTTCGAGCCTAGTATTGATTACTCCCTCGAACACTTTGGATAATACAGGCAATATGGAATTTGGACGATAATTAGAAATTTCATTCTTGTTTCCACCTTTATGTACCGGGCATACTCTAGTTATCTTTAACTGATTAGGGAACGTTCCAGTTTGAAGCATTAGGTTATGGTATACGTCAGGACATCACATATAAGCACTGATACGTGTTTTAGTGGCGATGCTTTGATATCATCCGTTATCTTTCAAGATTTTAATTAAACCATTGACTCCTTTTGTAGTTGCAGAATAAAAGTTAACAGAGTTTGGTAATGGATTAATGAAATTTAAGTACGTGGTACATGAGACTGGATTATTGAAAGCTGCGTTGCCAACGTTAACAAAGAACTCATTCATAGTTGTGACTAAGTCGGTGCCAGTCATTATCCTATTACTGGTAGTTACATCTAAGTAATCGGAGTGCGTTTTCCTATTGAATGAATTCTTTACTTGATGCCACAATTTCCTTGCATCATTACGCAGCTGTGAAAAGCGATCAACATAGTAATTTGATTTGGCAATTTTTAGCTCCTTATTTAATTTGTTCCTGTATTTCTTGTATTCAGTAAAAATATCAGCATTTTTAGTCTCAATAAATCTATGGTACACCTTATTTTTTATCTTATTTTTCTCGTATAGCGCTTTAGTGATCCATGGTTTTCTAAACTTCTTACTTTTCACCATTTTTTTCTTTCAGCGGAAACGCATGACCATAATATGCAAGAAATTTGTGAATGAAGCCTTTGTATGCCTCATTTACATCGCTCATCTCATATATATTATCCCAAGAAGCACTCTTGATGAGTGATTTGAATTTGTCGAGAGATTTTTCATTTATATCGCTTACCTTAAAAGGAAACGCGGAAATGTTTTGCTTATTCCGATGGATGCCTCAATATCAGGTAATGATGGACAATTTTCTGCCAACTTGATATGAACCATGCTATCACTGCCTACTTATGAAATGCATGAGTGCCTTCACTGGCTCAAAAAGTGGTTTAACACGCCTCCACAGCGTTACCTCAGGTTAGAACTGACACAACCCTACTGCTGTGGTATCGCGAAGTGTTATCAAAGCTGCGGAACTACCTCGCCTCAGCCACACTCTCACCGCTCACCCTTGCCACTGTGATAAGGTGGCTTATTAAAGCGCGCTGGGCCAGCCACCGCAGCGCATTTCTTTCATTTCCGTTATGACGTAATAAAGCCGTTCCTGTCTGAGCTATGCTGCCTCAGTTGTCTTGCCTAAAACACGACATTATGGCGACGAGGAAGGCGAATCTACGCCGGTGTTACGCCCACTGAAGACTTTCGGCACAAGACCAAGAACTGTAGCATCTACAGCAACGGGAACGCCTTCGCCATGACTACTTTCGGGCAAGTTGAGCATTTTGATGATTCTACGACTGATTGGCTTTCGTATGAAGAGCTGTTAGAAGCATATTTGCGTGCTAACAAGGTTCCGGAAGACTTACAAGTAGACGTGCTCCTGAGTTTGATCGGACCGCAAACTTACGCTCTTCTCGAGTCACTGACTATTCCGGATAAGCCCTCGTCTAAGCCCTATGCAACGCTGATAACGCTACTTCGCAATCACTTGTCTCCGAAGCCGTCGGTCATCGGCGAAAGAGCAAAATTTCACCGCCGGTCACAGAAAGAAACTCAAACCATATCGGAGTTCGTGGCCGAGATAAGACACCTTGCTCAGACATGCGATTTCGGCGAGTTCTTGGATCAGTCACTGCGCGACCGATTTGTCTCCGGGTTGCAGCGCGTCGACATCCAACGGCATTTATTTGCCGAAGATAATGTCCCAACTTTCCAAAAAGCTGTTGAGCGTGCCTTGTCTTTTGAAGCAGCAGTGCGAAATGCGACAGAAGCGCACGTAGTGCACGATAGGAACGCCGATATACATAATATGCCTAGTTCAAGGCAAACTCTCGAAGCAAAGGCCGTACCATGTTATCGATGCGGTTCGCCCAAGCACGGAGCAGCATCTTGTCCACATTCGCAAGCAACTTAATTATAAGTGCCAAAAGAAAGGGCACATTCAACGAGTTTGCACAAGTCGTTCGCGACGTGTGAAAACGCTCACAGTAAGCTCATTCAACAGGCAAACAAAACTTGCTCTGAATGATGTTACTTTAGACACACGTGCAGTGCCTTTTATGGTGACAGTCAAAGTTAACAGTGTACCGTTACAGATGGAGCTGGACACCGGAGCTGCTGTCTCGATAATTTCACGCAACCACTGCAGGAGGCTTTTTCCAGATTTGCACCCGCAACGAACCAGTCTTCGACTACGCACGTACACGGGTGAAGTAATCAAGCCCATTGGAGTGCTTGAAGTCAACGTGGAAACGAACGGCCAAAAGCAGCGCCTACCGCTCTACGTGGTGCCACAAGACTGACTCACTTCTGGGACGGGAGTGGCTACAAAAGATTCGGTTTGACTGGAGCCGTATCTGGGAGCTGAACGCCGTTAGGAGTTTGCCTTGTGCGACCGAAGAGTCGTCGGAGAAACTTCAGGCCTTGCTACGAAAGTACACGCAACTGTTCAGCGAAGACTTGGGCAAGATAAATGGTGAGAAAGCTACTCTTTATTTCAAAGACAATCAAGAGCCTAGATTTCTGAAGGCAAGGACTGTGCCATTCGCATTACGTCCGGCAGTAGAACAGGAACTTGTGAAGCTAGAAAAGCTTGGCGTTATCTCACCAGCGGCTAGCAGCAAGTTTGCTACGCCGGTTGTGCCGGTCATTAAAGCTGATGGCTCGATAAGACTGCGCGGTGACTACATGGTCACCCTGAATCCAATTCTAGACACTGAGCATTATCCGCTCCCAAGAGCAGACGAGCTTTTTGCAATCCTTGCGGGAGGAAAGAAGTTCTCGAAACTTGACCTCAGTAGAGCATACCAGCAGGTAGAAATGAACGAACGGTCGAAAGAATACTTGACGTTAAATACACACAAAGGGTTGTACGTCGTCAACTGCCTACCTTTTGGCATAACATCAGCTCCTGCAATCTTTCAAAGAATAATGGATAACGTGCTCAAAGGACTCGAAGGGGTTGCATGTTACACTGATGACATCCTCGTAACGGGAAAGACTGATGAAGAGCACCTGCGTAATCTCGAAGCTGTTCTGAAACGCTTGTCAGAAAGAGGCGTTAAGGTGAAGACGCCTAAATGTCAGTTCTTTAAGGACCAGCTTCAGTACCTCGGTCACATTGTAAGCGCTGATGGCGTGCGTCCAGCCGATGACAAAGTGGCAGCTATTTCAAAGGCACCGAGGCCAAATGACAAGCATCAGCTGCGGTCCCTGCTTGGCCTAGTTAACTACTATGGAGAGTTGATTCCGAACCTATCCAGTGTAATCGCACCGCTCAACAGGCTTTTACGCAGTGATGTGCCCTGGGTGTGGAGCAGGGAATGCGAGGACGCCTTCGTTGAAGTTAAGAAGTTGCTGTCCATGCCACCCGTGCTTACCCACTACGAGCCCGGATTGCCACTAGAGCTGTCTTGCGACGCATCAGCATACGGCATCGGAGCCGTGCTCTCTCACGTCCTACCAAATGGTATGTGCAAGCCAATAGCATACGCATCAAGAACATTGACTAAGGGAGAGGCTAGCTACAGCCAAATTGAGAAAGAGGCACTCGCCCTAATCTTCGGTGTGAAAAGGTTTCACTACTACCTCTATGGCCGTTCATTCATCCTCGTAAGCGATCATAAGCCATTGCACACCGTTCTCGGGCACAAAACAGGCATTCCTGCGATAGCTGCAGCGAGATTGCAGCGTTGGGCCGTTTTCTCATCTGCCTACAACTACACGCTCAAGTCGTCAGCAGAAAACGCAGACTCGGATTGCCTTTCGCGGCTGCCGTTGCATGGCAATGATGATGACGCACCGGAAGATAAATTCTACGTTATGAGTTTTGACTCGCTTCCAGTAAACTGCCGTGACATAGCACGCGAGACCAGTCGTGACCCTGCACTCAAAGCAGTCATGCAGTACGTTTTGAGCGGCTGGCCGAATCGCGCTCCGAATGACCTTACTGAAGCGGTTTTTGTATAGACGTTTGGAGCTGTCTTTGCAGCAATGATGCCTGATGCTGGGAACTCGTGTCGTCATTCCTGAGCGCTTCCAGTCGTTCATGCTGGAGGAGCTGCACCAGGGGCACCCTGGAATCGTCAGGACGAAGGAGTTGGCGAGAAGCTACGTGTGGTGGCCAACAATTGACAGAGACATCGAACAGAAAGTGAGTGCATGTCAGTCGTGCCAGTCGCAGCGCAACATGCCGTGCCCTGCTCCGCTTCATCCATGGGCGTGACCTAGCCGGCCCTGGGAACGGGTTCACGTCGACTTCGCAGGCCCATTCAGAGGTGCGATGCTCTGGATAGTCATAGACGCGCATTCTAAGTGGCCAGAAGTGTTTGAAATGAAAGATGCATCCGCAGAGAAAACCGTTGACAGTCTTCATGAACTTTTCTGTCGTTTCGGTTTTCCAGAGACGCTTGTATCGGATAACGGTCCACAATTCACATCGGACGCGTTCTCAAAATACATGCGCAGCATTGGCACCCGTCATGTTCGCACAGCGCCGTATCATCCAAGCAGCAATGGACAGGCTGAGCACTTCGTGCAGTCACTCAAGTCTGCGTTGCATAAAACTCCGTCCGTACCCCTACGCTCAGCTATTGCTGATTTTCTTTTGGTGTATCGCAACACTCCTCATACAACCACTGGGGAAGTTCCTGCACTCCTCCTGCTTGGCAGACGTCTTCGTACAAGGTTGGACCTTGTAAAACCTTCATTCCAATCAAAAGTAGCGGCTAAGCAGTTTGACCAAACCTTAAGGCGTAAGTCATGCTATCACAAAGAGCGACTTTTTAAGGTTGGTGATAGTGTAAAGGTCAGGAACTTCAGGCGCGGAGAAAAATGGTTTTCAGCGACCATTTCGGCGCAAACTGATCCAGTCTCGTACCGCTTAAGTGTCGTAATTCCTAGAGGTGTGTTTCAGTGGGTTCGCCACAAGAACCACATCGTCAGAGTGGCTCCAGAAGAAGACACATCTGGCCAAATGAAGTGTCCCTGCTAAGGTGGCTGCTCATCGCTTGAGTGAAAACCTTACCTTTCGCGTAAATACGATCCTTACATCAAGAGAATTGACTTCTCAGAGTCCGAGGAAGTTCCGACTGCTCATGTATCCTCTGGTAGTGTGGCATTCATCACATAATTCCTGCAGCTGAACTGCGCTCTGGGACTAGGCCTAGTGCCTTCCGTGGCACGCTGGCGGAGGTACCTTCGTCGGCGCCGCCTGTCTCGACGGCATTACCGACCGCACAATTTACATCCGAGCCTGGGTCCCAACTCCTGGTTCCTGCTCCTGGTCCATCGGCTGCAGCACATATCCTGCCGTCTCAAAATGCACATCAGCCCGTGAGTGATCTGTTCCCAGGGCGGAGGTCGGGAATGGCTAACCAGCTTCCATTTGGTGATGGAGTTTCCACCAATGTGAGTGAGCAGCCGAGCACGCCAATGGACGTGTCTTCAGCGCTACCATCTGGACGGGCGGCACAGCGCGGTTCTCAGAAACGTCCTTCAGAAGACATTGCACCGGGATCATCTTCCGCAAACAACAGTTCACAAGGCAAGCATTCCTGTACAACGACTGATCACCCGGTATTTTCAACACCCGGGTCACCATCCTATAAAGCGACCATTAAGGCTCTGACAACCAAGTGCCTTACTGAGATACCGAACAGAGTTATACAGGCGAATCTGGACGCATGACATGGAACCAAGGGTTTCCGTGGTTTCACGGCCAGGAAGAAGTCGAATACCATTGCTGTGTGGCTCCCGAGTTTGGCTGCTGTGGAGTGTCTTCAAACACTGAAGTGTATTTCAGTAACAAGCGAAGTCTCGGTTCCAATCCAGGTTTATCTTGTTGATGGTTCCGATCTACAACGCTGCATTGTCTACAACGTAGACGTTGACGAGGACCAGGCTACACTTCAGCGTGAGCTCTACTGCCCTACTCATCGTGTGATTCAGGCTCGTCGCATGGGAAAGAGGCGCTCTTGCATCGTCACCTTGCAAGGCCCCATGACTCCTCCAACTCGCCTATACTATTATGGCTGCATTCTATGCCCTCGACCATATAAACCAAGTGTCGTCTACTGTTATACCCGTTTCCGACCTGGACATATGCATAGGTCCTGTCCTTTTACAACACCAGATGACGCTATGCCAGAAGAAACAGTATCTTACCGATGCGGACTTTGCAAAGCTAATGACCATGATATCACCTCTCCAACTTGCCCAACAAAGCAGAAAGCAACTCAAAACATCCGTCGTGGGATACAAAGACAATGGTCTCAACATGTTACAACACCACCGATTCAGACATTCAACAGATTCGAGGCTCTCCAGTTGGACGACGATGAATAGCCACAGCTATCTGAGACAGAGCCACCGGCAATCTGTACACCACATGCTTACAGCGCTAATGTGAGTGAACAACGTCGTCACAAACAGAGTACAAACGTGAAGGACATGCCGGAACCTCCGCAGGATGATGTGAGAGCAGTTGACGACCAAATTGAAAGGCTTTTAGCGGAGGTCTTTAAGCTCCGCAAACATCGTGAACTGCTTGCTCGTCGTAGGCGAGCAACGGAATCCCAGACCGCGAATATCAAAGCTGCCTCGCCAACGATTATGTCCCATACTCCCATGCCGTTCACTGATTCCCAAAAATCTTCTGCTGCCCGGCCTGATAACTCTTCGAAATCGTTACTGAGGTTTATGGTCACTCAGTTATTTAACCTGACATCTGTGCTTTTGCGACATCTGGACTCATAATGAAGACGACGACTACAAGATATCGAGGTGTGCTTCAGTGGAACTGTAGAGGGCTCTCCACAAAGGTTGGAGAGCTCAAATCCCGTCTTCGCATGAACAAGCTTCATGTATGGGCCATGCTACTGCAGGAGACCAATGCGTTGCCACCCATTCCTGGTTTCAGTGGATACGTGTCTCCTTCCATTGGCGACCGACGTGTGCACACGAATACTCCTCCGGGAAAGGTGGCTTTGTATGTTGACACACGGTTTCCTGAGGTACGCCTTGCTCTGGAAAATTGGTGTACTTCATATCAGGAGGTTGTTGCAGTGGCAGTGAAATTTGCTAAGGCAACCGTTGTAGTTGTGTCAGTCTATGTAAGACCTGGTGGTGGCTCTCCCTCCCACATAAACCTGGAATGGTTACTGAATATTAGGCAACAATACCCGGGATGTCCAGTTTTAGTTGGTGGTGACTTCAATGCGCCTCACCCGGACTGGGGATACCCCACCTTAAGTCCTCGCGGAAGGCGAGTGCGGGACGCCTTTACGGATGCGCTGTTTATTCTCCTGAACCATCCAGATACACCAACAAGGACTGTGCTTCATACTAGGAGTGGAACATGCGCTCTAGATCTTACATGGTGGTCAGGAACCGGCACCCCCTCGTGGCACTTGGAGCCGGACTCCTGGGGCAGTTACCATCATCCTATTGTCATCGGTCTCTATCCATCACAGGCCCGACGATTACGCCGCAAGTGTACAGTTGTCCATTGGGACAATTTCCGCGCCATTCTTCAAAATCACTCTGTGGAGTCGGCACCATCTCTTCTAGACCGCATAAAAAGCGCACTAAATGAGGCTACAATCATTACCTGGGTGGAGGTTGGTCGACCAACACCGGATGTGCCTCTGCTCAACATGTGGGCTGCTCGTCGACAAGCGGGATTGACTGCAACCAGAGACCCAACTTCTGCGCATGCACGTACAAGACTAAATTGCATTACTGCTAAGGCTCGAAGGTATGAGCGTGATCTCTCACGACGACAGTGGCACCTGTGGTGCGAGCAGTTCTCCATACAGTCATCTAATGCTCATCTTTGGCGAACTTTCCATGCCATGGAGCACGGTTATCGTCATCCTGATGCAGCGGCCACAGCATGCTTTGCAGCAAACTTGTCTCCGAATGATTTCGCAAGACAAGCAGCGCGCAAGTTTTTCCCCATGTACGACGTGTTGCCTGCACCAGTTACAAGAACTTACTTGTGGGGCATGCCAGCCCATGTCGATAAGTTGCCATCTGCTGCCGACACCGAGGGAATCGCGAGCCCATTCTCCATGCCCGAATTGCTTGCAGCTATAGATGAAGCCAACCGAAAGACAGCGCCCGGTCCAGACTCCATTACGTACGAGGTTTACAAGAACCTCAGTGGTGATGCCCTTCCTCAACTTCTTGACACCATTAACAATGTATGGCTAGACGGTGATGTACCAGACAGCTGGAAATCGGCTATTGGGATCCCTATTCCAAAGCCGGGGAAAGCACCAACAGACCCGAGCAACTTTCGACCTATTTCCTTAACGGCAACAATTTGCAAGCTTGCTGAGAAAATGCTCGCCACACGAATCTCATGGTGGCTTGAACATCACGGTTTCTACCACCCGGCCCAGATTGGCTTTCGACCATCTATAGGCACAGAAGACGGATTGGCTGTCTTGGCGTCCTCAGTATTATCATCAACACGCAGCCACAATGTACGCACCGTCCTCGCCATGGATGTAGAAAAGGCTTACGATAATATCAGTCATGCTGTCATTCTGGATTCAATTGACATGCTCCATTTACCACTTACAGTACGCAATTTTGTAAAATCTTTCCTTGAAAGTAGACAATTTGCAATACGCCTCAGTAGCGAGGCCATAGGATCATTTGTCCCTCTTCGCGGCGTACCCCGGGGATCTGTGTTGTCACCAACATTATTTAATATTGCGTTTATCTCACTTGCATGGCGGTTACATGAAATTTCTGATGTTAAAATCTTAATATACGCTGATGACATCACGGTGTGGAGCACACACAACGACCTACTGACACAATCATCGGCCCTGCAATCAGCTTTAGATATTACGTGCACATATGCATCTTCTATTGGCCTTAAACTTTCCGCCAGTAAGACTACGTTCATATCAGTCGCCAACCGCTGGGGCCGCCGTAAACTATCGGCAACACCTATTCGTCTACATTTATCCGGAACCCCACTTCAGGAAAGTTCAACAGTAAAAATATTGGGCTTAACAATTCATGAGTCAGGAGCTGGAACTACATGGCTGTCTGGCGCTAAAAAACAGGCGTTACAGACACTGGGTCTGATTAGATTCATTGCTCCAAAAATGGGCGGCGCTCGCTCAGATGTTGCGAGACAGTTGGTGCGGGTAGTTGTGCAACCGCGCCTTGTTTATCAAGCCCAATTTCAGCATTTGACAAGGGCACAATGGGATCGACTTGAGGCTATAAATCGAGAGGCAATGAGGGTCATCACCTGCCTCCCTCGCATTACACCAATCGTGGCGCTCCAAGAAAACGCACAACTAAACACAGTAGATGAACTGGTGCAGCAACGACGTGATGCACGCAAGCTTAAGGCCACACTCTATTACGCAACGCGCGCTCTGAAGGCTTATGCTTCGACACATTCACTACTACCACCGCCACTGCCAGTTCTTCCTCCTTGGCATTTTGCACAGCTGAGCGATAACAAGCCAACTGATTTACGCCGACCAAGAACACAGGAAACGGCGTCGTCACTTCGCGACCGAATTATGGAACAAGACGCCCGCTTGCCACATGGTTCCATTATAATTTACGTCGACGCAAGCATCAAAGCCTGTGAAGTGATAACAGCAGTTTACTGTCCTAGCAAATCTTCATTGAACAAGACGTGAACATTTCAATTACCGGAACCTCCATCTTCTTTTTGTGCGGAACTGCTTGCAGTGCAAGAGGCGCTTCGCTCTGTGACCGCCATTCCCATGCTTCCCACGGCCCGTATTATCATACGTGCAGATGCCCTCTAGGTGACAAAGCTACTTAGACGCGTTAGTAGTAGCCCGGAAATCTGCCAGAACACACAAAGTCTAGCGGCTCGCATACCAAATCCAATTCGTATTGAATGGACCCCGCGTGACCTTTTAAGTGCTCAAAGCCAAGTGGATTCTGCGACCCGCCTTTCAAACTCAACCTCGACATCGCCAAACCTCATAAAATTGGACAATGCCACCCTGCTTTTAACAAGAAAGGAGCACCTCCGGCGCCGTACACGTGCTCTTATACCTCCGTGTACGGTAAGCCTCCCCTGCGGTCTAACCCGTGCAGAGGAGGTGGCGCTTCGGAGGAATAGAGTTGGGGTGGCCCTAACACCAGCAGTGATCCGAAAGTGGCCACAATTTTGGTATTTATATCCACACCCTGGGTGCCCCATCTGCAAGTCTAGAAATATAGAAGCTGACATCCATCACCTACTGTGGGATTGTCCAGCGTTGAAGCCAACGCGGATCCGGCACCTGGTGGCAGCTGGCCTCTCCCCCCATAATCCGCAGTCATATGCTGTTTGGACACTGGGACCGCATCATCGTTCACTCCTCGAATTCATTGCATCAGCCAACCTTTTTTCATTTATTTGACCACATCCTTCATCCATCATAACATTCCTTTTATGCCCTGAGGCAATAAACTTCGCAAAAAAAAAAGAAAAGAGACACATCTGCTCCTCTGGCGGCATACCCGGAATCTGATGAGCAAGCGGAGTCCTGCTGGTCCCCCCGTCAACAGGCTAGAGTGCAAGACCGCCATTCGGATACAGAACCTGCAAAACGGCGGTACCCACTTCGTGAGAGGAGACCACCCGACCACTATGTGCCGTGAACAGGAATTTGTTTTGAACTGTAAGTGCGGAGGGATGTGGTATCGCGAAGTGTTATCAAAGCTGCGGAACTACCTCGCCTCAGCCACGCTCTCTCCTCTCACCCTTGCCACTGTGATAAGGTGGCTTATTAAAGCGCGCTGCGCCAGCCACCGCAGCGCATTTTCTTTCGTTTCCGTTATGACGGAATAAAGCCGTTCCTGTCTGAGCTATGCTGCCTCAGTTGTTTTGCCTAAAACACAACTGCCACACCCACAATTTTAAAGCATTCGTTTATACCACTTGAAGATAGGAAACTAATCAATTACTGCTCCCTCTTCAACATCCTGAACATTAGAAATACGACATGTAGGCCGTGGTTAAAACTAAATCCTAATTATTTGGACACAATTGTATGCTCGTGACATGGAAAGAAAATGAGCATATCACGTCCTCATTCTTCATCTGATACCCTACTGACGCCCTCAGGCAAATAAGTATTGTCTAAAATAAAAAAAAATCCAAAGCGAGCATATTACTGCTATGAGGGCAGTCTGGCAGTAAACAAATGGAGCTGGTGGCTTTTAAGAGCTGAGTAGTTCTGAAATTGGCATATCTTTTCGTAACTGAAAGTTAAAGCTACAAATCGCAATTACTTTTACTACTTTTATCAGGCTAACTTTCCTCAGACCACCCGCACTTATTTTGCCAATGCACTGGGCCAGCGGTTTTGCGTAGGTACGACATCGCGTTTGTGGATAGATTTCTTCGTTTCAATACCGAGGCTTCGAATGACGCCGGGGTACTTTTCGGACTTCCAGTAGAAAGTAGCACAACACATGAACCAGAAATGTGTGCAAAAAATTGTGCAACCAAACGTTCCTTCCACTAACAGAAGTCATGCTGCAATCTCGCGACCCACATGGTTGGCATAGCGGGAACTCAAACCCGCACAAGGCGCCGAAACCCAGAACCTAAGGTGGTCAGGAAGAAGAGGCAAAGATTGAGCATGGTAGAAGTTGTAGGAAGTATAAAGGGAAGGAACAAACATGAAAGAGCGCGGGCGTGCGGCGCAGGCTCCGGACGCAACCGCCTGAACAGCTGACAGAGTAGACTCGATCGAGGTCACGTGCTATAAATGCACGGAAGACATTTGCAGGAGCGAATACTTAGTGCACTCCTTTCTTACTGGCTAAACTTAACATAAAACTATTATTTTAGGTGTAATGAAGTTTAAAACTGTCTATGTATACGTTTCTGAACGTGTCAACATGACACCATTGAGAATAGATGGCGTAGGCAATAACTCTTAACGCGGCCTACAGGGTGGCATGGTAGTTCTAGGAATGCGAAAAGGCAACGATTTCAAACGGTCGTCATTAAATGTTGACTCGAAATTGCTAATAAATATTATGGAATCGATATGCCTAATGCTTACTGAAGCAAGGAAAATTGCAACCGGGCAGCTACATTTTCTTTTCACGACCCCTTTAAGACACTATACCCCGGAACCTGGGCAACTAATTTTCATAAAAAAGCACTATACAGTATGTTTTAAGTATACTCCTCCCCCCAAAGGTGTTTTCAATAAACTACGCCTTTGCAATGAGATTTAACACTTTAGTGATCAGTTCTAGGAGGTTCATGATTACTTTGTATCATGGGCCGACACATCATAGGCGCATTGCGAAATGAGAAAATTGCGTCTGTCACTTTTTGATTCTTTCGTGTATTTCTATAGGCGCTAAGCCTGCTTTCCATCACTAGTTGCTGCACCCGGTCGACCGCACCATTACCGCATCCTGCTAGCCTCAAGTTTGCTGCTGGTCTAAAATAAAAAAGGAAAGGGGTGATGTTGTTAAAGTGTTTACAAAACCTCCCGAGAATTGCTCCCAAACTATCCCAGTTGCTAGATTCTGCTGCGGGGCACATTTGAACGCAATACCTCACGTCTATAAGCAGTATAGATCCCACAATCCCATTTGAATGTTGGCGCTCCCTTTCCTTTGACTTCTCCCATCTTCCTCCTCCCATGTGCAACGCTGCTACGTATTAGCGTTTTCGAATGACTCTATTGGTCTGCTTCTTTGCGACGCCACGCATCCATTAAACTATCGCTTATGTCATAATAATTGAAATGTGGTTAATTTTTAGTTATCAGAAAAGAAAATTAAGGATGTTTAGTAGATGGAAACGTTTCTTGAAAGCATTTCTCCGAGCACTTCCGCAGTTGCGCGGTGACTCTTCGTGCGCTTCGCGCGGCCATCATGGCAACCACGGCAAGGTCGCGTGCGGCGACCGCGTACCGCGTTTCTGGTTCCTCTAGGGTACTTTCCGCCTGTGTATATTCTCTTTTAGTGTGTCTCCCATGCGAAACAGACTTCGAAGTCGGCTTACCGGCCTCCAGCATTATATCAGTGCCTCCACTACTGTGCCCCAAAGCACCACGTCGTACGTAGTGCAGCAAAATTTCGGAGGCAACCGTTCCGTTCCCGTGTCCAGCAAACCAAAAGATGCACCCCGAATCGTGTGAAGGCGACAACGCACGCTGGTAAGTAGTGTATTTACTAGCCTGAACATAGCGCCAGATAAACTACGGCTTTAAGGGTGTATTGAATTATCCATTGTTGCGATAGGCCGTTACAGGGGCGGCTCTTAAATTTCTATCGTCTCAACCACTGACTAGATTGCGTGAAACTACTCACAGCTAGAGGTTGCATTTTGCTTTGTATTAGGTTGTAACATAAACTTTTGCCTGATAGTAAATTAGTTCAGGCAACTCTACACACCTGCCTTGGCCGTGCGCGATGTACGAACCCTGAATCGTATGTGTGCCGGCGTTGGCGGATTTCAGCCCCCGATCCCGTTGCAGACTGCGGATTCGCATTTTACGCAACAGCAACTAGTTAAGCACCCTTATCTAACCTGCTACCAGTAAATAAAAGTTACCGCAATAGCAAAGCTCCGTGTGCAGTTTCACTACAAATGACAGAGCGGTATCAATCCGGCTCTTAACCGCGGCGGCCTCAAGCAGCCGCGGTTAACATGTATTAAGGTACCTATGTTGTTTATGCCGCTTATAAGGCTTCACATGACGTGCACTGATGACAACTCACTGAAGAAACAAAGAAAATAACTTCATTGCGAGATAAGTCCTAGGGTATTTCTCTCATATATGTGAAGCGGCCGCATATAATAATAATCAGCCTAACTGCACTGTTGTCTTTTAAACTGTGTAGCTTAATCGATGGGGAATAGCAAGCCCGTGAAAAGAGATATGTTATATGGTTACTTATGAAGTCGGCTAACTTTAATTACATCCGTTAATTTCCAGTTTGGCCTCGAGAAGCTGAACAACTCTGATCAGCACAATTATTCGCAATATGTCCTTACACACACCCTTAACCCGCAGTTGCTTTGCCTGTCCTACATTTTTTTTTTTCAAGTGTCAACTTTCATGAAAACTTGAAAGGCCGGCCAGCGGTCGCACGCCATGTCGAGTTGCCGCGTTAAGCAAACAGCAACATGTTTTGTGTGCACTTTTGCTTGGCCACAGACACAGGCTAAGCGCCGCGACACGAGTACACCAAGACAGCACTCACTCTGATGGCAAAACTCGTTTGAAAATACACTCCAGCTAGTACCAGGTTCCACAAAAATATTGAAACAATTGTTTCTGCTCCAGCGGCCATTGCTTAGCGGCGTTGATGTCAGTCAGTTGAGCATTCGGGTTAAGTATGCTGAGAGTTTCACTATGCAATTGGCTAGTCATGATGAAGTGCAAATCTGCGTCCTCGTGCAGTAATTAGTTATTTTAATGACCTTTCGTGAGCATCAGTCATAAAGTGATGCTCTGAAGTATTGCTTGCAGCTGTCTGTCTGTGCGACGAGCTCTGAGGCCGTTTTTCTACATCCTGGAGGGGCCTGTGGACATGTGCTGCGTGAAATAATTATAGGGATTACAACTGTTCACTTAGTTTCTTGTGCAATGTTAGGAGAGAAAAGTTTTTATTTGCCAAAAATAGGCTGCATTTTCATTGGAGCAGCACTGCAATACCCTTTTCTTTATTTCTCCATTGTTACTTTCCAGCGGTCCTGTCCTTTGTTGTTGTTTTTTGCCTGTGTCTGAAGCCGCTGAAAAATGTTTATTGAAGTGAATACTACCGGGATGTGACCTAAAAAGAATGCAAATATGAATCGTTTCATTTTATACTTTGTAAAACAATGTGTTTCTTGTTCCCTACTTGCAAACTTATGCCGAGGAGGGGCTACTATAAGGAACCGTTATGCGTCATATTAAGATCACTGCAGCTGGGATTGCTTCTACTTTAGCTTCTATATCCAGTGCCATTACATCAAATTAAGAATACGGTGCAGTTATCCTTATGCAGCAAAATAAATGTATGACATCATATTGTGAATCACCCGTGTTCTCCCTGTTGTTGTATTCCAGCGATCATCGTCAAGTGCAAGTGACCACCAGTTGGTGAGCACTCTTTCAGATTTCAATACAGCAGCTTGGGGACATTCGAGACGCTTCTAGAGGGATCGGAAACGCGCTGATAAGTTCCAGTTGATTGAAAACTACATTTGTCTTGGGACTGCACTGAGATAAAAAGCGCAAAAGAGAAACCAGTTGTTTTTCCAGCCTGCCCTCTATGGTTGCCCTCAACTTTGTATCACTGCAGTGTCTCAGCTCTTGTCCTTTCTGTCTGTATGTATCCTGGTGTGCTGCTCTTTATCTCATCCCATCTGCCTACTATAACATAAGAGCAGTGACTAGCAATAAGGACCCTTAGGTGGCCTATGCAATCTATAGCCTGCTGTCCCACTTTTCCATTGAGAGGGTTTACAGAATGGCTTCCACTAACATCCTAGCAAATATCATTTTACTATATTATATGAAGCATCCTTAGAATGTCAGAAGTGTGCACCACAGTCTCCTCAAAATGTATTACGAAAACTACCGTTGGCACGGCAGCGTTTTGAGTTTCGAAAATAAAGACACAAGATAAGCTCAGCTAATTTTACAGCAGTGTATTTACTGTCAGGATGAAAGGATTGTGGCAACTGGCTGATCAGGTGCATTGTGTGCCTGCTTTATGCAGAAGTTGGCATTGAGTTATCTTGTGGGCGCGTTTTTTGACTGACATATTGTAGGGTCTCATATTACCTGGCCTGACAAAATGAGAGCTCCAGATCAAGCACTGCACTAAGGAGACTGAAGTCAAGCCCAATTTACATAAAAAGAAGGCGTCCAATGCATCCAGTAACACAGCAGCTGCTCCTTCTTCACATAAAAAAAAACAAAAAGAAAAACAAACACTTGAACACGTTTTATCTTTTGCTCCAGACCTCAGCACTACACCACAGGAAAGACTATTTTGAGGTGCTTGAAATTGGTCATTGTGTAATTTTTCAGCCCTTCCACAGCTATTCCGTAGCAAGAACTAAAAGCAGTTGGTTTTGTTGCAAGTTTAAAATAAAGGGCTGCTTAGGTAGCCAGTTGAAGAATGAAAAGGAGGAAAAGAAAATGGAGCAAATGAAGCAAAAGCCTTAATAAACTTCTATATTTTGTTTGCACTGTGTTCTATTTCCTCTGGCCTCTGTTCTTTTTATAATGACAATATTATGTATATACATTAAAAGCTTCATACACCGATTCATTGTTTGCACGTGCCATGCAGAAACGTTGGATTGCATACAGACACGAGTGAAAAACAATGTCGTAGTCTTCTCTTTCCTTCAACCGACCTTACTTGCATCACACCATCCGAGTATGCAATTGATTTGGGAACAAACCTAATGACCAAGGTGTGAAAATATTCAAGGGAAGATGTTTGGGCTTTGGGAGGCAGTAGTCGAATGTCCAAGAACCAGTTCTTCAGAATGGAGTTCAGATTCTTGAAAGCACATGAATCTGTTTATATATATATATATATATATATATATATATATATATATATATATATATATATATATATATATATATATATATATATATAAATGTAAGAGTACGCTCAGTCTGAGGTCGGTGTTCTGGTCGAACGTTCAACTAGCGCGTCAGTCTCTTGCGTCTTCTTCTTTGTCAGCCGTCTTCTTCGTAGCACGCGCCTTTTGTCGTCTTTGTCACCGTCGACAGTCACCGAGCGTTGGTGTGACACTCCAATTATCCCCGGGAGCAAAAGAAGGCATCCTGCCGACTCACGGCATCGACACAACAGGCGGGTCATAACAGGGTTTGAGGCGGTCAACGTGCACTGTTTCCTAGACCGGTGACCTAGACAGGGCGTCAGCATCAGAATGCTTACGGCCAGACCGGTAGGTGACCTGAATGTCGTACTCTTGTAAGCGGAGGGCCCAACGAGCATGACGGCCGGATGGGTCTTTGAGGGTGGACAACCAGCAAAGTGCGTGATGGTCGGTAACAACAGAAAAGGGACGACCGTAGAGATATGGGCGGAACTTTCCAATTGCCCAAATGATGTCCAAGCACTCATTTTCGGTTACAGAATAATTTTTTTCGGCCTTTGTTAAGGTGCGGCGGGCATACGCAACAACGTACTCTGGGCAGCCGGGCTTTCGTTGTGCAAGGACAGCGCCGAGACCTACACTGCTGGCATCAGTGTGAACTTCGTAGGCGCCGCAGGGTCAAAATGGCGGAGAATTGGAGGCGACACTAGAAGGCGCCGCAGCGTCGAAAAGGACTCATCACAGTCGGACGTCCAAGACAAAAGAATGGCGTCACCGGCAAGGAGCTCAGTCAGCGGTGAGATGATCGAAGCGAAATTGCGGACGAAGCAACAAAAATACGAGCACAGCCCGATAAAACTAGCAGCTTCTTTAGAGAAATTGGACGTGGAAACTCAGCTACTGCACGAAGTTTTGCAGGATCTGGACGAACACCGTCTTTCGAAACAACGTGTCCCAAGCTGGCGAGCCCCGAAGCAGCACTTTTTCAAATTTAGTTGCAGGCCGGCATCAGCCAAACACTTTAGCACACGCTCGAGACGATCCAAATGTGACGTAAACTCTTTTGAAAACACGACAACATCGTCCAGGTAACAAAGACAGTCATGCCACTTGAGTCAGCACAGAATTGTGTCCATCATGCGCTCGAAGGTGGCTGGTGCGTTGCACAATCCGAACGGCATGACGTTAAATTCATAGAGACCGTCAGGTGTCACAAAAGCGGTTTTTTGTCGATCGTCAGCTGCCATGGGTACCTGCCAGTAGCCCGAGCGGAGGTCCAGAGATGAAAAGAATTCGGCAATCGAGAGCGTCATCAATGCGTGGAAGGGGGTACACATCATTTCGCGTTACCTTGTTCAATCGCCTGTAATCAACGCAGAAACGGATAGAGCCATTCTTTTTCCTCACGAGAACAACTGCAGAAGCCCAAGGGCTGTGCGAAGGCTGGATGACGCCACGCTGAAGCATGTCATAAACGTGCTCGGTAATAACTTGGCGTTCTGCAGCCGATACGCGATGTGGGCGCTGGCGTACCGGGGCGTGCGTACCGGTGTCGATGCAGTGAGTGACAACGGATGTACGCCCTAAAGATTTTTCAGGAAAGTCGAATGAGGAACGGAAGCGCCGAAGCAAGCTAACGAGCTGGTCGCGTTGATCTGCTTAAAGGCTGGCATCAAGACAGCCAGAAAAATCTGCAGTGGAGTTGTCGTTGTGTACAGAAGCAGGCAAGTCAACAGTATCGAGCTGAAGTGGGGCTGGGTCTTTTGAGACGGGATATGTCATAGCGTCATCAAAGGGCTCGGCATGACCAAGCATTCTCCACGAAGAAGCGTTGACGGACAAGGCAACGGGTTATGTACATGGCGCTGTAGCCACCAGAGAAGGTCAGAAGGGCGAAAGGCAATACTGAGCAATGGCGACGATTAGCGGCATGCGTCGGAGTGAAAAGAACAGTCGAATCGGAAAAGCAGGGGCAGGAAACAGGCACGAGTACGGTAGAGCAGGCGGGGATGTCAGTATCTTCGGTTACGGTTATCTTATCGACGGGGAGCGATGTCGAACGAGGCAGCAGGTGAAAGCGCAGACAATGCGATGCTGGCTCGGGCACAATAAATAATCGCATGATGACTGGTGAGAAAGTCGCAACCCAGAATCAGTTCGTGAGAGCAGTGAGACAGCACAAGAAATTCGGCGACGTACAAAAGACCCTGAATAACAATTCGAGCTGTGCACGCCGCAAGAGGTTGAATGCGACGCGAGCTGGCAGTTCGGAGAAAAAAATTTCGAAACAGGCGTCGTAATGTTACGAAATCGGCGGCAAATGCTGGCACTTATAACGGACACAGCGGCGCCAGTGTCCACAAACGCGAGAACTGCGACGCCATCAACAAAACACTTCGATAACGTTGGCCGGGGAAGACAGAGGACTTGCAGAAGTAGAAGAAAACGCAATTCTTGCCTCCGGAACTGCGGCCGTTAGTTTTTCTCCGGGCCAGCAGGAGAGTGACGGCGCAGCGGCGAGAGGGAACGACGAGAGGAGTGGGAGGAGCAGTCAGGATAAAATGAATCGGTAGAAGTGCCAGCAGCGGCAGGCGGAGGGGAAGGTTCATAGTTTGAACTGTAGTTGGAACGGTACAGGTGGGGGCCATTGCGGTACGGCTGCGCGCGCTATCGACAAAGCAGGGCGACGTGGCCAGGAACGCCACATGAATAACAGATTGGGCGGTTATCGGAGGTCCGCCTTGGATTGTTGACCCGACGTCGAGGAGGCAGATAAGGGCGGGGCGGAGGTGGTGGTGGTGGTAACGGCGCATCATACGCGACAGGGCACGGTGGTGGTCTGGCGGTGACAGCGGCGTACGTTAGCGGGGCTGTCACAGGCGTAATTTGAGAGCTTGGCGGTAAAACTTCTGCAACTTGATCCTGGATGGTGCGTCGAAGTGCAGGATCTAGCGATGGGGTAGTTGCAGCAGAAACAGGGAGGAGCGACAGTTGGCGAGCCACTTCCTCCCGTATAAAAGCCTTGATCTCGGGAAGGAGGGAAGGCGGTTCAGAAGCAAGGCCGCATGCTGTCGCAGGCGAGAATAAGCGATCGTTCATGACAGAACGTCGAGTAGAAGCTCGTTGCTTCCTGAGGACGTCGTAACTTTGACAAAGCTGAACCACTTCAACGACGGTTTGCGGGTTTCTGGCCGTCAACATATCAAACGCATCGTCGGAGATTCCCTTCAGGATTTTGGTGATTTTGTCAGCTTCGGACATAGGTGGATTAACACGTTTGCAAAGATCCACAACGTCCGCTATGTAGCTGGTGAATGTTTCGTCATCAAGCTGAGCGCGGGCTTCGAGGCGTTGTTCGGCGCGGAGTTTGCGCATGGCGGGGCGCCCGAACACCTCGGAAAAGCTAGTTTGAAAGGCCGACCAGGTGGGCAGGTCGGGTTCGTGGTAGCGAAACCATAAATTGGCCACATCTGTCAGGTAGAAGAGGACGTTAGCTAACTTTGTGGTATCGTCCCACTTGTTGTATGCGCTTACGCGTTCGTATGAGGATAGCCAGTCGTCCACCATCCATGGTCATCTGCGCCACTGAAAAAGTTGGGACCCCGTTGGCGAAGCCCACCAGAGCACAGGATGATAGGCGGAGTGGTAGGAGCAGTCGAGCATGGTGTAGCGGTCTGGCGTGCTGCCTCAGTCATAGCGGATGGCGGAGCGAGTGTGCGACTGCGAAGCTCCAGCGTGAGAGGAGGGAACGAAGAGCAGCCTCCACCAAACGTTTAACTAGTGCGTCAGTTTCTTGCGTCTAACATATATATATATATATATATATATATATATATATATATATATATATATATATATATACCGGGTGTCCCAGCTAACTTGAACCAAGGGTTACAAAATAATATATTTGAGGTAGGTCAGTGCAACCAATTGCATACAACTGCTAGCCTGTTTGCGCACTACAGGCAATTTTTTGTTTTGCAATTACTTAATTAGCTACTTATGTTAATTTCTCTAATTTATTAAATATCGACTTTAGACTAAAAATGTGAATTGGAAAGTTGTAGAGCACCTTCAGAAACCCCCATTCCATTAATTGCGGTAAAGAAAGTCTCACGTGTATCTTTTTTTCCGGGCTCAGAAGAAAGCCCGCGAAATACAAATAATACCACGTGACTAGCGCATTTGTGCGCCGCGATTGTGGTGCTTTCAGTCGTGGTTTAAGCGAACGAAATCAGCTGCGGCCGTGACCCGATGGTCCCGTTGCAGCGGCAGGCAGAAATATTGGCGATGGTTCGAGCGAGCTCGAGCTCGCCCGTCGCCACCGCGATTTTGGCCAGACCTGCGCACCGCAGCAGCCTATCATCACGACAGGCGGATGACGATAAAGAACCGGCAAATTAAGATGCAGCGCTAATTTTAGTCGAGTCACATGATGTCATCTCGCCCCTTTACCCAAGCTTGTAAGCGCAGATACAGTGGCTGATACATTATCGCTCATCCGTTTGTCGTGACGTTCGCTGATGGGAGAGAAGGAGGCCTTGTTAGAATCTCGGTGGTGTCGGCTCGCCGCTTTTGCTGCTACTGCACCGTCACGTGGGCCGGCTGTCTGAACCGGGCGAAGAAACCATCGCAGGCATATCGGCCTGCCGCTTTAACGGGGCCAAGAAGACACGGCCGCAGCTAATTTCGTTCGCTCAAACCACGACTGAGAGCACCACAATCGCGACGCACAAATACACTAGTCACGTGGTATTATTTGTATTTCGCGGGCTTTCTTCTGAGCCCGGAAAAAAAGATACACGAGAGATTTTCTTTATCGCAATTAATGAAATGGGAGTTTCTGAAGGTGCTCTACAACTTTCCAATTCACATTTTTGGTCTAAAGTCGATATTTAATAAATTAGAGAAATTAACATAATTAGTTAATTAAGTAATTGCAGAACAAAAAATTGCCTGTAGTGCGCAAACAGGCTGGCAGTTGTATGAAATTGGTTTCACTGACCTACCTCAAATATATTATTTTGTAACCCTTGGTTCAAGTTAGCTGGGACACCCGGTATATATATATATATATATATATATTGTGAAAAGGCCAGACGCCAAAGCCGTGAGGGCAAGGCAAGGTACGCCCGTGTCGGCGTTTAATCTGATGGTGAAGCCAGGCGCGTGCTGGAGCTAGCGCTCCGGGATGATGACGATGGTATGTACAAATGAAAGAAGATCCGTGGAAGGCTCACAATATACATATATATATTTCACTGATGAGTTGGCACTACTAGTATGTATTCTACTCAATCGTGGATGCTGAACCTGCTTACGGCTGCTGCACTGCAGCTGAAAACCGCTTTAGCACCATATTCCTAAAAAGACCCCGGTCTTGTACTACTATTTACTGTGAAAAGAAATCCAAGAGGTGTTGTCGAGCAAACAAGCTGCACTTTGCCTTCTTTAAAATTGTCAGTATAGTAAAGTATGGAACATCCAATTGCATCTGTGCTCCATAGTGGCATGTTTAACCAAGCTGCCTCAGTATTAAATTATCTTCCAGTCTCAACATTCATATCCACATTATGTTGTTTCTTCACTTCATTATGGGTTTCTTTCTCTGCTATGTCATTTTTGAACTTGCTGTTATGTGCGGATATGTTAAAAGTTCCTTCCGTGAAGTTCTATTTGCATTACCTTTCCTTTAAATTTATCATTGGTTGACAAATGCCTCAAGTGTGGGATCGCGTACTTACCAAACAACATCAAAGTGAAAACTTTGCAAAAAACCTATATAAACCAAATTGCCTCTGCTCATTCATTGCCTGTTTGCAAGCGGCTCATACACGTATTTGCTCTATGGTCCATCATGGCCATCGTGCTTATCACAATAAGCGGTTCAACAGGCTGCACCACATGCTGATTATCAGGTCATCATCACCCTAGCACAGGGCCGCAACATATATAGTAAACATGACTTGTGATTTTCTCGGTTCATAGTTCATGGTTCAAATGCTATAAAGCCCTTCGACCTGCTCGCAACTTTCAGCTTCTTAAATCCAGTGCAGAATAGTGTTATGACCATATGTTTGCACTAATTATTAAAGCAAGCAACAGAACACATGTTTAGTAATGTGCCAGGTATCAAAGCAGTGCTGATGTGGGGTTTGTTGTTCTTGCAATATGTCTGGATAGCTGGGTGGCGGTGTGTAGATAGAATAAATTAAAACCTCATTGCATAATATTAATAATTTTCAATTTACGTTTGTATGCTGGTGACTATGTATTATGTCATGCTATTCCGTTTGCGATGACCACTTACGGGTTTGAAAATAATTTTCTGACTGCAGCTTTTGGTGCAATACCTGGAAAATGACAATTTATGCGTAAAATCGTTATGACTTTCACTAACAGGACGTCGCCTTCCATTTTTACCTACAAAGTTAACAATATTCCCATTCAGAGCATTAATGAATATAAATACTTTGGTCTCGTTTTCACTCCCAGTATGTCTTGGTCCAAACATATAATTTAATTACCTCAAAGCACTGAAAAAGTTAAGCTACCTTGTTCATTAACCTCAGCCCCAAGAGATACTAAACTACAAACGCATAATTCATTGCAAAGCACTGAAAAAGTTAAGCTACCTTGTTCATTAACCTCAGCCCCAAGAGATACTAAACTACAAACGCATAATTCATTGATCCTACCGCTACTATGCTCCTGTTGTCTGGAATCTCTACAAGCAATGTGGCATAAATCAAGTCGAAGTCATTCAAAAGAAAGCGATTCGATTCAATGCTGCAGGTTTTATAGGAATTTTTCACCTGTTGCAAAACTTTCTTCGCTGGGTTTGCAACCGCTCTCAGACAGCCGACACAAAGAATCACTGCAATTTATGCATTGTATTATTAACTCCTCGTTCCCAGATTTCTTCAGATAAGTACCTAATTCCTGCTAAGCCAGATAATACTAGAAGACACCATCACCTCAATATCGCGCCCTATTTTGCCCTTACTGACGCATTTAAAATAACTTCTTTCCTTGATTTATAGAATCCTTGAATTCGTGGCCTGGTGCTACTTGTTCTCTTTCATTAAACACATCTTTAACGACCATTGAATTGTAGAAGCGCTTTTTTTGGTTTTGTATTGTATTTTTTGTCCGTTTCTTAACTGTATGTATAGTTCATGCTGCCTCTATTATTCTGCAAAGTTTTGTTATTTATTCCCTACAGTATGCCCTCCATACCCACAACTGTAATAGCCCAATAGGGCTGCAGTATGTTCAAATAAATTGTTACCTGTTATTTAAAACTGCACTGAGACTCCTTGAGTTGAGGCCAAGCCTTCCTTCCCCATGCTCGCGCTATTGAGCACTGCAGCTGGTTGCACACAGTTAATATGAATTGCAGCTTGCCAATTTTCGTAGCGCAGCATTCCCTTTCCTCTCTTATTCCTATATGTTCGCACTGTAGAATATGGCCAGTCTGAATGACAACGCTGTACGTGAAGTATTTGTCGCTGTAGCCGGGGGCGTTGCAATTCTGAGCTCCTGCGGGGTCCACTTCCATTCCATCTAACTGGCTGATGATCTGCACCTGATGTTCCTGGAAAAGCTGGGTCAAAAATAAACGGAACATTACGCCGAACTGTGTCACTCGTTGCACTGCGGCATTAGCGCACGCTGGTTTTTCAGTTCATCTCTCCCATCCCCTCCTTTCCGCAGAACAAATCTAGCTGTGTATAACTCCTGTCAGCCAACACTTGCACTTCCAATCACCAGTCGATCGCTAAGGGATTAAGAGGCAAAACTTGTAGCGACCAAGCCAGTTCACGCGTGTGATAACATTTCATTCGTGCCCCCCCCCCCCCCCCCCTCCTTTCCCGATGAAGGGTAAAGCCTCTTGGCACTTTTTTTGCTGCTTCCGTGTCTTGATTCCTGACAATGTCCCTCCTTTGTTCCCCTTGTTCCTTCCTTCTTTATCAACAGCCCATCTCTGTTTTCATGTGTTTCTTTCCTGGCCGCCTCGCTCACTGAACTTGGACGCGGCTCCATCCGCGTGACGTTTCAAGGTACGTTTCTCTGTACAAACTGCTCATAGCGTAAAAACAATAAAGAGCTAAAATGCGGGAGCCATGCTGTGATCATAATCGGGCAACAAACACAGTTTGTTTACTTCCTGTCGGCGCGCGCGTTCTCTGCTTTCCCGCTCTAGGCTGACGCCGAACCGCAGCCTGACAAACTACACCGCTGCTCACAATTACGCAGTCCCCTTCTCCTCATGCCTTTTTTTTCTTAGCATCGATCGTTATTTTTCACGAAGGGGCATCGTATAGAGTCAAACGCGAGAGGAGCCTAAACACGGAGGTTTCAAGGTTCGAGCGAGGTGCACGAGAGAGATTCCCTCCGCAGCGCCCAGAAGACGTCTCTCTGTGATCTCGACTCTGAATCTTTCGCTGACATCTCGTACCTTCGCTGCGGCTCGGTTATTATGGACCCCAAGCTCGAGAAGCGACTTCGGCGAAGTAGTGCTGAGCTGGTACTCGACCTCTATAAGTACACGCCATTCAAGAATCCGGCGCTGAACGCCGATGACGATAGTATAACGATTATATGGGTGCATTGGCGCGTGGGGTGGACTAGTTACAGCGTTAACTGCAAAATCTATCAAAATCTCATTGGAAGCTCGCCAGTGGATTATTTTGAGCCGTGTCATTCACAGTGGTCAAGACAAATCACGCTTATGCACGAAACAATGCCGAGCCAGGTCACCTGTGTTAAAAAAAAAATTCCACACTGTACTATGATACCGCGTCTAAAGCTAATAATAGTATCACAAGCTTTTGATTCCGCCCACACCAGCAGTGCTGGAAGAAACAGCGTTGGTACCGATCCTTGACGAAGACGCAGTCTTGCTTGGATCCCCAAATCGCAAACCACATCCGGGTTAAAATTATGCGCATCTGGAAAGAAATGCCGTCCACAAACGTGGATAAACGCTTTCTTCACTGATGCTAGCAGTGCGATGAGCTGTAGCCACTTTTTTCGGAGGTTGGCGTCTTGAGGCACTTTATGCAGAGTGCTTTTCCTACCGTCACTAGCAATACCTTCGTTGCAGGGACTGCACATTGCAGCAACCTGCCGCTCATATACCGTCAAAACGACTATTCCACGCTTCAACAACAGCCTTCAGAGAGTGGGCAGTCCAGCTCAGTGCTGTCCTGCAACCGTCGCGCACACGGCTTAACACAAAAACGCGGGTGAGGTCAACTCCAGGGATGCATTGCGTGGAAACAAAACTTCCGAGTTGCGCCGAAGGACGATGTGCGCATTAGCCGACGATGAAGCAGACGACGAGTGCCCGACGGTGGCGCATCGGCAAGCAAGCGCGCCAAAACGGAAGTTGCGGCGTTCGGAGCTTAGCAAAAAAAGTAAAAGCGCAAATCCGTCTGTCGTGACGTGTCAGTCGGCGAGGCCTGTAGATAAGGGCCATGCCTTTGCGCGTGCTAAAAAGTTGAAGGGAGGAGGAAAGCCGCGAAGACGCAGTTATTCACATTTTGATTGCAAGTAACTCTGCTTCCAAATGGCCCATTTAAAGAATTCTTGCGGCAATAATATCGTACATCGACATTCTTTCGCATAGTAGGCATATAAAAACTGTATCGCTAGCTCTTAGAGCCCTTTTAATTCTTGTCATGACATTCTTGACTGTCATGACATCATGGCGCCCGATGCGGACGCATGGCCGCGCTGCTCCCAGCCCATTCGTGGTAGGCAGCAATTTTTGCCGTGCGCGTCTTGCAAAAAGCGTTTTCACTGCAAATGCATCAACATACAGGCCGAGGAATACAACTTCCTAATGGAATTCGGGGCCAGAAAGTACAAATGTGTTCATTGAGTGAATCGGCGTGATCCTTCGGCGGAGGGGCTTATCTGCGGAACTAGCAACACGGAAACGCCCCCCGAAGCGTAACGCTGTTCTCTGGATTTTCAAGACTCAGATTCCGTCAGTGCTTCCTAGAGTGTTATTTTAAAGCTATGGGAAATGGCTAGTCGAATGGATGCGTTAACGGATGAGGTGCGACGGCTTCGTGCGGAAAATGCGCTCCTGCGTGAATCTTTGAGTGGCCTGAGTACATCTGTTCCTACCGCCAGCCAGTGTGAGTGTTCGAATTCTGACTGCTCGGAATTCGCAACTACGCTTCAGCTGTGGCGGTAAATCTTCCCGCTGGATTGTCGGCCCCTCTTCCGAAGCCTCCTGCTCAGGACCGGAGTACTCATCTGCCACGCCCGTTGAAAGCGGTGAGCCAACCCTCTCGGCCTTGAGCAACGTTTGGCACAGCTAAGCAATCCATGCTTAAAGTAGCGCCCAAACTACCGGCGAAGAAAAGCTTATTTGCTTCTCCCCTGGACCCGACAACAACGGCGTCGGACATACAGGAACTTTTGGCGGATACAATAGGTGACAAAGTTGTTACTTGCACGAAACTCAAAACGAAGTACAATACATATTGCTCACTTCACGTTTCTTTGGATGAGCATTTATTTGAACTTGTGAACAATCCGGAAGTGTGGCCTGATGGTTGTGTATTTCGCCCTTTCTATGGAAAGCTGTGGTCCTCACGGCGCTTCGATGACCCTAACGGTGCTCTAGCTACATCCGAAAATGGCACAGGAAATTAAGCTGTATTACTAAAAAACGAGAGGGCTGCGAACTAAAACGGAAGCTCTCTTCGCGAATGCATACGAATGTGAGTATTACATTATATGCCTGACAGAAACGTGGCTAAACTCATCATGTTCAAGTGCGTCTTATTTCTCAGATGAGTATGCTGTCTTCAGGGCCGACAGGGTCTATTCTGACAAGAATAAATACGGGGACGGAGTTCTGATCGCCTACCGTTCTGCGCTAAATGCATTTAGGAGACCAGACCTGGAGACATACGAAGAATGTGCGTGGTTAGAAATTCCAACGTGTGACAAATCGCACTATCTAGTTGGCTGTTACTACTTTCCACCAAATTCTGCTCCTAACGTTTTTACTGATCATTTCTTAGATACTGGGGAAAAAATCGATTTTTCGAAATACAAGGTTCACATTTACGGGCACATTAATCTTCCTAAGGTCGATTTGTCTACTGGTTTGGTCACTAGTGACTGCACAGCAACTCGAGAAAAAGCCGAATGTTTATTTGATTTTAGTAATTTCCGTGGTTTACATCAATGCAATGCAATGAAGAACTGTGCTGGAAACATTTTAGATCTAATTCTATCTAATGTGCCTCTTTTTAGCGTGCAAGCGGGTCGCGATCCTCTTGTTCTGATAGACAAATATCATTGCCCGTTTACCTTGCCGTTCTTTTTGTCTTTTCGTCTAGTTTGTGAGATGGTGTCAGAAAAACGTAGATACGCGTATGGAAATTACCTGAAGCTGTACAATGATCTTCAGGCCTACGACTGGTCAGAATTGCTTGAGATTGGGGATGTAAACACAGGCGTCAAGCTACTTACATCAGTTGTACAGGGTATAATGAAAAAATGTATACTTACCCGTAAATCGAAGAAGTGTAGATTTCCTTGCTGGTTCTCGCGCGATTTGAGACATTACTTGAAGAAAAAACAGAAGTGTCGTAAACTCTACGTGAAATCAGAAAGTGAATATTGGTATTAAAGATATTCATTGTGCAGAAAAATTGCGAAAAAACTGATTGCACTTGATGAAGCTGAGTACCCCAAACTTCTTGAACAGAACTTTAAAAAGGAACCAAACAGTTTTTGAGATTTTGTGCGCATGCAACGAAATGATAAGGTTAGTGCTGCTGTGATAAAGACGCGCGATGGTATCTGTTTTAAACATCAAGATGTGTGCCAAGCTTTTGCTGATTACTTCAGCTCTTGTTTTGGGCGCCATGATAAACCAACTGCTATTATCACTTCTGAAGACAGCGCTGACTGTTTGGCTTATGATAATGTTACCGAGCATGAGGTTCTTTTGGCGACTCAGAAACTTAAGCCAAAACATTCAACAGGTGTTGATGAAATTCCCAGCTTCGTAATTAAAGGATGCGCTGACATTTTTGGCCCTGTTTTAGCGCATTTGTTCAACTTATCATTGCGAACTGGTGTTTTTTTTTGTCATTGGAAATTGTCAGTAGTTGTTCCTGTATTCAAGTCTGGCGATGCTTGTGATGTGAACAGCTTTCGACCTGTGTCACTGATTTGTTCTTTTGCGAAAGTTTTTGAAATGGTTATGTACGAGCGCATGGGCTCATACTTCAAGCAGATCTCAATTCTGCAGCACGGTTTTTAAACGGTCGATCTGTTGAAACGAATTTGTGCAGCTTTCTTGATTATACTGGCCCACATGTATTTAATCGCGGTCATGTATGAATGAATGTTTATTCCGCTTTTGTCGTACAAAAAGCGCGGGTGACGAAAAAAAAAGCAGTTCGCAATGACCGCTTGACGGGCTTCGCCACCCGTAAGGTCGACGATGAACAGCAGCGGCAGTTTGTGCGATATAAAATGAACAACTCACGCGTTACAAAATGAGACAGTGCTTTGAAACAGAAAAAAAAAGTTATACAATGACAAGAAAAAAGTAAAAATGAATTGTCGATAGACGCATTCCTTATCAATACAATCTAATCATTGAACATTTCTCGGAGGAAAGAAAGTCATTTTGTTTATGTTGGTGTAAAGAAAATGTTCAAACACATTGGCAGTATATATTTCAACATAGCAAAACCATAGTTTGTTCTACATCTGGGTACCTCAAACATTTCAGGGTTTCTTGTAGCGTAGGGCGTGTTGTGTGGCACCAGCTGTACAATGCGGGACAAAAATGGGTCATTTCGTGCGGTATGTTTTTTATAAAAACAAGCAAACCTGTACTCGAACAGCTTAGGTACTGGAATTATTTTGTATTTCATCTGTATGAGACGGGTTGGGGCGTCATAGGAGGAATTTGTTATAACGCGTAGCATTTTGTTCTGCAGAACAAAAAGCTTTTGCAAATTGGACATAGTGGTATTTCCCCACACCAAATAGCAGTATCCTAAGTAGGAGAAAAAGAATGCATAGTAGAGGTCAAGCTTCGTTTTCGTTGGTAGAATATATTTATTACGAAAGATAATGCCTATGAATTTAGAAAGCTATGGGTAGACTTTATCTGAGTATCCCATGACGTTGTGGGTGTAAAATCTATGCCAAGTGATGTGAATGATTGGACATATTCGACTCTTGAGCCGCCGAAAAATATAGGTGGCGCATTCCCTATTAGCTTGCCCTTAGCATGAAATATTGGTGCCTTTGTTTTTTCTTTGTTTACCGTCAAAGAATTTAAGCATGACCATTCCTTCAAAGAAGCGAGTACCTTGTTCGCAGAGTATGTTAGTTGATTAATATCAGTAGAGGAGCAGAATAAGCTGGTGTCGTCAGCGTAAATAATGAATTTTATCTCTTTGCTTATATTAACAATATCATTAATATATACGTTAAAAAGTATAGGACCCAGAAGGCTGCCCTGTGGCACGCCATTCGAAATTTGTAGCACATCGGAACGACAATTATTGATAACATATTGGGATCGCGAGCAAATATATGACATGAGAAGGTTGAGGGCATGGCCACGTATACCACAATGTTCGAGTTTAGCAAAGAGGGTATTATGATTTAGTGTATCAAACGCCTTACTGAAATCTACAAAAATTCTAAGAGTAAGCTTCTGGGATTCTACGTTGCCTAATATATATTCTTTTTGATCAAGTAAGGCATGCTAAGTGGATTTATGTTTGGTAAACCCATATTGGCAGTCATTTATAATAGTGTTTTAGAAGGAATTTATGCGTTCGAGAATGAATTATGTGTTCTAGTCCCTTGGAGAAGAAAGGTAAGACAGATATTGGCCTGTAATTACTCAAACTATTTCCGTCTCCCTTTTTGAAGATTACTGCCACCCTAGCAAGTTTCATATCAGCAGGAAAATTTGCTGTAAATAGCGCAGTGTTATATATGTGCGTTAAACATGGAACTATTAAAGGCAAGACATATTTTATTGGGTGACTTTGGAGATCGCGAGAGCCTAAGCTTGTATTTTTGAGGCTTTTTAAAATACAGTACACCTCATTTTCATCTGTCGGCTCAAAAAAGAGAGATTACAAAACTCTATCGCCTAGAAATTTAGAGAAGTCAGGGCAGTGAGATTGACTACCGACTGCAGTAAAAAATTCGTTAAAAGCATTGGCCAAAGGACGCCCATTTAGGTCAATACCATCTACTGTTTAGCTTTTTATGCTATTGGGATGAGTGATTCTATTTAAAAGTTGATTAAGGCGCCTCCATTTTTCTTTAGGATTATTAGATAGTTCCTTATCAAAGAGGTTATTGTGGTAAGTCGTCCTAGCTGTCCTGATCTCTTTGTTCAAGAAGTTCCGAAATGCTTTAAAGCGGGCTATTAGTGCTGTATCCTTCGTGCTAATAAATTTAGCGAACATTCTGTGCTTCTTCTTTACAAGCCGCAGAAATCGTGGGGACATCCACGGCTTGCGAGCGTTTTTCGGCACTTTTGCTTCAATAGTAGAAAAACAATCATGATAGGTTGGTAAAAATATCCGCAAGAAATCTCTATAGACAACATTCGAGTCACTGCTTAAAAAAACAGGTTCCCTGTTTGTTTGCTCTATACGGCACCTAAATGTTTCAAGGTTTTTCTGTGAAATAAGCTGCCGACAGGGATTAAAGCTATGTGTTAGGCGTTGTATCAATGCGTAGGAAAATAGGCAGATGATCTCCGATGTTTACTGCGAAACGCCCGGCGGTAAGAGGCACATTATAATTCGTGATAAAAAGGTCGATAACGCTAGAAGACGTAGCCGTTATGCGCGTTGGCCTATTTATGACGTTCTGGAAGACAGCAGCTTGAAGCAATATTGTGAGTTCTTGTTGCGCAGAACTGTTGGCACCCATGTCTATATTAAAATCACCTCCTATACGAGATAAGAAATTATCTGACAAGAAATTTATTTCTTTTTCAAAAACCCGAAGGAACTCGTTTATACTGCTTTGCGGTGCGCGGTAAACAACAGTAAAGGATTGGCGGCCAGAATGAACCGTAAGCATCTCAATGTTCTGGTCGCTCAGACAGTGTTCTGATAAGATATGGCACGAGTAGCTTTCTTTGATTCGAAGGGCAACGCCCCCAGCACGTTTGGAGCTTCGGTTAAGGTATCCCGGAATTCTAATAATGTCACTGTCAAAGCGATGCCATGTTTCAGACATCATGATTACGTGAAAAGTGCATTTAAGGCTCGACAAAAAAGTTGTCAGTTGATCCGTTTTATTTAAAGCGCACTGCATGTTTAAGTGTAGCATATGTAAATATTTACCACGCTCTTTGTTTCTTAGACAACGGTTGAACTCACATGGTGTAAAAAGTGCTGTCTCTTCCATATTAGTTTAAGGATCGCGATCAGATGTGTCTGTTGAGCATAAGCACTTACTACGCCATTTTTGACAGGTCATCCTGCAAATACAGACGAATGACATTGGATTCATCAGTTTTGCGTGCGTAAATAGCCCCATTTTTCGTCCACACGTATTTCCAGTTAAGTTCCTTTTTCTTTGCTACTGTAGCTCCAAGAAGTTTTTTTGTTTTCGGGCGTTAGGTGTTCATTGACATAAATTGAAATCTTGTCATCCAGTCCAACGTCCTCCGTAGTCAGCCGCATCTTTTTTGATTTCTGCAGCACACCATCACGCTTGGCTTTGGACTTGAATCGAACAACAATGTTAGATTTTCCAGAGTTTCGAGTAGGAACTCGGTGGCAAGCCTCAACATCTACGTCTGTAATCGGCTCTTTGACTGCATCACCAAGTTTTGACAGAATCTCACTGACATTTTCATCCTCATGTTCTGGGACACCTTGAATTTCGAGGTTGTGGTTTCGGGAATATTGTTCACATTGAACAAGTCGTAAGTCAAGTTCTCGAGACTTCCTTTCTAACGAAGCGCATCGGGAGTTAAGCTCCAGATTTTCGATCGCTAGCTTCGAGTTTTTTTCTATTTCCTGCTGCAACTTTATCTCCAATTCAACAATGTCCTTCTGGGCGTACTCAATGCTGCTAGTTAGTTCCATCTGCTCCTTTTTCACCTCGCGTACTTCGTTTCGCAGGCCATGTTCTGCAGATTCAGCTAATGTTTTCACTTCTTTCTGAAATTCCTCTCTAAGCTTCGCGAGCTCGTTACGCAATTCCTTTTTTAGTTTTGCAATATCTTTAGCCATTCTAGCAAATACAAAAATATTAGCACACTTGCACTTGGCAGCAGCGATGACGAAGGAAAGATTCAGAAAACTTTGCGAGCACCAACACTAACCTGCAGAAGGAAGCAGGGGAGCGCGTTAGGCGTGTCTCGCATGCTGTCGTCGCTGCTGCCAAGTGACCAGGCCGCGCAGTGAATGCTTCTTATATAGGCAACGGCGCTTCCGCAGGAACCAGGACTGAAGATCACGTGGGCCGCTGAATAATTGTCTCCTGGCGCTGATTTACGTTGTTCCGTCGATGATTTTTCTGGACGAAACCCGGTGTTACGCCGGCGTATGTCGGGCAGGTCGTGCAGCTCGGCAAAAGTGATCTGCAGAAGGAAGCAGGGGAGCGCGTTAGGCGTGTCTCGCAAGCTGTCGTCGCTGCTGCCAAGGGAGACGCAGTCTACTTTGACATGACTAAAGCCTTCGATACTGTTTCCCATGAGGTACTTCTGATGAAGATGGAAAAATACGGACTTTGCCTCATGTACTTTAGGTGGCTCAAAAGCTACTTTGGCAGCCGCCGTAACATGGTCCGATTTTCCGGCTGTGTGTCGAACGAATTTCTATCATCTTCGGGAGTGCCTCAAGGCTCCAACTTAGGACCGTTGTTGTTTTTAGTGTCTGTTAATGATTTGCCGTTACATGTCAAGAACTCCAGAATTTTGCTCTTCGCAGATGATTTCAAATTATTCCGTAATATTGGAGATATTGAGGACTGTCGCTAATTGCAAGCTGACATTAACAACGTTGAGAATTGGTGTTTGTTGAATCGCTTAAAGTTGAATACTAAGAAGACTTCCGTCTTGTCTCTAACTAAGAAACGCGACGCAGTTGTGTTTGATTATACACTTTTGGCGGATCATATTTCTCGTGTGGCCCATGTACGAGACCTTGGTGTGGTTGTTGATTCGAGGCTTGATTTTAGATTGCATGTAAATTCAATTGTGTTACGCGCATTGAGATATATCGGTCGTATCTCTAGACTAACAAAAAAATTTCAACGGCACGAATGTCTACGCACTTTATACTGTGCCCCTGTGAGACCGCGTCTTGAGTTCGCGTCAGTTGTCTGGAATAACGTATCTGCCACCTATTGCGCAAAAATTGAAAATGTCCAGCGTAAGTTCATACGCATCTTTTATGATAGGTATATTGAATGCCGTCGTTTCTACGACTACGATTCTCTCTTGGCAGACCTCAATATGGGTACTCTTGGCGACAGGTGACTCATACATGACATGCAGTTTCTGCAAAAAATTGTGCGCGGTTTCATTAACTGTGAGACCTTACTGATGTCACTGAATTTTTGTGTGCCGCATGCAAAGGCTGCAAAATGTTTTTACACATTTTATTCAGATTTGCACGCCAACAGTCCAATGACTCGTATACAAATTTTGTATAACAAAACGTTTATTGACACGGACATATCTGCCCAATTGTTGTTTTATGCCTGGTTTTAAATGTTATTAAGTGTTCTGATGTATCTGACCTAGTGTGCGCTCCTTTAGGCCACTTGGCTGTTGAGGCACACTCAGATAAACATTATCTAATGTGAGATACCTAACTAAAATGCAAAAAAGCAGCAGAAAAGGAGTGGAGAAGCAAGACAAGAAGGAGGAGAGGGCCTCAGACATGTATATGGGCAGATTCCACAAACCTAGAGATTGTTTATGCCTTATTTGACGAAATTTGTGCAATGTTTATTTATTGATTAACGCCGTCTAGCTGTGCCTAATCATGTTTGGCTTAGAAAATGCTTGCTTGCATGATACAGTCATCGTCATCTCCTCTTTGCCGAAAAAGTCTTAGCGACTGTCGTTTTCATACGAACTAGAAATGCTGGTGCATAAGTTGCGATGAGAATTAACATTAAAGCAATGACAATATGATGGCTATATTTTGACTTTGATACGTTGTTCTTTGCGGTCTGACCATACTTCCTTGAAAAGTAATTGACCCTCGGTGAAAGAACAAAATACTGGCTGCTGGTGCTATCTTTTCCCCCAAATGTTCACGTTTTGCTTGTAGACATTGTACGTTCTATTGACAGAGCTTTATTTTTGCATTAAGATGATTGAGCCGCCGTTTTGGTAGCGATATCTCAACTATTTGAACATATTCGAGCGACTGCTGTGATTCAGGTAGGATGGTAAATACAGAATGGTTTGTCTCACGTTAGGACCGGGACACAGTTGTAATGTAAAACATAATAGCGGCTAAAGAATATATATGCCGGATGCGCAGCGAAACGTGGGAGCAGCTTGCTCTGTTGCTATCACATTTGGATGTTAGTACTCTAGCGCATGGGTAAAATTGTCATGACGAACGTTAAAAGTATATCCACAACGTCGTATTAGATTATTTTGTTCATTTTGCTGAAGTATTTAGTGTTATTCGATAATAAACTTCATCCACCGTGTTATATCAGACATTCTAATGCAGCAAACGTAAAGACAAAATTGTATGATGCTCTTTTTGATGATATCAAGGACAATTTTCAAAGCTCCGGTCAAGTGCTGCTGCAATATATGTAACATCTGTAGAGTGAATAAAAATGAAATGTTTTACTTAGTAAATTTTAATAACCTTTTCTTTTCTGATAAAGAAAAAATATACACCGGGTAAATTATTCTTTAAAGTTTGTACTTCAGAATATCAGAGTAACCGTGATGGGGTTTGTGGAGTTGAGTTGTACAGGAAGGCGGTTAATCGTAAGTTTTAGACCTTCATGGTTGCATTTCAATTACGTGAATTACCTATACGACTTCTATTGTGGGCCAATGTTATGTTACGAAATAGAAAGCCGTTAGCATAAAAGGAAGCAATCCTTCCAAATGTTCTTCACCGGGCATATGGCTTGAAATATCGAACCTCATAGATACCCTATCGAAAGCTTGATGAGTTGGTTTTCACGCATTGCACGTTATAACATGTGTCGCTTGACGTTTTTATGCATAAAATGCAGACACCGCTTGTCTATTTCATAACACAGAAATGGAGTTGACATCATTTTTACGAAAACGCGACTCACTACGATGCCATTTTATAAATGTGCTATTAGTGAACGCCAGCTCAAGTTTTCATATGCATATTTTTCACGTACGATATTTTTCCACCTAGAAATTTACAAAAAGGCTAACCTTCTAAGCTGTTTTCTTCCAATTTATTATTGTCGCCCAACATAAAATAAAGTTAGTCATATTACTTATTAATAGTCAAACAATTAACCTCTGAATGTACATATTTCCTCTTTGCTGTGCTACTCACCTACAAAAGCGCGCCGAGGTTTCTTTCTTAGGTTTCAAAATGCAAATCTGTAAACATCGGGTAAATAAATTCCTTCGTGTATAGTTTATTAAACTCTTGATCTGAGTGTTCCATTTTTTTTGTCATGCTTCAGGTGAAGTCATAGCCGGTAATTACAGAGCACTATAGCACATATATGATTTCTATAGAATGCGAATTTGCTCGAAATATAAACACAAATATGCGTCTGAGCAGGTATATTACCTTTTTTCACTTACGTGCATGTGTCCCTGTTTATCTCACAGAGTCGATGAAAACGGATTGTTTGTCTTGCAACAGGACCATACGTACTACGTGAACGGCAACGAAAACAACCACACCAAAAAAGAACATTCCTACCAAGCTTCGGTCTCGCCTCACGGACGATGCCGCGGCCAGTCCCAATGTCTTTAGAAGAAATGGTCTCGCCACCGATAGGTTTCGGCAAGGCGCCCAAATCAGCGAGTGCGTGCTGGAATGACGCCGCTCATTTTTGGGTCCGTATATCGAGCTTGCATCGTTTTCAAAGCGCCGTTTAAGCCGATTTAACCATTTCCGCCTTCATCTCATTAGTGGAAACGACGTAGCCAAAAGTAGCGGCGACCCAACTGACATCAAGTGCTGGTGTGTCCAAGGTATATATACAATGGTAGAGAAGGCTGGGCCCAAAACCGGTCTAGCGCGACAGCAGCACAGCCACTTTAGGGGGGGGGGGGGGGGGGGGGCAAAACACTTAGATAATGAAATTCAAAAGCACAAAAAAAACGCTATAAAACAACATAAAGAAATAAATATTTTAATGCCACGTTTTATAAAATAGGTAAACTATTTTAGCAAAACTTTACTCCACATTTTTAATTTTTTGCAACGTTCTTGTTACGCCCCCTGTTGATGAGTGTGCGGTGCATTTGCAGCTTGACTTTGCAGGCCTTGTTTCGGCACCCAGCCACAGTAGCCGCGGGAGCTCACGAAGTGGTTTCTTATCGCCAGTCTCGAAATTCCCCTTTTGCGAAGCTTTCGTCGTCCTTGCGCGTCGCGTCTCTGTCACCGTTTTGTAAAATTTGCACCCCGCCGCACCGCTGCGGCAGTTTTCTCGGTTTTTGTCGTTTCCTTCGACGTGCGCCCAGTGCGAAGTCTTTTTCCGTCTTTGCACGCTTCACGCTGTTCTTTTGAAGCGCTTAGCGCTTTATTTCAAGATGAGCTTGCGGCGTGTGAAGAAACGATGCGCCGTGGCACATTGCGACAGCATGGACAGTGCCGTCGGTGTCAAGCTACACCGCTTCCCGCTGGACTCACAGGTGAGCTCTTGTCAGTGTCGTCTGCTACAAGGCGTCTGCTCTAGGCATGCTCCGAATGCTTTCGTTGGGCTGTTCGCTTCTGTTTCTGTAACCAGTTCGTGCGCACGTGGCTTCACTTTTTCGGGGATATTTATGTACTACACTACAGGGCACACACTTTAAGTGCTGAGCTGTGCGAAAGAGGCCCACCATTTGTCTGATTTATGGTGAGTTTCATGCAGCCGGCTATCACCAGCGTTAACTTGATACCGGGCTCTCAGGAGCAACCACGCGCATGCCACTGACCGGAAGGCCAATTTAAAACCAATTGTGCTGCATGACAAGTCTGAGCACAACACTGTTTAGTTTTCCAACACCGCGAAGCCAATTTGACCCTTGCAACTGGTAGTATCGAAATTCAGCCACGTGTATATGCGCGGCCTTGAGGGTGCTTTAACTGAATCCACTCAGCAGGAGTTACTGCCTGTCTTCTTATTGCTATTCTGCATATGCATGACCGTTAGGGTAACTTTAAACGCATTTCATTCTCGTCAATCTTAACCATAGAAAAGTATAGCTACCCGCATGCCATGAGGACGAGCGTACGTAACCGCACTCTTAGGCGCTGAGAGCTTGGGGCGAGCATTTACTACCATAGTTCAGATATAATCGAAATATAATGTACTGCAGTTAGCATTGACAGGAATAATGACGCATTGGCGTTTGGAGTATGCAGTATTCCTTACGGCGCAATTGTGAATAACGTGCACGTTGCATCACGTCCAGGTGCCGAGCGTGGGTGCAGTTCTACCACACGTCAGCCTGGAGAAGACACCATGACAGCTGCGAGACTTGCGGGTTTGTTCCAAGCACTTCGAACCGTCTGCGTATCTGTCGTCAAAAAGGCTGCGACCCGTGTTGATGCGCCTACTTATGTCATGTCATGTTTGCCTCAATTGAATCTGTCTTAGCACTGTCTTCTATGCTTTTCAATTTCCTACCTGGCAACGTTCGTGGAACTGCAGGGCTTTTTTCTATCCGCACTGTGACCATTAAGATGAATAGCCAGCTTGAAGAAACTACTGCTTGAGCTGCCTGTGACGTGTATTTTTTGTTGGTGTGCTTTATCACTGTATTTGTTTGGTTGCTGTAATAAACCATGAATATGAAAACCATACTTGCCGTACACTGTATTGCAAACTGTGCACTTGAGCCTGTGCTTTGTGCATCATACCTTGTACTCATAAGTACTAGCACCAGTATTTCCACCAAGGTCTCCACTACGAATCATGCATGATTGCATGCTTAGCCAGCCAAGGTAAGCCAGCGTCTGAAAGTGTTGCTGCCTTTCTATGCTGCCTTCTTTGCCAGTAACTTTCATTGGGTTCCGAATTGCACATTAGCAAGGCCATAACTAGCAGGAACTCGAGCACATTTGACTGGCAAAGGTTGGTGCGCACTGAAAGGCAACCTTCATGATATACCGGCTTGAAAAGGCGGGTTCTATAAAAAGACCACTTTAAAATTCGCGCTAAAAACATACGTATGCGTGACGTCATTCAACGTCACTCATACGTAGTTGCCCCCCAATATGGCGGTGCCCATGAGCCGCCATTCTTTGGACCAATGGGCATCTATGGAACCTTCGCTACCATTGTATATCTACCTTGGTGTGTCCACCAATCAGGTGACAAGAAGTGAGGGCGAAAACGACGCTTCTGAAAACGTGCTATGCAGGATGCCGTGTAGTATGCCTGCGGTGTTCATGCTCCGATTTCAGCCCTCGGCCGAGTTTGCGCGACGCCAGTCAGCGAAAGTAGACAGCGCGGCGAGCACGAAAGCAGCAGACAATAAAATTTCCAAGATAATGTCACTCGAGCGCTCCCTGTGCAGGCCGCTTCCTCGTTTCAAACATGGCAGGCTGAGTATACTACAACGTACCAGAGCCTCTTACTTTACTATTAGTGTAACATAAAAAATAACGATATCATTACTTAAGCACTTTATTGTCGCAAACCTTTCAAATTTCTATTTGCTGTTTTTTCTAACAACTGCCGGTAGGAGGCCTTATCACTGTGAGTGTGGCGCACGGATTGGTTATGTATTCTTTGTTCATTTATCACTTCCTGTGATTTATCCCTTCCATTCATTTATCACTTTCTTTGGTGCGGAAGATGCTCCCGGGTGCATCCCGAAGGATTCTATCCACGCGCGTGTGTTTCTACAATGTTCCAGGCTATGCTAGTCACCTTTCACAGTTTTATCTAGATGTTTCTTCGCCATCTTTAAATTCAACATTGACGAGTGAAACGGGCATTCTCTGATAATTCTACGACCAGCGAACACGTTTGCTGTTATCGCCGCCGCTGAATCACTTGGTTCTATTGCGGGTGCCAGTAAGCCCAGTAGAGAGTTTCTTTAGAGCACTTCCAGAGCCTTCATTGGTTGCCATCGGCCTGGTCACCACCACGTGACAACGTGTCTACGCACGCGCTGGAAACAGCTTGCAACGCCTGTTTCTGAGGGGTCGAGGCTGTGTCACCTCTTTCGGTCACCATTTGTCTATCTGCTATCGAAGACAAAGAGTTCACAAGCAGGGAATTCTCGCGCCAACCCTTTCCCTCCTTTCGAATACTTGGAAAGATAGAGTTTAATATAACGAATATTTTATTTAAGTAGCGAAATGTATTATATTCAAGTGCAAGCAAGCTTTTAAGAAAAAATTGCTCATTGTGTACTTTGATTAAACCTAGTGTGTAAGCGAAAGCTTCATTACTAATAGTTACACATGCTACAGCTGCTTATTTACAGAAGAAGCCGGTCAAATGGATCAAAAGATTCGAAAAACGCCAAGAAGGCAGGAAAGCAAGAAGATTAGAAAGACGCCAAGAACAAACAAAAAAAAAAGAAGGGGAGAAGAACACGGCAAACAAGAAGATTCGGAAGACGACAAGAAGAAGACAGAAAAAGGGTAGATAAAAGGATGCATGCGCAGTTCTGGCCTGCGCCCGGCACAGTGGCCTTGGCTTTAGATGGCGTAGTGAAGCTTCCGCTTCAGAAGCGGAAGGCTGGTTCACACTGACGACTCGCCGAGGTCGCGCGACTCGATTTGTCACGGAGGGGGCGACCCGCTACAAGCTCCGAGCGACGACAAGTGTTCACACCGGCATGAGACTCGCTTCCCGATGTCTCTCGCTCCGAACGAGACTTGCCGCGAGAGAGCCGGTTTTGGCGCCTTTTATCCCTTTTCGTCTGCTGCCCTGCACTCGGTCGTCAGTTCGGTCTCTCTAGGCATGGATGTGTACGTTATCTCAGCGAGGAAGAAGAAATAATCACCGTGCTCATGTGCAGTGCTGCTTTGGCAGCGCAAAACACTGTGGTTCAGCGAAAACGAAAGCGGCGGTGGTGGGTGCGGCCTTGTTCGCGGTCCCGCGAAGTTGTAGGCCAGGCAAGTCATCTCATGCCCGAGCTCCGAGCGCTTGACGAAGACTACTACCACGAGTGAGTGCGCTTCATTTTCACAACTTAAAATATATGTTTCACCTCGTAACAATCTAACCTCGCTGTTTTTTACCAGTTTCATCAGAATGCCACCCCGGACTTTTGATACGTTGCTGGAACTGCCGAAAAGTGAAATTGCTAAACAGGATACAAATTTCAGGCGTTCCATTGAGCCATCTGCACGGGTTGCAATGACACTGAGGTAAGATAATCGCTTGGGCAACAAAATTGATGAAAACAAAAAATCATTGCTCGAGCGTTGGGGCAACCTTAAACCGTTTAAATGGGACGTATGTAATCAATTTGCGTCTCAAATATTTCTTTTTCTCGTTGCGAGCGAAGCAACGTTTTTTTCTGCCTAGGTTGCTCTCCTATAACGACTATCATTTCGTGCAATATTATGAATATGATTGCCGGCTGTTTCTGTGAACCTTAATCGCGCTTTGCTGGCGCGAAAACTGCGGTAATCTCTACTGTGTTCAGTATAGTCTATAAGGGCTATGCTGCCTTAGCAATTTGCCTGGAAAACATCGTTCTTAGCGGTTCTGCGAAAGTGCATTTTGCATATGACATGTGAACGCTCATTAATGCGTATGTAAGTTGTGATAGACCAAGAGGCACGCAAACTACATATCACTGGTTTCAAGTTGTCGCATAATAATATGAATCATTAGAGATAATGGAAAGTCCACCTAGTTACTAATGCGACTGCAGGGACCATAGTTTTGACAAATACGAATTCGCGAGGCCGCTCTACGCGCACCGCAAGCAATGAATCAAAACTTGGTCTTGTTTCAATATGTGCTTTACTGCTAATCGTCAAGGTTTTGGTGCCCCCAGCTGTTACCTCATTTCTGATTTTATGCACTTCCTCTTTCTTAGTTTTCTTGCTGCAGGCCACACGCTAAGAAGCCTGTCATATGACTTTTTGGTGGGCAGATCCACTGCCTGCACAATTGCAACTGATGTGTGCAAGGCACTGTGGCAGATTTTGAAGCCGTTGTACTTGGCCAGCCCGAAGACAACAGATGAGTGGATCAGGGTATGTCAGCATGTCAAAAAACCTTGCATGTAACATTGGAGCCATAACTACATTTTTTTCATGGGAATATTTTGTATTCATGTATTTATGGATTTGAACTTACGGTACGTAAGTCATTAACATAACTGTTCTTGCATTCAGTAAAACTTTTTATTCATTAAACAGGTTGCAGCAGAGTTTGAAGAGAGGTGGAATTTTCCACATTGCATTGTGGCCATTGACGGCAAGCATATTCACATTGAATGCCCGGCCAACTCTGGAAGTCTTGAGTGCAATTATAAGGGTGGCTTCAGCAAAGTACTTCTTGCCGTCAGTGATGCCCAATATAGGTAAAATTGCCCCTTCCCTTTTCATTGTGTGAATGCTTATTCAGCAGTTATGAAATATAAAAGCACCAATTAGCCCAGCAAAGCATGTTTCATGTATACATCAGTTAATCCTGAGTGAATGACACCACATCTTATTATATGTAGTCAGGTTGATGGCGATATGACTGTGTATTATCATATCCAGAAAGGCACATATCATTACAAATGGTTCACTACTCAAGGTCAGATGGAGGATGAACGGCTTGCAACTATATGTTAAGGTATATTGATTATAGATCATGAGCAAGCTACCTTTAGGGAAAAGAGGAGGCATACTGCCTCTAGCTAAGTGAAATTAATGAAAAATGTTCAGCTTGTAGGAGCCATGTATGCGGGAGCATGGCCTGTTCTTTCTTTGCAGTTGTATTACAGGCAATACGTAACATAGTATTGACTCACTGCTGATAATACCATGCTCACCATAACTTTCTAGTGAGCTCAGAATGTATTACATATTTCAGCTGCAGTTTTTTGAAATGGAACATAGTGAATAATATAGCTAATTTAGTTGAACTGGCATTGTCGTGCATTCTGCATTGTCGCTTCAACATGTAGATGCCTGACTTTGGCTAGCAGGCAAGGCAGTGGAACTAACAAAAATGGCATATTTTAATGATGCAGGCTTTTTTATGTCGAGCATGGACATCACGGTAGCGACAACGAGGGGGTATATTTTCCTGCTCAACACTTCAAGAAAGGTTGCTGGAAGCTTCCCTGGGTGTGCCTCCACCAGACAGTGTCGGAACGGAAGCACCACAGCCGTACTATTTTGTGGGTGACAAGGCATTCCCTTTAAAAAACTATATAATGCGGCCCTACCCCAGAAGGTATAAGTACACTGTTTATGAGAAAGATTTCATCCACCTCACTTTAGTTATACATATCTTTACTGATGCATAAGAATACACACTAGGTAATGATGTCATATTCTCAATGACAGCTGAACAATTCATGATAAAATTTCTTCTCTTATGCCATTTTGGTTTCGCCGACTGAACTATGGCTATGAAATCTAAGATGCATTTAGGCCACATGAAGATTGGAAGAAACTGTACTACAACCACAGATGTTTGGTGTCATTCTGATGCTGGAAACACAGTATTCTCATCATATTAGTGGTGTCAAATGTATCAGAGGCTATAATGCAGTTAATTTGTGGCTTCATATGTCTAAACACACCCCATACACCACAGCCGCTGTTTTATGTTTGCCACTGAGACAGTGTTAAAAAATTCAATCATAAATAATTTAGTGGTCACAGTGGAATACCACGATATGATCAATGCTTACTAAAGCCTAACATGTCATTTCAGAGAAGAATGCATTCAAGAAAACGTTTGGTGTTGGTTATAAGCTACTTTTAGGCACATTTCACCTTCAAAAACACTGAATAAAAATGTCAATGACATATTTTTTCGATCGATGGCTTATTTGAGTAGCACTAACAGCATTTTTTTTATTAATTCGTCGCTGTTTCTCTTTCCTTCCGGCAGCATTACACGAGATTTCCTGCCAGTACTCCTCGAAAGAACGGCGAGTTTTTAATTACCGTTTGAGCCGGGCACGGCGCGTTATTGAAAACGCTTTTGGCATAATGGCTCAAAGGTGGCGCATACTACGCCGACCATTCCGAGCAAAAGATGAAAATGTCCATGCAATTGTCGGAGCATGTGTAGCGCTCCACAATGTTTTGCTCAAGGAGTCTGCAACATCTGCTGCTGCTGCCTACTGCCCGCCTGGCCTTACAGACAGCAAAGACTGGGAGGGACGGCTCACACCTGGCTGCTGGAGACGGGACCAGCCGCCAACAACTGCTTTTGCGGCCATACCACCTGTCGGCGGCAATGCGGCACGGTATGTTGGCAACTTTAAATGTTCTCAGACCATAACATGCTTTCAGTGATGCAGCCTTCACAACCTTTCTTTTGTTACGGTTCACTAGGGGCCAGCCAGAGTAGCTTTGGCATAGCCTTTATTAATCACACTTAATATTCTCTTGTTTATGTAGCCAGAACCTCAACTTACGCACACTACTGAGTAGCACAGGCTCTACTGCTGAATCATCCATTCAGTCATAATATATATATATATATATATATATATATATATATATATAGAGAGAGAGAGAGAGAGAACAATAATGATAAAATATTTGTTATTTTACACGTATGCCCAAGCCGTGCGCAACAGTCTGTGCCACCATTTTGCAACAGTTGGGCAGCTATCTTGGCAGGACCGCATGGTCAGTGGTGGCCAGCAGCAACTACAGGTACAAAAAATTACGTGAACCAAATCATATATTTTATTGCCTACAACAGGGACGTGCAAGGGTGGAAGAACGGGGTAGTTGGTAAATCATCTTGGAAAGCGAAATGGTGCACTTCAAAACACAGACAAAGGAATTGTGTTGTCGTTCCCTTCCTTTGTTTGTGTTTTGAAGTGCGCTATTTTGCTTTCCAAAAAAGGGGCGTGTCCCATTGCAGCAGTTCAACGTTGTACATTAAACTTTCTATGCTATGCATGACGTCTTGCGCAACATTCCTGTCAAATCCTCTGTCTGTCATCCAGACCCATACAAAAATAGAATATTCTGTCCCTTCTTGTTGTTGTTCTTTGCTCACCGATTTCATTCAGGCGCCCAAGGCACGCTGCCGCAAATTCTTACTGAGTGCAATTTTCAGATCCTCTGTTGAAAAAGGAATCCTTGTCTCACAATGGGTCTCAACAATTAATAAGCGAATGTTTCTCATTACGCCGAAAGCTTACCGACTTGACTGGCGTACATTCAACCTTTGTGGTGCACGAATACTGAAAAAAAAAACATTATTCGTCTTAAGAAACATTCCGCTTGCGCTGTGCCTCTAAATAGTTATTAGGTATACCCAGGGCGGACATACCGTTTACAAGCTGGGGAATCTCCTTCTATGGCCCCAGGAGTTTGTTGGGATGGCTCATCTGGAGATATCCTGCACAAGTGGCATTATTATCACGAAACTGTGGTGTGCAGGATGCGATTACAAGGCATCAAACGAGGCTTGAAGATTTAGAAGATAGAAGCCGGAGGTAAAATTTAATTGTTTTTGGCATACAAGAAGATCCTACCGAATCTGAGTCGGATTTGCGCAAAAAAGTTATCGATGATCTGTTTTCTGCTAAACTGGGAGTGCAGTGTTCATCTGTAGCTCGAATTCATAGAATGGGCAAAAATTCTTCAAATCGCCCTGTCATAATGTACTTTCAGGACTACAGGGAGAAACAAGCAGTCTGGAGCAATGTTTCTAAACTAAAGGGAAATAAAATAAGAATCGATAATGACTACTGCGCGGAAACGTTGTGCAAACGCCAGCATCTTTGGCAAAGTGCAAAACTTGAAAAGAAGGCCGGAAGAAAGGTTTCCTTGGTTTATGACAAGCTCAAGATTGATGGGCGGTATTCTGAATGAGATGCTGTTTTAAACTCTAGAAGATTGATAAAGCGAGGCACCACATCTTCATCGGAAAGTTAACGGCCAGAAACGTCCGAAGTGCGGTTAGTTTCTCTTAAGGCAAGAAGCATTGTGAACAAAACAGATAAACTCGAGGAATGCTTACTCTCTTTGGATCCGCACGTGTGTGTCATAACTGAAACCTGACTACACGATCAAATCAATAATGAAGACATCGTCCCGCCAGGTTATTGGTTATATCGGCGAGACAGAGGATCTAGAGGGGGTGGTGTGGTTGTTGTTGTTAAATCCTGTGTCGATGTTGACGTCGAAAGCCAGATTGCTGAACATGAGAGCCTTTTTTTGAAAATCAAAGTGAAGGATGCTACATTTCATTTGTGTGCAGTCTATCGCGCTCCGGATGCAGACGAAAGCTTCTTGAATAAACTGTATGATCGATTGTTGTTGTTACGAAACAAAAATGTGGTGTAACTGGTGGCCTTTATTAAATTGGAGCAAGCTTTCTTTTGGATTATCTCATACGAGTGATATTATACATGACATTATGATTGCTCTTGGTCTTCATCAAATAGTGACTGAATGTACCCGCGAAAGATCAATTCTTGACCTTCTGTTCATTAGTGAATTGTTTAGAGAAGGAACTGTTACAATTGAACCCGGCATATCTGACCGTAAGTTAATTTTTTTTTCCTGGAAGGTTGAAAACGGAAAAACATGTGTGTTGAATGTCGCTACAGTTAAGGAATACAGCAGAGCTGACGATGTTGCCATTATTGATTAAATTGATGAAAATCTTGGGATTATCTGGTGTTGAAAGCTCCTGGCAACGGTTCGCTAATGTGCTTAGGCATTGTATTCAAAACTTCGTTCCGGACAGAAAAATATTTAAAAAGCGGAAGCATCCGTAGATTACTCGTGAAATTATACACATTAAACGCCGACTGAAGAGATGTCGTAAGAAGCACGGGGCTTCAACGCCAGTGTTTAACGAAATCAAACAAGACCTATTATCAAAAGTGAGTAGCACCAGGACTAAGTATTTTTCGCACACTTTAGCAGAGTTTCTAAAGACCGATCCACAGAAATTTTGGCGGCACTTGAGTAAACCCAAAGATGAACTTAACAAATTAAAAGTAAGCGACACGATTATTACGGATGCTTCGGAAATAGCTGAGAATTTTAACCAGTTTTTTTATGGCGTGTTTTCAGAATTAGATGAATATGAAACAAAAGCAACGGCTTCACCAGAGAATGGCATTGAAATAACTTGTGAGGGTGTCCTGGACTTGCTCTTGAAACTGGACACTAAAAAACCGCTGGACCCGATGGTCTTCCGAATGTATTTTTGAGGCGATATGCTGAACAAACAACAGGTTTTCTCACAGACATCTTTAAACTGTCATTAGCAAATGGAGAAATTCCTGCAGATTGGAGAATAGCTCGTGTGGTTCCTGTATATAAAAAAGGTGATCGACTGTCAGTTTCAAATTATCGACCTGTTTCCATAACAAGCAGTTGCTGTAAAATGTTGGAGCATATTATTGCCGGCTACCTGCGAAAGTTCCTGAGTGATCATAATCTCTTGTCTGATAATCAGCACGGGTTTAGGCAGGGGTTATCCACAGTTACCCAGACTGTTCTATCTGTGCACGAATTTGCGCGTGTGCTTGATATGTCCGGGCAAACAGATGTGGTTTTCTTTGACTTCAGCAAGGCGTTCGATAAGGTGCCACATGGAAAACTTCTGTATAAGATGGAATGTATGGGTGTGCCTTTTTTTAATTATCCGATGGATTGAAGCCTATCTTAGATACAGACGTCAATATGTAGAAATTAATAAGACCCCTTCTAGCGTCCTCAGTGTTCAATCAGGAGTACCGCAGGGAAGTGTGCTTGGGCCATTGTTGTTCTTAATATATGTAAATGATTTAATTAGTGTTGTACCTACCGATGTATCTGTAAAGTTATTCGCAGACGACTGCATTGTGTTTAAACAAATTTCATCCGGAAATGACCACAACTATGTACAAAAAGCAATTTTCGCCATTGATCAGTGGTGTCTTAAATGGGCTATGGAACGTAATACTGAAAAAACTGTTCTCTTACGAATAAAAAAAAAATCTCCCATTTTGCTTTCTTACTTTCTTCACGGCAGTACGATTTTGGAAGTTGAAAAATATAAATATTTAGGTGTCACTCTTGACAATAGGTTAAAATGGACAGCACATATTACTAATATTTCTACAGCTGCATTACGAAAGCTTTGGGTTTTACGAAGAAAGCTAAAAACTGCCCTGGCACATATAAAAAAAACTAGCTTATGAAACTTGCATACGGTCTTCACTTGAATACGCTTCAGTAGTTTGGGACCAATGCACAAAAAAGATTCAATGCTTCTTGAAAAAGTCAACAGGAAAGCTGTTAGGTTTATATTCTGAAAATATAGAAGGGAGGACTCCCCTACACAGTTAATGAATTTACATAACATTCATACACTGGAAACCCGCAGAAAGATTGCCCGATTGACATTCTTCTTTAACAGTTTAACAGGAAAAAATAAACTCAAGCTTCCAGAATGCCTTAAGCGCCCACTAGTAAGAAGGACTGGCGGTGTTAATGAGCATTCACTTATTCCCATTTTTGCCAAAACTAACAGTTTTAAATTCAGTTTTTTCCCTAGAACAGTGGAAGATTGGAATTCGTTACCAGCATCTGTTTTATCCTCACATAATTTTTCTGATGCATTACAACGCCTTTTATACCTGCTAATATTGTTTTATGTATATTTTTTATTTTTTGTGCTGCTAATATTGTATAATTTTATTCTTTTCATTATGTAACAATGTGAATTCACTCCTGCTTGGGCCAAGCAATGGCCTGCAGCATTTTCAAATAAATAAATAAACTTGCATGCGTATGTTTTGTTTGCAGAAATGTCACAGGAAATGTATTTCCATAAGTATAATTATTTGTGTCTATTGTCTCATGTTGAAAATTAGGATGAGCAACATACTTAAAGTTATGTTTACTTTTTTCCCTGGATTTCTTTTACCTGTGTTCAGCTTGTGCCTCCCAGTCCAATGGGTCTATCTCCAGGGCTGCAGGATCTGGCTCCTGCAAGTTTGATGCTCCTGGCTTCTTTGAGCTCGACGGTCCTGGCTGGTGTGAGTTTGATGATCCTAGGACCTGATGTCTCCGTGTGCTTGCTCAATAGTGTAGCAGATCTGAGTAAGGCTGGCGTCACTCGCTCTAACCTAATCTGCGCATGACCCAATACGTCAGCACACTGTATATATACGCCTTCTTATCGGGAATAAAAGTTGTTCATCACCCGACGTGGGGCAATGCACATTGTGGCAGCGGTGCCCATTCCTATGTCCGCCCCGTCGACGCTGCTCCCGGCCCCGAAACCACTGGATACCTCAGAAGAAGCATGGACTGCATGGAAAACATGGAAAAGTGAGTTCATGCTATTTTCTACGGCCACCCAGTTAATGAAGCAGCCTAACGAAGTGCAAGCAGCAACGTCACTTGTAACAATCGGAGAAGACGGAAGGAAATCTTATAGCACTTTCAAATTCGACAACGAAGAGGACAAGAACAGCGTCGACATTTTGCTTAAAACGTTTGAGGAATTCTACAAACCATCGACGAATTTAACACTTCATGAGTTCCGCCTCGGATCGAGAGACCAAAAGCAAGGGAACCTTTTAACGACTGGCTGACAGACCTAAGGCTGCTAGCAAAGAACTGCGAGTTCGGAGACTTGGAAGACCGCTTGCTCCGCAGCCGCATTATCCTTGGAGTGCAGGACAAGTGTTTACAGCAAAAGCTTGTAGCCGAAAATCCGTCGTATGAGAAGACAGTCGCAATATGCCGAGCCCACGAGCAAGGAAAGGAACAATTTAAGGAAATCAGCGAAGGCACCGAAACAGCAGGCGACGCAGTAGTCCATGCAGTCGGCCCGCGAAAGCGACCTTAAAGTCGTTGTGGTTATTTCACTCATCGTGGAGTAACATGCCCGGCCCAAGGGAAGGTCTGCACAAAGTGCGGTGGGCGTAATCACTTCGCCCAAGCATGCAAAGCATCTGTGCTCCGTCATAACACAGGTTCGAAAAAGGAACTGCGCGAACTGCAAGGCGCGGATGACGGTGATTTCAATTTACAAACTTTGACCGTCGGCGCTGTAGCCTCAGACCATTGGAGCGCGACAGTTGACATTGAAAGACGCCCATTCACATGAAAGCTGGACACAGGAGCAAACTGCTGTGTAATCTCGAGTAAGGATGTCTGCAAGCTTCCGAACAAGCCTCAACAAGAATGTCGCGTAACGTTAACTGCGTTCTTCTGCCACGAAACTCTGGCCAAGACAAAAATTCCGCTGCATTTGCGCGCTAACAACAAAGTTCACAAAGATACGTTTTTCGTTGTTGACCAAAATGTGCCCGTGACTCTCAGTGGCTCAGTAGCTGAACGCCTTGGGTTTATTTGTCGGTTCATGTCGACCAGTTGTACCCAGTAGCGCAATCGTTTGCAGATGTTTTCAGTGGACTGGGACAGTTAAAAGGCTTTGGATACATGATGAAGTTAAAGCCTGAAGCCGTGGGAGTGGTCGTCCCGGCGAGGAGAGTTCCAGTGGCCCTCCAAGAAAAAGTCAAGGAAGAGCTACAGCGCATGGAAGAACAAGGCGTCATATCCAAAGTAAATGAGCCTACAGAATGGTCCAGTCACATAGTCACTGTAGTTAAGAAAGAAAAAGTACGCATCTGCCTAGATCCCACAGCACTAATTAAAGCTTTGCTACGGGAGCATTGCCCCATGCCGACTCTTGAAGATGTAGTGTCTAAGCTTGCCGGAGCCAAGTTCTTTACAACTCTAGACGCGGCATCAGGAATCTGGCAAATAAAACTGGATGACGCAAGCCCCAAGCTCTGCACAATGAGCACACCTTACGGACGCTATCGCTTTCTGCGCATGCCTTTTGGAATTGCTTCAGCCCCGGAAGTGTTTCAAGCAGCAATGCATCGCGTGCTAGAAGGTTTGCCAAATGTCTCAGTAGTAATGGATGACACCCTCTTATGAGGCAAGACTAAAGAAGAACACGACTACCACTTGCAGAATCTTTTTACACGCTGTCGCGAACATAACCTGAAACTGAACTTGAAGAAATGTTCATTTTTCCTGCCCGAGGTACGCTACCTGGGACACGTGCTCACTGCAGAAGGCCTGCGTGTTGACCCACAACGCGTACAAGATATTTTGGAAATGCCAGCACCCAAGAATAGTAAGGAACTACAAGTTTTTCTAGGCACGATAAACTTTGTGCAACGTTTCATCCCTAACATGTCTGTGGTGACCGCTTTTCTTCGATCTTTGCTGCGCAAAGAAATCGCGTGGGTAGGGACAGAAAAGCAGCAAGAAAGCTTCGAAAAGTTGCGCGAGGCTCCGATAACAGCCCCAATTGTCTGTTATTTTGACCCCAAGAAAGGAGTTACCTTATCAGTTGACGCAAGTCAGTTCGGGGTAGGCGCCGTTCTGATGCAGGATGCGCACCCCGTTGCGTTTTCATCGCTGTCACTCACAGATGCGCAGCAAAGATATATATGCTCAGATAGAAAAGGAAACCCTCGCGATAGTGCACGGCTGCACCAAATTTCATGACTATATATTTGGGCAGCATGCAGTAACAGTGTAGACAGATCATCGTCCATTGGAGGCCATTTTCAATAAACCACTGCACCAGTGCCCGCTACGCTTGCAACGCATTCGGCTGACGGTGCAACGTTTTCCCATCATCGTTACGTATAAACCCGGCAAAGAACTGTTCCTCGCAGATGCTTTATTTCGCTTTCCCAGTAAGGCTTACATGGAAGAACACCAGGAATTTCAAGTCAATGTTCTTGATTGCGTTTCAGCTTCGGATCACTGCCTGAAAGACCTGCTTGCAGGAACCAGTGGCGACAGCAACCTGAAAAGGCTGCGCGAATACTCCAAGGCAGCGTGGCCTCTTCACAAGCACAAAATCCCCGAGCAACTTCGGACCTACCGGGGGTACCGAGACGAGATACACGCGCAGGATGGTCTCGTATTTCGCAGCAACAAGGTAATTATACCAGAGTCAAAAAGATACGAAATGATCCGCCTCCTTCACGCGGCGCACGCTGCGCGGATAAAATGAAGATGAGGGCTAGGAACGTGATGTACTGGCCGAACATGGCGAGCGATATTGAGCAGTTCTGTAAAGGGTGCAAGGTGTGTATGAAGAATCAGCCGCGAAACGCCAAAATGCCTCTTTTAAGTCACGATGTTCCAACCTTACCTTGGCAAATTGTTGGTATTGACTTGTTCTTTTACGAAGGTCGTGAATTTGCCGTCATTGTGGAGTTTTACTCATTTTTTTCGAGATTTGGGAACTTCGAACCACCACAGTAACCTCACTGAAAACCTGGTGTTCTGAAATCTTTTCTGTCCATGGTTTGCCTTTGAAGCTGTGCAGTGATGATGGGCCGCCCTTTAACAGCCGGGGATTGAAGGACTTCCTGAACATCCTAGGTATCTCCCACGTCACGTCAAGCACCTTCCACCCGCGGTCTAACGGCATGACGGAAAGAGCGGTGCAGGAAGCAAAGAAGCTTCTAAAAAAGCTTCTTTAAAGTGCCTGCATTTCAAATGGCTTTGCTTGAATGGCGCAATACTCCGCGTGATGTGCTACAGTCCCCTGTGCAGAGGCTGATGGGACGCCAAACACGGACACTTCTCCCGGTGCCTACAAGCCACTTGGAACCACAGGCAATACCCAGCAACGTGGTCTGCAGCCGGCTTCGTGAAATACGCCAACGCCAAAGGACTTACTACAACCGCGGCAGCAGGTACCTGCCACCTGCGACACCAGGACAGCAGGTCACCGTGTATGACACAATCCAGCGGAGCTGGTCTCTAGCTGTCTGTCTCAGGCCAGCTAGCGAACCTCGTTCAGCGATCGTCAAAACGGAGGACGGCAGGAAAATTCGACGCACACGAGAACATATATGACTGATAGGACCGCAACATGAAACAAGTCCCGCCCCTCAAGAAGGCCCTCGCACAGAGCCCGCCCAAGAGCTACGCCGAAGTACAAGGCAACGACGCCAACCATGTCGGTACCCTCTGCCCGAGCGACGCTAAACCTTGTTTTTCCCGTAAAAAGGAAGATGTAGCAGATCTGAGTAAGGCTGACGTCACTCGCTCTAACCTAATCTGCGCATGACCCAATACGTCAGCACACTGTATATATACGCCTTCTTATAGGGACTAAAAGTTCTTCATCACCCGACGCGGGGCCTTGCACAAATAGCATTTCCTCTGATGCTGTATTGCAATAAATAGAAATTTAGTTATTTAGTTTCTTTTCTTTTTGTCTACCACTAATAGCTCTTTTTGCAACACATGGCATTCAAGAACATTTCTTACTGCTGTGTATGTCCAGTTATACTGCATTGTGCTGTGCTCTAAGCAGGAACTTTTTTTATGACAGTTCCAATAAAGTGTAAGACTTCAAAAATGATTATAAGGAAAACCACTATATAGACATTGATGGAAATACGGTGAAACAAGAGAATGAACAAGAGGTGCCATAGTGTAAGACTACAAGGAAATTTGTATTATATGGAGTCATTTATTGCAAACTGAAAATGAACACACTTTACGCTTTGCCTTCATTGAATTTCTCTGGCCTAATGTCACTTTTGCCGGATATGATGCATATAAGAGTTCAGGTTTTTTTTTTCTCATTTGTTTGATTCTTTTGAACACTGGGAAGATAAGCACATAGATGCAAAGAACCAGTTCTATAGATTTCATAAACTCTTTTCAGATTTTCATTTGCTTGCCAGTGAACTTGTCTAAACATGGGAATGAGAAAATAGTAGAAAAAATAAAATAAACCGTGGACTCGAACTTTGCGCCTGTTTTTAGTTTTTGGTCCAGTGTTCGGTCTCGGAGGTTTGTTACCGCATACTCTTTACATGTGCGTTTCGTCTTCATTTCTCCCACTTCTACAGCGGACAACGAATTACGGAAAGACGAGTGTATATTCATTGATTAAGAGGAAGCATTTCTAGCAAAGCGGGATGCCAACTTCTACCAACATGAATAGGTATACTTACGCACGCACACTGTTATTTTTGTGGCATATTTTTCGCAAACACGTCTGTGGACAGCGGAGGCTCTGTAACAAATCTGACAAATCTCCGATAGAAAAGGAATTGTATTGAGGTATGTGATAAAGGACAATTATCCGGCTCAGGTGACAGTGTAAATAATTGAGGCTCTTAAATCAATGCTGATAACTCAAGAATATATGTGTCTTTTTTTTTCCTGGCATACTGACAGCCGTGGAAAATATGAAGGGTGTTTCAACAAAGGTAAAAAAAGAAGGCATGCCATCTAGGATTTTATTTCGTCGCACTTTCAGTTTTGAACATGTGCAGTCATCGTTATGATGCATACAGAACTGTTTTCTCACTTGACTGATTGAAATACTGAAATAACATACAAACCGTTCGATTTAGGATGCATATTGCATTCTCATAATTCAGGCACACCCACTATACATCCTATTGCAGTGTCAAATACGATGAGAAAAATAATAAAAAAATAAACGGAAATTATTTATTACTAGTCTCACCGCGGTGGGTCAGTGGTTACGGTTCACTCGACTGCTGTACACGAGAAAGGGGGTTCCATCCCTGCCGCTTTTCGATGAAGGCGAAAAGCAAGTCGTCCGCGCACTGCACACTGGCAGTACCTTTTAAAGAGCTCCAGGTGGTTGGAGTCTTTGCAGTGTTCTAGGACGGTGCCCCACATTGCCCGAGTCGCTGTTGGGCCGCTAAACCCTACTATAAATCGAGCCGAAAGAATAATAGTGCCTACAGCATGGGTCCCAACTTCGCCTGGCAGCGAACCTTCAATATGAACAGGCAAATAGCGCCTTTGAATTCCCGTCGTTTGTTTTGCCACACAGCTGATATCAGCCGAGTGCACGATTGCATTGAGCATGGTTGAGCATTGTGAGATTTCGGCTATACGCGTTTCTTTCAGTGACCGGGGAGATGGTTCTTCCTGGCCGGTGCCAAATCAAAATGTGTAGCATCACTGTCTTTGTGCAGCACGGAGGGGTCGTCGTCTGTCGAACTTCTATAAAAAAATTCACTTTCTTAGTTGTCATGCCACACCTGTCAGACTGAGACCTGTCAGCCTGAAACCTGTCAGGCTGAGCTTTCAGGCGTGCAAATGGCTGCATACCACCCGGAAAGTGATGCTGAAAGTTTCGTTTTGGCGCCCGACGGGAGGAACCAATTCACCACTTTTTGGATGACGCGCGTATGCCTGTAGCGGTAGCCATGCTCGACGCTCCCGCGTGCATATAATGATGAACTGTCTGACAAAATGAAGTTCGGAGCCAACGACGGTCAAAGCGCTCTTTGCTTGTTCACTTTAGTTGTAGTGTTGCAGAGACACGTGAAATTCACAGTTGGGCTGCGGGCCTTTTTTTTTTTTTTTTTGAGAGTACAAAGAGCGTGTTTAACATTTGCGGATGCAATGGGCACCGTAAATCGAACGGTAAATCGAACGGAATTGCTTTCAGCGTTTCAACTTATTAATTTAACTATTAGTGTTGGATGCGTGAGTACGGTGGCTGCTTCATGTATACATCTCAGTGGTAGAGTAAGCATTACTATTACTCTTAATTGATACTATTCAGCTTCTTTCTTATCGTTACAGGGAGCGTATATAATACAATGCACAACATGAGAAAAACTGACATCTCATTACATAGTGTCACAGTTCAGCTTAGTTCACGTTTTTTTTTTAACAATTTAGTCTACTTTCGCTGGAACACCCTGTATATGTACGCAGAGCCGTAAATGAAACCAAAATTGAAAACACACATTTCATTAGTAAAACTTGCCGGGCTAGTTGATTCATATTTCAATGCAATAAAAAGCTGCGCTAATAAGCGCAGCGTTTTATTGCATTGACGCATTTCACGCATTTTCTCCGCGCACTTTACTGCCACGTGCGAAGGCCAGAGGCGCCATGATGCCTGAATAGTCAAAGGAGGGGTTGGTTCCCTTATTCAACCCTGATAAGAATGCGTTGGGCCAGACTCGGTAAAACCAGCTATAGCCTGTCTATTGTACCTACTGCCGAAATGGTCCCCGCGCTCAACCATATGGCCAACAAAAAAGAAAAAGAAAAAAGATTATTAACACTGTGAGGAGACAAACAGATTCGGAAGTGACTAATATTTAAGCCTAACATGGCCGTTTCCTGGTCCGCAAAGAAATAAGGGATAATACAGGAGATAAGGGATAATAGGCTGCTGGTGTGGCATGAAATGTAGTGGTCTGATTCACTCGGTACAGAAAGAAAGCAAGTTATTTTACTTTGTGGGAGAGGGGCATATGGTTGTAGAGATAAGGGAGTGACCGTACCACGGACCTCTGTGATTGGCCACCCTCTCGTGAGCAGCATTGCCCATGCCTATGGAATGCCGGCGAGCATGTAAAGCTTGCCTTAGGACGTTGCATTTATTGAGTAGTTGCACTCGCAGCTTTGAACCACGAGGAGCGCGATGCGGGTTTTCTCAAAGGTACGTGCATTCACGTTCTCTCTTCTCTTTCTGAAATAAATCTGTTTGAGGCTGAAGAAATTCAGCATGCACACTGTGTGAATGGTCCCATGACATGTAAGCAGTTGTTTCTGCACATTGTACAAACAGTGAACATCTGTAGGCTATTAATGTTTTGCTTGACTTTGTTTTTTCATTTTGCAGTGTTACACCTGCCCAGAACTACGAAGGTGCTACATGCACTCTGGGAAGCACCTGCCGTATTTTGACCCCTTGAGCGTGGGTGTCGGGGACATCGTAAGTGCAGCACATTACTATATATTTGCATGAGTGATATGATGCCTCCTTTTGCTATGCTTCATGTATATTGTCACGTGGTGGTGACACAGTTTGCGGTAATATATTCCAAAGTCTAAAGAACTAGTCGGCGATGTGGCATACCTCAGCGAGTGAAACATTGTGATTGTAAACTTGATGCCGCCTAATTTACTTGTTGTTTGGTTGAGCAATCGCTACAATTTTATGGCCATAGGACGAAAGACCATAGTCGGTAACACTGTTACCATTAAAATCACTCATCTCAGGGCCGGTTTGCGATGACAGAAGCTAAAGTAGTAATTTGAAGTACGTGCAAACAATTGTCTTTTTCGTTTTCTGCCTCCCTTCATGCAGTGCTCAAGTCTTAACCCGGACGCACCGGATTTTTTCCCGAGCCACATTGGAGATGACCACGTGGACGAAAATGCCAGCCATGTGGTAAGCATCGCTTCCATGTACTTTCATTTGCCTATGGGATATTCTTCTAATGCATATAGATCTCTCGAAAATGGCCACTCGTAGCCTGTTGTGTGTTTATTGCAGTCGTGATTGTTTGTTGCGTCATTTAACAATCCGGTGTAATCCCGATCAATGCGTTGAGATCGTAGATGTAAATTCTTATTACTTATAGGGAAGGGTTCGACACAGCGTAGCAGGCAATTGTTTAAAAGAATGCGTGGCGGCAGAGCATTTGCTCGCCTTTCTCGCGTAAATATGTACCTCCACACTTACGATGTACCTAAGGGCAGTTTGACCCTTCACAGTTACTGACAGATACTTACTGCTAATGACATGGCGACAATATTCGAGACTGCGTGCATTGTTTGTTACAACCGCATTTGTGAGCCGCACATGATTTGCCCGCGGCTGCTGTAAAACTAGCGAGAGTTTTTGTAGAGTGGCTGTAACTTCGTGGTGTGCTCCAAGAAGCCTGCTCTCTGGATGCTTGAGGCAACCACGAAGTGTGCTGCTGCCCACCAACAGTTTTGCTCGTGATGCGAGGTTACGCAAAGCTTACACTGCTTCATTTGCTTCGTTAAGTGTTTAGTAATGTTGCTTGACTATATTTTTTAAATGGTTTTGTGACGCTCACCACATTATCTACACCAATATGAATAATCAGTAGTTGTGGTTTTTGTTTACTTTAAATAATAGTAGTTCTTTAAATTTGATCCCTCAGCAATCAACTGGTGACCCCACACTCCCTTGGAATGAAAGAGCGCCCTCGCGGCTTGAAGACTCCATCCACCACAAGGACAGATCTCCATGCCACTTGCGCCATGATCCGATGCTTCGTAAAAAACATCGCCACGCCAAGCGTCATCGGACGCCCAGGAAGGACGCCGTGCGAGCGCTCTGAGCGGGGATAATGGCTAATTTCTAGTTTTTATTGATTGACAAAAGAACACTTGTATATTTATTGAATAAACGTTTTTTCAACATACACTGCCATTTTCACATTTTATTTGTCCTGTCGAACTGAGAAAAAAACAAACATAAAAAGTCATTGCCATTTGCAAATGGTTGCTTCGCGAAATTGAAGCATTATAAACGCATGGAAAAAGTGCCTGATTCACGTTCGTCGTTCTTTAGTTTTCGCAATTTCTTCCTTTTACATTACCTCTGTCATAATGCCGCAGGCACAGGTCGGATACTGGACTCGCTGCCTCGAGCTAGATGCCGCACACTGTGCTAGCCTTCTCCAGATAAATATTTCTCACAAAATTGGACGACTGTTATGGGTTCATAATTGAACCTAAAAAGACTTAACAAGGTAGTTCTTTACATTATAGTAGATATTGTTTTGCACAATCGTACAACGGCTTGGGATATTCGTGAAAAGAGAATGCGTCCATGGATCGTCGTGGGAGCGTGAGCGCAACTGTTCCATCGATTTCGCAACCACTGGGCGGGAGAAGCGCGATCTAGCTAAGCGGTTTGCCCTGAACGTGAGCGCCCGGGCTCTCGTAGACAGCACGCTTGGCAAACACGACTCCTCCAAGATTTTTTTTCTGGACTTCATGAGTGGAAGCCACGTTTTCTTCGCGAGCTACTGCAGTCACTTCTGCAGGGACGAAGAGCTCGCGTCACTGTGCCACGTAGCCATGAGTTCCGCGATGTTCAGAGACGCCTTTCACTGCAAAGACCGCAATAGGCCAAAGTCGCACTGCGAGTTTTTGTGAGAGCTGCTGAAGCAACTCTTCTTCGTTCGGCTCAAGATGAAATTAAGCGTGGTAACATATTCGTTATCTTATCCATGATAATAGAAGATACCGTCTAAAGCAATGTCTGCGTACATGTGGCCTCTATGGCAAGGGCCATAGGCTTTCGGAAAAAGGGATTAAGGCATCTGAGTCAGTCCCTTTTTCAGCCACTACAATGCTGGCGACAAAAGCTACAAACCCTTTATTGCGACTTTCAGACATGGTAGCAATGTTAGGAAAGGTATGAAGCATTTAGTTTGTTTAATGGCACAAGGGAAATTATAAACCGAAAAGCGCCAAAGCTATGCTTGTTTGACTCTGGGGTGTTAGGTCAAAGGGGATGGAATTATGACTCGCCGTTCGTCAAAAACGACGCTAAAAAATTGCAGTGATTTGGCTCAGCTATGCCAGGATATACGTAGTGAGAGGTATGTTTCCCTGACTGAGCTTGCTGCGGTCATGTATGTTTAGAAATGAGAGACATTGCGTATACACATATTTTATTGATTGTGCGTGACAGAGGCGAACATTTCCCGGTGATCTGTGAAGCAGCATGCAGTGGTCTCAATTGTGTCTATACAGTATTTTTATTTGGCAGAGTAGGGATTAGGGCATCTGAGTCAGACCCCGCCGCGGTGGTGCAGTAGTAAGACGCCGGAGTACCCGGGTTCGATCCCGACCGCGGCGGCTGCGTTTTGATGGAGGAGAAACGAAGAGGCGTCCGTGTGCTGTGCGATGTCTACGCACGTTAAAGATACCCAGATGGTCGAACGCCCTCCACTACGGCTCCTTTTACTCTCTATCCACGTTTAATCCCACCTTCCTTCCTTGTACGCAGTGCCGTAAATGAAACCAAAATTGAAAACGCACATTTCATGCATTTTCTCCGGGCAATTTACTGTCACGTGCGAAGGACAGGTTCGTCACGATGCCTGCATAGTCTAAGGAGGGGTTGGTTCCCTGATTCAACCCTGATAAGTATGCGTTGGGCCAGACTCCGTAAGACCAGCTGTAGCCTGTCTATTGTGCCTGCTGCTAAAATGCTCCCCTCGCTTAACCATATGGCCAACAAAAAAAGAAAAACGATGTTTAACACCGTGTGGAGGCAAACAGATTCGGAAGTGACTAATATCTAAGCCTAACATGGTCATTTCATGGAACGCAAAGAAATAAGGGATAATACGGGAGATAAGGGATAATAGGCTGCCGGTGTGGCATGAAACACAGTGGTCTGATTCACTCGGTGTAGCAAGTAGATTATTTTACTTCGTGGGAGAGGGGCATATGGTTGTAGAGATAAGGGAGTGACCGTACCACGGACCTCTGTGATTGGCCGCCCTCTCGTGAGCAGCATTGCCCATGCCTATGGAATGCCGGCGAGCATGTAAAGCTTGCCTTAGGACGTTGCATTTATTGAGTAGTTGCACTCGCAGCTTTGAACCACGAGGAGCGCGATGCGGGTTTTCTCAAAGGTACGTGCATTCACGTTCTCTCCTTATTTTCTAAAATAAATCTGTTCGAGGCTCAGCATGCACACTGTGTATGGTCCCAGGACCTGTAAGCAGTTTCTGCACTAAGGTTGTACGCACAGTGAAGATCTTTAGGCTATTAATGGTTTGCTTGACTTTGTTTTTTCATTTTGGAGTGTTACACCTGCCCAGAACTACGAAGGTGCTACAGGCACTGTGGGGAGCATCTGCCGTATTTTGACCCCTTGAGCGTGGGCGTCGAGGACATCGTAAGTGCAGCACATTACTATATATTTGCACGAGTGATATGATGCCTCCTTTTGCTATGCCTTATGTATATTGTCATGTGGTGGTGACACAGTTCGCGGCAATATATTCGGAAGCTTGAAGAACTAGTCGGCGAAGCTGCATACCTCAGCGAGTGAAACATTGTGATTGTAAACTTGATGCCGCCTAATTTACTTGTTGTTTGGTTGAGCAATCGCTACAATTTTATGGCCATAGGTCGAAAGACCATAGTGGGTAATACCGTTACCATTAAAATCACTCATCTCAGGGCCGGTTTGCGATGACAGAAGTTAAAGTAGTCATTTGAAGTACGTTCAAACAATTGCCTTTTTAATTTTTTGCCTCCCTTCATGCAGTGCTCAAGTCTTAACCCGGACGCACCGGATTTTTTCCCGAGCCACATTGGACATGACCACGTGGACGAAAATGCCAGCCATGTGGTAAGCATCGCTTTCATGTACTTCCTCGTGCCTATGTGATATTCTTCTAATGCATATCGGTCTCTCGAAAATGGCCACCCGGAGCCTGTTGTATATTTATTGCAGTCGTGATTGTTTGTTGTGTCATTTAACAATCCGGTGTAATCCCGATCGATACGTTGAAAGCGTAGATATAAATTCGCAATACTTACAGGGAAGGGTACGACACAGCGTAGCAGGCAATTGCTTAAAAGAATGCGTGGCGGCAGATCGTTTTCTCGCCTTTCTCGCGTAAATATCTATGTCCACACTTACGATGTACCTAAGGGCAGTTTGACCCTTCACAGTTACTGACGGATACTTACTGCTAATGACATGGCGACAATATTCGAGATTGCGTGCATTGTTTGTTACAACCGCATTTGTGAGCCGCACATGCTTTCCCTGCGGCTGTTGTAAAACTAGCGAGAGTTTTTGTAGAGTGGCTGTAACTTCGTGGTGTGCTCCAAGAAGCCTGCTCTCTGGATGCTTGAGGCAATCACGAAGTGTGCTGCTGCCCACCAACAGTTTTGCTCGTGATGCGAGGTTACGCAAAGCTTACACTGCTTCATTTGCTTCGTTAAGTGTTTAGTAATGTTGCTTGACTCTATTTTTTAAATGGTTTTGTGACGCTCACCACATTATTTACACCAATATGAATAATCAGTAGTTGTGGTTTTTGTTTACTTTAAATAATAGTAGTTCTTTAAATTTTATTCGTCAGCAATCAACCGGTGACCCCACACTCCCTTGGAATGAAAGAGCGCCTTCGCGGCTTGAAGACCCCATCCACCACAAGGACAGATCTCCATGCCACTTGCGCCATGATCCGATGCTTCGTAAGAAACATCGCCACGCCAAGCGTCATCGGACGCCAAGGAAGGACGCCGTGCGAGCACACTGAGCGGGGATAATGGCTAATTTCTAGTTTTTATTGATTGGCAAAAGAACACTTGCATATTTATTGAATAAACGTTTTTTCAACATACACTGCCATTTTCCCATTTTATTTGTCCTGTCGAACTAAGAAAAAAAAACACATAAAAAGTCACTGCGATTTGCAAATAGTTGCTTCGCGAATTTGACACATTATAAACGCATGTCAAGGGTGCCTGATTCACGTTCATCGGTTTTCAGCATTCATTTCTTCCTTTTACATTACCTCTCTCATAATGCCGCAGTAGAGGGCGGATACTATACTCGCTGCTTCGAGCTAGATGCCGCACACTGTGCAGCCTTCTCCAGATAAACATTTCTCACAAAATTGGACGACTGTTATGGGTTCGTAATCGAAACTAAAAAGACTGGTTAAGGTAGTTGTTTACATTATAATAGATATTGTTTTGCAGAATCGTACAACGGCTTGGGATATTTGTGAAAAGATAATTTGTTTGATAGTAAAATAATGAAAACAGGTTATGTGGACAATGCAGAAGAAAGCCTAATCTTTAGCTTTGTTTGTTTATTGCCGCGTAGTTATGAATGTTTTCGGCCAATGGCATTTTCTTCTTAGGTCATTGATCTGAATAACGCGGTCAGTCATATTACCCTTGTGGTATAGGTACACACACCTGTCTCTTTCAACGGGAATGAAATGCGGCGTTCCAAAATACGGTTAGCCTGCATGCATAAGACTGGCATCCTATAACTGACGTGTTTATGTCTACTAGGAGAGCAGCGATAGCTCATGCCCGGACGCCAACATGCCTGTAGGCAAAAGAAGCCGTGGACCGTTCGCGTTGGGGACCTCCATAGAGGTCAACACTGTGGTGGGCCTCGAACGAGTCTTGGGAAACGGGCCTCTAGATCCTTATTTATTTATTTATTGTACATACTTTCAAGGCCGGTAGGCACAACAAAAAGGAGTGGTAGAGTACATTATTTGCAGAACGAGAAAAAAAATAATGAAGGAACTATAAGACACTTTGAACCGCCCGCTTCAAATTGGTGCTGTCACAAATGGTGACTGAGGAGGTGGGAAGGCGGTTCCATTCAGTGGCGGTTCTTGGTAAGAATGAAGAATGGTATAAATTAGTGCGGCAAGATGGCACTTCAACTTTGTGTTGATGCGAGTTTATCTGAAGCTCGGCTTCACAATAGCCAGTCTGCAGTTCCGAGCTGCAGACTGGCTATTGTGAAGCCGAGCTTCAGATAAACACGTGAGAAAAAAAAAAAACTGAGTTTTTTTTTTCTCACGTGTTTAGTTTCTTGATGATGCTGTTTTTCGCACTTCAACTTTCATATTTACTAGCTTGGCCGAAGTGTGTCGCCTGGTTTTGCTATAAGTAAAATCGCCGAGTTTCTTTACCTACTTTTTATGCGCGTCTCCATGTCGTTTGACTCAGCATGACTTCACTGCGGACTGTCTGCTCTGGGAATGCCTTGGGCTTGTATAGGAAGGGCGTGCTTTGTACTGTGTAATTTACGCAGCTATCAGCGGGTCTTATGGCGTGCAGGGCACTCTTGACTGCCGGGAATGTGAGATGGATCATGAGTTAACGCTCGAGCCTATCATTTCCGCGCCCTCACTGCTTACGTCATTTCTCTTTTTCCTTCTCCTTTGCTTCCTGTTATTTTCGCACCAGTGCATGGAGGCCAACTGGAGCGCACTCCTGGTCACTTCCCCCGGATGTCCCTTTTCTCTTTCCATAGCTATTTTATGAAGGTTTCAGCTTTTCTAGTCGCCTCTAATTTTGCAAACCCTTTCAGTCTTTAACATTGTTCACTTCATGGTCGCTTAGGGTAACAAAATGGATTCCAAGGGAAGGAAAGCGTAGCAGGGGGCGGCAGAAAGTTAGGTGGGCGGATGAGATTAAGAAGTTTGCAGGGGTCAAGTGGATGCAGCTAGCACAGTACCGGGTTAATTAGAGAAATATGGGAGAAGCCTTCGCTCTGCAGTGGGTATAGTCAGGATGATGATGATGATGATTACTTTCGACATGGACGTTGACAATTAGTCACTTCAGCTATCGGCTGGATGATGGGGATGCCAGTGCCTACTGTGCTGTGGATCATCGTCTTAAATAAGACGAGCAGTTTCAGAAACAGGATGAATGTGGTCATTCCGGTTAGTTTATTTTTCCCCAAGCAGAGCCGACGTTTCGGCAAGTAGACTTGCCTTCGGCTATGCAGCGCAAACATCACTGGCGAGCGTTTACATAAGGTTTCGCTTCCGAAGAAGAGATATAAAGGGGAGGAGGGTGGGGGAGAAAGAAGCAGGCCAAGGAGTGAAAAAAATGTTCATTCGTATGTATTTCGCAGCCTGGAACTGATGATCCCGTGGCCTGAAAAATAAAAAATAAAAAAAGGAAGCAACAGGAAAAACTGCAATGTGAAGGCGGATGACGAGTCAGAACCTAAAGCAGGTTAGATGGTGACACGCCTTTCTTGAAAGGGGGCAGGCATTCCAAAGGGTCGTGATAAAGGATATAGTGGCAGGGAAACAGGAACAAGGAACGGGGGGCGGGGGAGGACAACGAAACAGAATAACAGATCAAGTGAAACACACCTTCCAGTTCCTAAAGAAAAGGGTTCAAGGGCCAACCAAAGTAGAAAGTGACCAAAGCGAAGTAGAAAGCGTGCTTGGAAAAACACACGCAGCTTATGCTATTGCGGAGGGGGGGGGGGGGGATTAAGTATACACGTGCTGTGAACAACCAGTACTATTAACAATCTATGGAATGGTTTTCTCCGACTAGTTGTGGCATAGAGGGAATATATTTAAGGGATCCTAATGTTCCTTTCGACGTATATTCCTGCTGGTGCCAATGCTCTAAAGTTTATGGACTGTATATGTATGCCTCTATATTTTCTGTCTCTAGAAGATTTAAAGCATGACTGGAGAATAAATAATCAAATTTCTTCGAACCTATGGTCTTTCTGATTAAAATGCTGCGAAACTGCTTTCGGGAGATTTTTACCTTTGACTTCCCGGTGGCCATTTAGCCTTATGCTCATTGATTGCCCTGTCTCTCCGATGTACTGTTTGTGACAGTAGGAGCATTCTAGGAGATAACGTTTCAGGATGTGCAATCAAAACTTGATTTTATGTGAAAAGGGAAACCGCTTGCATTACTCTTGACCGTGGTGTCTTTTTGTAAATGATTGCACGTCTTACATCTGTGTCGAGAGTAAGGATGTGGTTGTTTTGAATGCTTGTTGTCGAGTTTAGAATGTACTATAATATCTCTCGGGTTTTTGTTACGTTTGAAATGTTACCCGTGGTACTTCCGGTAATATTTTCGTCAGGCGTTCATTACGAATTGGCATAGAGTGGTATTTCCGCTAAATATTGTTTATGTTTGGAAGGAAACTGCAGTATTTCGTTACAAAAAAGGTTGGTGTTCAGTATTGGCTTCTGGTCGTCTCGCTAGCATGGCGTTGATGTTTAAAGTGGTTGCTTTCTCGAGAGTCATATTAAGAGATTTACCGGGACAGGATCTTTGAAATAGTGCGGCTTTCATAGAATGGAGTTCGTTTAAGTATTCATTATCATCGCTACATCTTCGTCTAAGCCTTGTCGCCTGTTCTACAAATATTCCTTGCTTACAATGTCTTTGATGATGACTGGTGAAAACAGGGTATTGTTGTTTATCCATTGGCTTTCCATACAAGGAAGGTTTAAGTTCTCCATTTTTCACCGGCCACTTGGTGTCGGTTAAAAAAATTGAAAGTCGACTTTCAATTGCGAAGACTAACATGTAAATTTATGGCTACTGTGATGATTATTAAGATGAGAGACGAACGATTGGAGTGATTCTGACCCATGTTGCCTTATGAAAATATCATAAATAACGAGGGTATGTGAGTGGTTTTCCCTGAAATAAATTTGGAAACAGAATTCCGGAAATGCATCATACGCTGCAGGTGTTTTTTCAAGCGTGTTTCCTTCTTACTACTTCCTACTTTGGTTGGCCCTTGAACCTTTTTCTTCAGGACATGACAGGTGTGGTTCACTCGATCTGTTATTATTCTGTTTCTCTTTTACCGAAGGAAAACAAATAGGAGGAACATCTTTTCACTCCTTGACCTACTTTTTTTCTCCCCTACCCTTCTCCCTCTCCCCTCCTTAGCTTTTCTTCTTGGGAAGCAAACTCTTCTTGAAACCCCCGCTAATGATGATCGCGCTGCCAAGACGAAGACAAGTCCACTGGTCGAAACGTTGGCTCGGCTTGCGAACTGAGGCTTCCCCCCTCTACCCTTGTTTATGTCATATGGAAATAAATTTCATTCCGCTCATGACCTGATGTCACAATTACGGTGACCTTTGATGGGTGTTTCAAATTCTCGCGCTATGCTTTTCTTTGTGACGCTATGTCGTACCAATGCTGTGACTCATTTGTATGCGGGAGAGTTTAGTGGCACAAGTCACCTTTTATACGAATATAGGGCATATCTTGTGTTTGATCCTTATGTTGCCTGTATTATGACAAGCTACCTGTATAATTTGCTAGGCTTATTTGTTTTTGTCCTAACTTCCTTCTTCTTAACTACTGATTTTCCATATGCACTTGGTCTTGCAGCTGCAACTAAATGGCGTTTAGGACGTCTTTTTGTCTTCAGTTTTTTTCCTCAAACCTTTTCGTACTAAACTGGATGTAGGTGTCGGAAAAAGAGCCCTTAATTAAACGATCTCACTCGGTGGTTCTCCGAAGCGGTCCAGTGTGTGGCTTTGTTGCGACGAAAGCAGCCTCGCATAGTTCGAAATTTTGTTGTTTAGTTGGAGTCTTCACTCACCTATACAACTCTCAAGTTAGCATTCCCTACATGGGACCGCTAAATACCAGTTTGTTGGGTCCCTGCCGTTGTATTTTTGCATTGGCTCTGTTCAATAATAAACGAAACTTTCAAACATTGAACGCTGTAGCATTGGTCATTGGTGACAAGCTGTTTTATTTTCTATGTGAGAAATGTGTGCGCGTGCGTGTGTGAGTGGTGTTTGTGTGTGCGCGCGCGTGTGTGGTTTCAGAAAATAATAATCGAACTACTCGCAACGCTACCGCTTGCAAAAGTCGGTTTATTAGGGCGTTGCAAAAAAAAAATGAGGGACACTTGAGCATCGCTTGTAAGGGTATGACGCGATAGCGTTGATGACAATCCGTTTGCCGACACCCCTTGCGTATCGCGTACATAATTTTTTGCTACTCGAATAATCAGTAGTTCTTTATCTATAGGTCTCTATCATCCCACACACAATGACTAGCATACAGATACAAAGTTACGACGACTCTACATAAATCTGGGTTAGGTTGTCGGGCCTTCGGCCCTCGGCCGCGGCAACGCGATCACTTAAACCGCGCAGCAGGCGCGGCAGCACATGCGCACATGCGTGTGAGAGGAAATCCGCGCGTTGGAAGTCGGGATAGTGGTTTCCCGATAAGCAGGCCGCGTGACAGGGGGGGCAGGGCTTTTGCTTCGTCCGGCGTGGACAGCGTTTGACGAGGCGTACTTGGACGGAGCGTTTTTTCGTCGTTGCTGCGTTTGGACGCCGTTTCTGGACGTTCGGGGTGAGTGCCTGATTATGGTGTTGTTCCTTTCAACTTTTGTGTCTGGTGAAAATTGTTAACTTCACACTTTCGCGGCCTTCCTTAATTGTTTTTATTTGCCGCTAAAGCAGCGACTTGATTATTCTTTTTGTGATTGGCCAAAGTAAAAGCGCTTCACCCAATTTTGTTTGTGGCTGTTCGTCGTACGGATTGCGCCTCGCGGACCCTCCCCTTTCCGGGGCGAAGACAGCGGCCTTCAGGGTAAAAATGTCCCCGGAAGATTCGGCTCCGGATAAAAAGGTCCCTAAAGAAGCGGCTCCTCGGAGAAAAGGTCCGCAAGGCGAAATTTTGTCCAGAGGACATAGCCTTCCAAAACTCACTTGTCAAAAAAGCAAAGTGAACAGTTTATTACATTCTATGCTGCTTTTGATAATAGGTGTGCGCCTTCTATAGGGGTTGGATCCTCTGGATGCCTGATTATAGTACCTTTGAGTATACCGCTAAGATGACAAAGCGCTACAGAAACACCCTCGCAGATCTTGCAGTGATAAGGTCAACCGTATCCGACCGGTGGGCACGGTCTGCATTGCCGGTGGTGATATGGAAATTAGGATGGCCACCTGAAGCACAATTTCCAGCGTCGGCCGCCAAAGCGGGTGAACAGCGCACGAACTACAAATACGAGGCCACCATCGGAGTACCAGATCATGCCTCGATCATGCAGTCTAGGTCAAGTCAAGAAAGAACACACTCTTACTACAAGTCGGCAGTTCGATCAGTGACGTCGATGAAGCGCACAATGATCCAGATACGCACTTGCCCTTAGTCGCTCTTTTCCGCTGCCATCGTCTTTCTTTGTTGTTGTGAATGTCCCGCGTTAGCTTACATCATTGCAACTCGCCATGTACAATCAACGTCTACGCCTTTATAGCAACGTTGAGGAGCACGTGTAACAACAAAAGACTTCGAGAAACAAAAAAATCAAATCAGGTTCAAGCTAAAATCGTAAAAGGAGATACGAGGTCAAATAAGCAAACAGGCGCAACGTCGTTAGTGTCCTCTTGTTAATTCATCCGTAAAAGCTCCCTTGCGGCAGTTTTTCACACTACGTTAGGCAAAACATCTTTTTTCGAAGTAATTTATCCCTGAGAAGGCGAGCCCTAGGAAACGAAAGACTTACGCTACGACTTCACCAATTTGGGGACATTTTTTCCTACTTTGCAAAAGGAGCTTTTTTTCTGGGGACGTTTGTTCCGGATACATTTTTTCTGGGGTCAGCTCCTCCTGGGACCTTTTTTTTTCCGGGGACATTTGTTGCCGGAACTAAATCACCTCTTTAACCAAACCGTGCGAGTGCGCCTTGCGCGGTCTAGGTGAGGCTTGTATGACTCGGTATGGTGCACGGGAGGGTGGATTTCAAGCTCAACTTCACATTTAAATGATGTCTCTGACGTCATTCATAATCATATGGAATCGCAAAGAACAATTAGAGAAATATAAAACTCGAGCACTCAGCCAAACGGGATGGGAGGCGGAGCTGGCCCAAACGGCTCTCTTTGAGCAGCGTAGGCTGCTCATCAGGACCCGGGAGGCAACCAAACCAACTGGAATCCTGGACTAAGGGAACCAGCCGCGTAATTCCGTCCTCCAATTGAAGTTTACTCTCTCTCTCCCATCTCAAGTCGAAGCCCGAGTTGTCACCGCCTGGCGACTTGGACATGCCAGGTGGCCTCGTGACGGCACACATCACTTTGACCAGTCAGTGCAAAACCATATAACCTTCCAATTAACTACCACCTGACTGCCAGAGCAGTGCCAGCGATTTTTTTTTTGCTCCCAACGCCTGTGCCATATTTTCTGGAAAACGAGGCCTTTAAGGCTATTTCCGTTCAAATGTAATTACGAACAAGTAGTACACTCCTTGACCTACTTTCTTCTCACCCACTTTCCCCCTCCCCAGCTTTTCTTCTTCGGAAGCAAAAGCATATTTAAACCCCTGCCAGTGATGATCGCTTTGCCCAGACGAACGAAGACAAGTCCACTTGTTGAAACGTTGGCTCGACCTGCGAACTGAGGCGTACCCCATTTACCCTTGTTCAGTGCTCCTTCACACCGCGTAAACCATCTTATTTCTCTTGCTTTACGTAGTATATTTCTTGTAACACGTGACATACAATTCCGAAGAGAGTATAGGCTTGAATGCTCAATTCCTTGTGCGACTGAGGCTTATTTTGTAAGACGGTAACGTATGGACGGTTACAATGAAGTTTGACACGAAACATCTTTGCCACAATCAGGGGCCAGTGCCATTTGCCAGGAGCTGTATACTCGATGAAGGTGTCTGAAGATCACACGTTTCTAGCCTCAATCACGAAGTTTTTCTTGCTGGGTTTTACAGGGGTGAAGTCCCTGAATGCCTCTCAGTGTGTTCTTGAAAAGTATGCGTTGTTTCTGTTATTTTTGGGGCAGCTTAATAAGGTTAACCATAACTATTATATACAGAACACATTTATTGCTTTGAGTTCGGAATTGCAAAATTATACTTAAGAATAGTTCTATGCAAAACGTTTTTTTTTTTTCTCGTGCGTCAAATCATGACTCAAGATCGCCACAAGAAATCCCCATTCATAAATGACAACTTATAGTGGTTGCTGTCTTTGTTACTACAGAGCTGTGCCAGCGGAGAGCGGCTTTCGCATGCTTATGATCCTGTTTTTATAGCTTCTCAGCACCTGCATAGTAAAGGCAATCTCGGTATTGTCTGCCAAAATTCGCCCCCCCCCCTCCCCTCCCCCTTCTGCCCTTCTTCCACTAATTAGGGGAAGCTTTGTTTATTGACGTGAGTAGAAAACATTTGGCACAGCATATTTCTTTAAACGGGATAATATTTCGCGGCGTAAGTGTCCCGAATGAGGGAAAGTGTATGACGTTCTGATATATTATTAACTTATTCACAGAAGCGTCTAAGACGACTTTTTGAGCGGGGCACATAAGTAAGCACGTTCTGAGGAATGTAAACAATTCCAGCAGGATTTCAGTAGGCTAGTTTTGTCCTGCATATGCCAAAGAGGTAAACAGTGCTTTGGCCTGAATTAATTGACTTCTTTCAGAGCGAGCGTTTGCCAGAGGCGCACACTTGGTTCCATTGAAAACGCCTTCTGCATAGATATAATTTTAGAAGTCAAATGCGGTAAGCGGAATATTGAACACAAGGCGATGGTGCACAGTCTTTGTAATATTTGCGTATAAAGCCCTCCCGAGCATTAACTGCAAGTGAAAACAGTGTCGGTTCTCCTATCTTATTCAACGAACTCTAGAACAAATATACATCAGTCAGGAAAATGTCGACATTTGGTCGAACCGATTTAAGCTTTTTCGATCATGGCCAATAAGTTTTCGCTGCGAATGTAATGACTGATGAATGATTTTGGTGTCGGATGAAATTGAAGTGCTACATTACAAGCTGGGCTTGCCAAGCCCGTTTCCGGACTTCTTTGCCAGCTGAATCCATTTCTGCTTTCATTCTTGTACGCACCAACCACGCAGATATTTTTCTGCGTCGGCAGAAGTAACGACAACTCTGCAAGAATACACACATAGCGACGCAGACGATTTGAGAAAGTAACCCGTTCAAGTGAACATTTTCATTTTAATTACCATGTTTCTCTCATTTTCATTTCATTTCTATGTTTCTCTTAGATTGGTTACTGGTATCTATATATGCACAGTCTCTTCCTACCTCGCCATACCTTCGTAGTCGCATCATTTACCAAGACTTCGCGAATAGCTTTACATATATACACAGAAGGAATCAAAGCTAAATCCTGAAAAAAACCTAGGTTTTTCTTTCTGCTTCGAACCGGCTTACTCCATGTCTTCTGTCTCTCCGGCAATCAAACATAACTGTTATCATTTCATTTATTATCTTAAAGACCCGCTGAGGAATATACAATAAGGGTTTTATGACAATGATGACACACTGGATGTAGTCACGGCCTTTGTATTTTTAAAGTTGCTTCAATGGCTAATTACGTCATAACCATGCTGAACCACCTGCGTGCCCATTACAAATACAGATGTCGAATCGGCCATGCGTTTGGACGTTGTGAAATGAGGCTATATTATCTATTGTGTATTGAAGATTCTCTTCAAAAAAGCTAAAGAATAATTAACGTATCAGTAACAGGAAAATTCATTTATTTATTCGTTTCGCCAGCTGATCTTTTTTTTATGCGTGCAAAAAAGCAGTGATAGAAGTGGGCACAGCACGCCCAGTGTAATTCTAAACAGTTCCTGCTTACGGGTAACAGGATTGCTGAAAACGACTTGAAATTGTCACGCAGTGTATGCAGCACAATAGGTATCTAAAGGCAGTGCCTCTACACAGGCGCTGGGCACCTCACTTGCGGTAGGCGTCGTTGGCGATCTGCGTGGTGCCTGATGTAGCCAGCGATCATCTCTGCCGTGAAGACGAGGATGCTTGCTGAGATGAAGGCGAAGTACACATAGAAGACTGAGATCATATCCCACAACGCAAGATCTTCGACGACGTGGCAACGATTCAAGGATGGGATAGCCAGAATATACTTCTGGCGAACGATTCCTGATTCCATCAATGCGGTCGTGCTGGGAAAGAAAGAATAGCAGGTAATCTACTGCGCGCGAGGACCAAATCGCATAACCACGCAAGTGATATCATTACTTTGCTCGGTTACTGGATAGTGAATATGCATGTACCACGTACAGATATGTGTTAAGCGTGCATAAATAATTTGGAACACAAACTATATGTCTCCTGGTTTGTAGTAGTGTCAGATCACTGGCTGCGACAACAGCCGAGAAATTGATGCAGGGACGCTGTCAATCTATGTTCAGGAATTTTTGACTGAATTCGGAATGTAACAGCTCCGGCGGGTGCACGTATAGTGATTTCTTGACAAAAGGCGCCTGTACTTGCACTTTATTCGTTAAGTAGGGCCAGCATGCGTACGTTCTGTTTAGTATTTAGCGCGGCGTTCAGTTATCACCGCACTCCTCGCGCAAATTATTGCCATAACTAAGGTTGTCTTAATGCAGGATTTTATTTGTTTCATTTGGTGTGCGCAAATTACTGCGTCCCCAAGAAGTTCTTATTTTGACGTAGCCACATACACACTCTAGGGAGCAATTGTCTCTTGATTGAAAGATCTTGCAAAACTAAAATACTGTAGTACAGTGAAAGTAGTTGCTCGCACTGGGAATACTAAATAAAACATTTGAATATACCAAGGAGAGAGGCTCACATTCTCTTGATGCGCTGTCGAAGTGTCACATTCATGAGACGGTTCATGTAGGCTCCGAATAGCAAAGAATACATGCTCTCAGTTCCGAAGTAAAATTCTCCCATTTGGCCACGACTGCAGAAGTTGCCTGCCTGTCGTCAATGAAAAAGAAAAACAGCTTCCATTTATAAGTGGTTAAAGTGCTTTGCGAGTCAGATATTACACGGCTAAGTGATTTTTCCACGCACTGAGTGCGACAATTGCAATGTGCGGAAAGAACCAGCAAAATGCAAAGCATGGTAAAAAAAAAAAGAAAAATGAACGACTAAGAAAACCGAGCAGATATATAAAATGTCCTTCTTATAGTGAGCACATCACTATATACTGAGTGTAGCATAAGTGAGGCTTAAAGTCCCAAAGCTCAATACAGAATATATTTACGCTGGGCCTTAACGAAAAATGAGAAAAGCTCTAGTGAAGAGGTCAGGACTGATCTCCATGGGGCCTGTAACACGGACTCGTATTGTGCAGGTCGAAGTACATTCACACTTCTCATGCATTGAAATGAGGCCGTCACGATGAAAATAGGATTTCACGTCCTGTAAACCTGCGCACGAGATGCATCGCCCAGTTATCGACCAAATAGGGAAAACAACTGAAATAATACGAAGCTCGATATCCTCGTTTACCATAGCTATTCTTCTGTGCATACTGCGGTTCGAGCCGTGTCGTTTGAATCGGTGCTCTCTTTGCCTCTCATAGGTTAAGAAAAGGGCTATCCTCAATGTCCAGGGGGTTAACCAGCTCTATGTTTCTAGTAGTGTCTGGATGTTGTGAAATAAGTTTAAATAATGGCAAATAAAACTAAACTGCGTAAACTATAACCTATAATATATAACTATAAACTGTAACTATAATATTCGGCATTTTCTGTTCTGCGGCTTCTTTCTTTCACTTACTAGTAGGATGTTCTTCAACCACTGCATTTATGCAGTTACAATAGGAGATAATCTTTTTCCAGGGGTTTTGCACCTTTTGCCATGCGAGGACATGCTGTCTCGCGTGAAAATTCAGTGGAGGCAAGAAAGGGTGCACTCGCCTTAGACTGAGAAGCAAAAAATGTTTCTCTTGCCTTTTAGATTAATGTTTATTCTCACGGATGAACACAGGATTAATTTAAAGGTTTTCAATTTAAGTGTGGTTCAGAAACGAAAAATTCAATTCAGACCAATAGTTAAAAAGAATGTACCTCGGTATGAGAAAGCAATCAGCCGTGTATGATTACCGCTTTCTCATGGAGTACCTCGCGGAGCATTTCTTCTGGGTAATGAAGAAGGCCGAATAGGTCGGTCTTGTCACGGCGGATCATGCTCCAAACTTTGCGTTCGGCGGTGCCTTGAGAAGACTGCGATGCGTTGGTATAAAGCGAAGGGAGCACAATGTCAAACACTGATTTATGGAGACTGGGTGATTAGCTTATTGCTGTTTTTGGATCCTAAATATGATGTGTCCCATTAGAACAGCCGTATGTCAGAGTTGAGCAATGCTTATATTGAGATTACCCGGCTGATTCTCTATTGGAAGCAAATTTACGTAGTGTTTATTGTGGTTTTTCTGTATATTGTGGCTTATTTGTTAAGGACGATGATTCTATTCACTACTTCTTAGTTAATAAGTTTACTTTCCATGACGTTTGTTGCATGCGACTGAGAAGTTTAATCCTCCACAGCAGATACTGAGTCCCTTGTATACAAGATAGGACTACTTTATCGCCGCACCCTTACGCAAAACCTTTGAATTATAAATATTTACTTTTCTTAGTTTTTCAGAAATTTAGTTTTGAGCGAATAAGGTTGGAGATCACTATTTTTAATTCATTTAAATGAATTGCACAGTTCGTATTCCTTTATATCTTTTGTAGCGCACATGGCCAAGTAATAGCCACGTACTCAAGTTTAGGCCTGATAGAGGAGTTGTAAGCCAAGAAGAAAACGCTGAAGGGAGCAAAAAACAACAAAAAGCGACATTCTTCGTAATGCTGTCTTTAGGGTTTAAACATCATTCCTGATTTTTTGCCTAAAAAAATCTCCGTTAAATTATGGCTTAGTAAAGTCTGGTCAGCAAAGTAACTAACTGGGGCGTAAATAATGAATTAATATGCGAATGAACTGTTGCAATGTTACAATAAGTGGAACGCGCTGTATGATAATATTGTAACGTAACGTTACAGAGAAGGCTCTCTGGCACTCTGGCACCGAAGAACACCAACAGCCAGTCAAGGCAGCACAAAAGCGCAGCACCGTATTGCTTCGTCGTCTTTTTCGAATCGCCCGTTCAAATCTTCGTCATCTATGAATGGCATGTGTCATTGCCCCCCTTCTTGGCAGCATCGCCTAGATGCTGCAAATGCTGCTTGATGCGATGAGCTGACAGATGTTATGCTAGGTCGGTGTGGGATACCAAAACACAAAACGGGGCACCATCAGTCTCAAGAATAGTCAGCGGGGCGATCGTGGTAGGGTTTCATCCGGACGACGTGCACAACATCAGTGAACTTGCGCCGTCTGCGGCTTGAGGGATCTTGGGTCGCGGATTCAACTTCGTAAGTAACGTCGCTGAGGCGGCGGAGGACACGGTATGGGCCGAAGTACCGACGCAGCAATTTTTCAGAGAGCCCACGATGACGAACGGGCGTCCAAATCCAGACAGTCTCCAGGCTCGTAGGCAGCGAAGCGCCGTCCCTTGTTGTAACGGTCAGCGTCTAGTTGCTGTTGTAGGTATATGCGCTGCCTTGCCAGCTGCCGTGCTTCTTCCGCACGCTAGGTAAAACTAGCGATGTCAAGGTCAAGCTCATGTTCGTCGTCGGTGTATACGGGCAGCATTGTATCCAGTGGAGTGGTCACTCGACGGCCGAAGACAAGCTCGAAGGGTGTGAGCCGCGTCGTCTCCTGAAGTGCCGTATTATATGCGAACGTGGCATATGGGAGGATTGGATCCCAGCTCTTATGCTCTATATCCACGTACATAGACAGCATGTCGGCCAGAGTTCTGTTTAGCCTTTCCACCAAGTCATTAGTTTGTGGGTGGTATGCCGTGGCCCGTCTATGGCTAGTGTGTGTAAGGTTCAGTACAGCCTTAGTCAGGCGGGCCGTAAAAGCTGCCCCGCGGTCGGTAATGATAACAGCCGGAGCGCCATGACGCAACACGATGTCGTGAACAAAAAACTCTGCGACTTCGGTGGCAGTTTCATTTGTGAGCGACGCGGTCTCAGCATATCGGGTCAAGTAGTCTGTCGCGACAACAATCCAACGCTTTCCATTAGTTGACTTCGGGAAAGGACCCTCACGACACGACTTTTAACATAGTGATTTAAGGCTTTCGCCCTAAAAGCTAATCGAACTTGAGTTTTGTCGGAACATTCTTAACTAGTACTCTTTGAAGTGCCAGGTGCTTGGTGGAAATTTAAAGCAGCCAAAAACTTGTAGAAAGGAATAAAAAAAAAACTAACAGAACGAGATAGACGTGGGTTCTGTGCTAAGCTTGATTTTCGACAAACTTCACTGCTTTCTTTGCAACCCGCTGATATAGTAGGGGTGCAGGAGAGACCAACTCTTTCTCTCGACTATACCAAGGCTGACTTGACGCACTACGAACCTCCTGCTGTTTTTCAGCTCCGGTCAAGCAAGCCGGCACCGATGGTCGACCCTGTGGGTCTTCTGTTTTCTATTGTCGCTGACAGGCCACAGTACTACTTAGTGTTCATATTCGCAGAGCTCCATATCGCATTAACAAGTAATTGGAAGAGCGATTACATTCGCAAGTAATTTCAGTCCGTAGAAGATCAGAGTGGCCGCCATTAGATCAACAGTGAAATGCCCATTTAGACCTTACGTTCGCATAACATGTTCCCGAAGAGCATCCAGAAGTGCCGACTCCAGCACTCGGCGGCTGCATTTTCTCCGCGCATCCGGCGGGATGCTACATCCAGGAATGTGAAGACGGTACTTAGTAAAGCCAGGAAAAACAACAGCAGAGCCCACACCTAGGAAAGAGGAGAGCAGATCACAAGAGAGAGATTAGAGAAAGCAAGTGTTTAATTTTTTCGTAACATAAAACGGTACCACGAAGAGTTACAGAAAGTCTACTCAGCCAACATGACCCGATAAACTCAACTATTAAGCTTAGTTGTCACTTTGTTAGCGTAAGAAGAGTAACGACTTGCGATATGAATGATATTGTTTCTCGATGCTGAGACAACCAATTGCAGTTCTGCCGTCTAAATACTAACATGTGAACAAGAAAGAGCGAACAGACAGAATGACGGCACACAGCTCGTTTCACTGCACATTGTTTGGCTACACATTTCACTGACAGTTATGATCACGCAAAACGTGTAACTAAATGCACGCGTCTCTGAGAACATTGCGCTTGGCTTTCCACTTCCTCTGAGGACAAAGATTACGGCCCAATTTATATTCTACCCTTTCGTGTCAATGAAGAATTTTATGCGATGATAGAGTTCTATATCGTCTATTCGATTATACGTTAAGTTATTGTCAGACATACCTAGATCCGTATGCATTCACGCATTGTTCAAGCAAGTGTGCTGTCACTTGCTCTGTACCTCGTCACACACGTGTATTCTGAATATACTCTTCGGCCATTCGGTACTCGGTGTCCTTTTCACCTCTCTTGCCGGCCGATTGCATATAGAGACCGTTGGCATCACAACATAACAGCGCTATGATAAAGTGTGCGAGGTCATCAGGGCAACTCTTTCAATTTGTGCTATTTGTTTGGGTACCACTGCCAAGAGCCGATGCAGCAAGACATGTGCGAGAGGTTGTCCGAAAGATGACTTCAGCGTCATGGTCTGTTCCCGAATACTTGAGCCACCTCATTTGAAGTGACCAGCAAGAGGCCATCTCCTCTCCCTCCGCGACGCTGTCCCGTAGTGTTGCATGCGATTGGGAGCGGCGGTTAGAAATGTCAATTTTCACCTCATCGCAATGGCAGACTTCAGCGTACTAGAGCTGTGGGTGAGATGAGACGATGAGGAACCTGGTAATTGTGAGTGTCCTCGATTTTAGCGCGAGTGTGTCCTCCTGGAATGCGACGCTTTGCCGTTTGGATACTGGGGGTTTTAGGGAAGCCACGATTCTGGTTCCTTAGTCTAACTCATAAGAAGCTGTGAATGCGATTTTGAAGCACCCGAACGAATCAGCGTGTAGCTCAAGGCTATGAACTTTCAGAGCCTGTCCTGTGCACCTATATTTAGGGGCCTACAAAAATGTGAAAAGAAAAAAAAAAAAAAAAACGATCTCACATTCCCTTCTCCTTGCTTCACCCCTTTCGTTTCTTTTCCCACCTGTACGGTAACGCTACGAGTCGTCTCCTGCTTATCCCTCTGCATTTCAATAATTTTTCTGTTTCTTTCTACCTGTTAAATTTACTGACACTTGCAGTGACTTCAAAAGGGCAAGGGTACACTCTTTGGAGGTCTATTTGAACGATGCAGCGTGAATACTTGCTTACAGGAATCAATTGTTGACATCTGATCAAAAAACAAAATTTCTCAAGCATGTCTTGTTGGTGGCCATAATTTTCACGGTAGCATATCGTATATGCTAGCATGTGCTAGATTTCATATGTAGTTGCGTGTGTCGTTGGCAATATATATGACAATGAATAGATAACATATGTGCTTTGACTTTATGCCTCTCTGCACATGTTCAAAGGAGTAACTGACTCAACATTTCAAAGAACCAAGGAATCTAAGTTTGAAGCGTAAGTGTGTGATTAAGCTGCCAAATGACTCTATGACAATGGAGTGCTATGTTAAACCACTTCTTGATGTCCTAGGCGCCACAACCTATCCTGTATTTACGGCAAAGAAATAGGGTCAAGGAAAACAATTGAGAGCACTATGGAATCTACACTGCAGAAATGCGAAAGCTGGAGTTTTGGTGCTGCATACGGTGCATTACGTTTGATCTCATCATTATTATCAATGCTACTGTCATACAGCTGTATAACGTCGCAACACCTGTGGCGCTCCTGGCGGAGAGAGCGGGAGTTAGGTCGCCGTTCATGCGCACCGCCGTCTCTCACGGACGGCGCGAGTTGGTCGCCCAGCTTTGAGGCGTGACGTCACACAGAGGCCATGCGAAAGGTCATCTCATGTGCACCGCCGTCGCACCGCAAAGGCTTGAAAGGGAAAGTAGTATTGCTTTCGCAATAAAACATTGAGTTACAAAGTGCGTATTTGCATTTTTAAACATCTGTTTTGAAAGAGTTCGAACGGGAAGATATTGAGAAACCTTGTGCGACCTTTGGAATGACTGAGGAAAGAACGCACCGCTGCTTACTTGTATATCAAACGTCAGCAAGTAGCCGGTAACGTTGGTGTCCCGAATCCTGGTTCTACCTGCCAGGATGCCTATCGACGCTGTGAAAATCGGCGGCGTGGGGTCGGCAAGAGCGTCCTCGTCAGCACCCCTCGGGACACTTGGGAACGTCATGTCCACGAGCTACAACGAAAGACAGTTATAGCGATACTTTACTATTCAGTCTTAATAATTCACGGCACCCTTTGTATACAGGGAAGTCAAAGCGCAGCAGGCTGACTCATTTGTTTGACTAGATTTCAGGAAGTAAAGGGGGTAAGGGGGAATGCGAGGTGTTACATTTTTTTTTTTAATAACATTGCTCTTGTGTGACAGAAAAAAGACTGCCCACTGGAAGCCAACGCTCCCTTCACTTTCAAGCGTGACACAATTGAAGGAAAACGCTTGTAAAGGAAATATATATCATGCAGACGATTCTTTAGCATATAGAGCTCAAGAAAAGATGCAATCCTAGTTGTCTATACGAATGATTGACTATGGTGACCTGAACGTAGACATTGTTGATCCATACCTCAGGGCTTCCCCACCTCTTTCAGTATTCTATTCCGTTTGCATAAGTTTCACATAAGTTTAGCAAGTTAATTGTAAGTGTGCTCCTACGTAAGTTTGAATTAAATAAGTTGTTTTGAGTGTATTATGACAATCATTGCTGTCAACTACTCTAGGCAACTCTACGACAAGGTACATAGATGAAACTTGATCTTATTTTAGCACTTGGCTATGATTAAAATAGTCAGTCAGCTAGCTGGTCAGAATAGCTAAACAATGGTTGTTATAGAAATTGAGATAACTGGCAGACGGGAGGGGCGTCCGAGAGGAGAAAAGGGAATACTCCAGATCACCACAGCGTTCAATGCGATTAGTACGGGCGTGGGAAAGCGAGGTGATTGAGGGTGTTAATAGGGCGGGAGTAATACTAAGAACTCCAGACTGCGGGTGCGATAAATTTCTGCGACATTTTGATCCGCAAAAATTCATTGGCGCTCTCAGCTCAATATTAGAGGAAGCGTCACCCCTCAGGCTCACTTTCGGATGTTCGAAATTAGGAATAAAGAACAAAAAAGGTCACTCACATTATTAGCAATGTCAGCCATCAATCCAGCATTCCACGTGCCATTCGACGCCAGTGTTCCGTAAGTAAGTACTGATGGCAGACGGTAGCTGTAGCTGTAAGAGGTGTGAGAAAGAGTAGCGTGACTGTTTCAAAAAGGCAGTTTAAGCCACCCTAATTACGAGTAGCAAGAGAGTCGCATTGATCTTGTGTTGTCTTGAAAAAGGAAGAATAGAAGTGAATATGTTAATGAGCGGTTTGCGTAACTGACGTCTGACAAGAACAATGAGTAAAAAACAATTCTCTTGCTAGCCGCGAAATGTTTGTAGTTTCAACAACTGCAGCTGAAACTGAAATCTAAAAACATTAGATACAGAGGAATGCGCTTCCATGAAATTTTTTTCTTGTCGCCGCACCAAATTTTGAAAACAAAAAGGAAAAATGTCTTGTTACGTTCTTCATTTCGGAGAGTTCTGGAAAGTGTAGTAGAAGGTAAAGAGTTCATAGGCTACGAAAAAAAGAAAAGGAAAACGTTTGACTAACTTCACAGCCTCTCAATTTAGCCATAATAATTATGCATCTCCTGAAACGCAGTTCGACATTGTACTTTCCATTCAAAGTAAAAAATGTAAGCAGTGCGGCAAATACATAAAAATAGAGACAGGAAATATATAGGAGAATAGAAGTTATCGTCGCTTACGTGTTCCTCGTCCTTCAATGTTCCACCATTTCTGACCGTACCAACATTTGGAATTACTTATTTACATTGATAGCAAGCTGTGCACCTACGTCGGCAGAATCGTGTCCTCACATCAGAGTTCCGATGAAATGAGTATTGTTATTGAGCTGGCTAGCAGCTGGCCCATTCACAAATCGTCTTTTCAGAAAAGTCAATCTCTACAGCAAGACCAGGCCTGTTCAATTAATACACTGTTTAACCGCGTCGTAGAATGAAACTGCTCTGGTCGAGTCTATTTGTCCGCAATAATCGTAGCCGAAGGTAAGGACAGGAAAAAACTTGAGAGCATTGTGGAATCTACACTGCAGAAATGCGAAAGCTGGAGTTATGGTGCTGCATACGGTGCATTACGTTCGCTCTCATTATTATTATGAACTAAATGTACCGTCATTATCAATGCTACTGTCATATAGCTGTATAACGTCGCAACACCTGTGGCGCTCCTGGCGGAGAGAGCGGGAGTTAGGCCGCCGTTCCTGCGCACCGCCGTCTCTCACGGACGGCGCGAGTTGGTCGACGAGCTTTGAGGCGTGACGTCATAACACCTGTGGCGCTCCTGGTGGAGAGAGCGGGAGTTAGGCCGCGGTTCACGCGCACCGCCATACGGCGCGAGTTGGTCGCCCAGCTTTGAGGCGTGACGTCATAACACCTGTGGCGCTCCTGGTGGAGAGAGCGGGAGTTAGGCCGCCGTTCATGCGCACCGCCGTCTCTCACGGACGGCGCGAGTTGGTCGCCCAGCTTTGAGGCGTTACGTCACACAGAGGTCATGCGAAAGGTCATTTCATGTGCACCGCCGTCGCACCGCAAAGGCTTGAATGTGAAAGTAGTATTGCTTTAGCAATAATAGAGAAAGCTTCAGTAGGCGGTGCTGTCGCTCGGCTTCTTTGCTTTAACGCACTGCTATCCTTGAAACCAGATCGGGCCAGAATAGCCTGTTTCTGAAAAACGTTATTTCGTCATCTGAAATATTTGTTTATATATAAAATAAATTCCCCAGTTTTCTATTTTTGCGTGGTGACGACGCCGCAATCTCAACCGTTCTTTACTGGAACGCGACTCCTTCAACCAATTTAATGCAACGAAATGTCCTAAATATCTACCAAAATAATTGAATTGTTTGATATTATCAGCCTGGTAGCTCTACTCAATACAAAATTCGAGCGACCACCATTACATGCCTTGGTTTGACCTTCATTTAACCTTGGTATGCTCAACGACAATGCTTGGTGATTAAAACCAGCTGATCTCTATAATCGAAGCATAGTTGAGCGAATCTTTAATCAAGATCTAGGTTTCATAAAAAGTGTGCAGAACACAATGCAGTATTGGCACCGCCGCAGAACAGAACTCTTTGTCATGATCAGGCAATTTAGAAAACCGGTTTTCTTCTTTGCATTATCGGCATATGCAGTCTAATGACCTAATTCGCTGCCATGCTGAGACGTTTGAAAGTGCATCCAGCCGATGTTGGCGTAACGAAGAGAAGGGTTGACAATACCTCGCGACCCTGCGGAACGAGGGTCCATCGAATTGCGTGTTGTACTTTGAACACACGGTTCGCGTAATCGTATCCACTCTGCAGCACACATTTTCCCCTTCATTAACCTTGATAAACCTAGCTACCGCTCGTCAAGTTAGGTCCAATCGTATTTTAAACTTTGTAAATATTTCTTTGAATGGACGCATTTATCACACGTTATGTTTCTCTGACACGGTTACTATACGCCTTGCAAGGAACCCAATGGTTGTCAGGTGCTACCACCGAACAGATTAATTACCCGGATACGCCATAACCAGCATGGAATAAATAGTAATGCATATTTTCAGTCAGTAAATCAGCGTCAAACCCGTTCTCTTCATGCAAAGAAACTAACCAAGTTTTTATGTAAAACAAATGTGTTTAATGGTTAATTTTTCCCTCGAACGATCCGTACCTGGAGCTATCTACCTGCAAGTGTGGCTGAGAGTTCTACCGTGTCTTTTTTTTCTGAATGCATTCTATAACACAAAGCAGTGTTTCACATTGTCATAAATGTTTATTATTAATTTTTTGCTTTGTACGTGTTGAATTATATTGCCATCCTTTGCTCTACTCAATGTACAATGTATTGCTCTAAATTGTTTTGCAATGTACCGCCCACTCGTGCTGAAGGCCTGACCCTCGGGCTGGCAGTTGAAATAAATAAATAAATAAATAAATAAATAAATAAATAAATAAATAAATAAATAAATAAATAAATAAATAAATAAATAAATAAATAAATAAATAAAACGAAAACTTACCCGCTGGCAGAGTCTCGAAGACTGCTAAAGCTAAGTGAGAAACGTTTCTGGCTGAAGACCCAAATATTTTGAACAATATTTCACACAATATTCATAGTAGGATGAAAGCTAACCCTAGTGTGCGAACACACAGAACTGAGTGTTGTTAGTCTTGCTCGTGTAGTTTCCATCTCGCCTCCAATGTTTTGCGACCGGAGTATATATTAAGACGCCAAGTAATTTTACCCAGCGAGAGAGAGTAACGTGTTGCTGTCACGATATCGGTGATTAAAAGTTACCAGATGGACGAACAAATTTTTTTGCTGAATTGCTTTCTCTTGGCAGGTGTTTGTATTTCGTTATCGTTAAGCAGAGCTTGCCGGCTGGCAGGTGCAGCCCCTTTACTTACGAACAGTTCAAATTCTTCCTCACAGACGATAGCAAGATGTCGGTGATTCCAGTCACTTGTGTTCCGGTGTCTGCGAGCGTGACGTCAGCAACGAGTGGTATCTGAAAAAAAGAAAAAGAACGGTGAGAAATGGAGGTGATGGTTTTGACCCTTTTTTAACTACGAAATGTTTTCAGTTGTCGCTCTCACTGTTACACGGGCGACCTTGCCACGAGAAAGGGGGGACAACCTATGACGCCGAAACATTAGGACGAAACAAATTTTACCGATACCTTCCTCGTAGGGTGCCTCGATGTTACTTGGTACAAGCAGCTAAACTTGCGTGTTCGAGGCACAGTGGCTGCGGATGACTCGCAGGTGGTCCTACTTGTTTGACAATGTTAGACCGCAGTACTTACGAGCTTGTCAAGTCCACCGAGCGAGCAGGACGAGCTTTTGTTATGCCGATATGCACCGGTGAACCCGTAAAAACCTACGTTGTTTTCGGTTCTCCCGGGACTCAGAGCGAACTGAGAAGCCCAAGTAAAACGAGATAGACGAAGAGCAACGGACAACTTATATATCGGCGAAGTAAGCTGCAAGAGGGTTTAGTCTTATCAACGTATATTTTACAATAATTAAGAATAACGTTAGGTACGCGAAAACGTACGGGGGCGAGCAAAGGTGTTTTTCTTTTCAAGCATTGCTTCCCTATGCGCGTAGTGCTATGATTGTGGAATTGAGCGAAGATGCTTTTTGGTCGCGGATTGTTGTAGCACAAGTTAAGAATCAACGTTGCACGCCTGGTGTGTATTATCTTGGCAAGCACTGGTGTTTATTTCTCCGAGAAGGTCAAGTCAGTTCTACATAGACAGTAAAGTTATCATTTGGGGCAGTTGAACACAGACAAAACAAATGTTAAATGGTCTTTATTTGCCTCTGAAGGCACATGGTATTTCCTCTGGGAGCGCGGCTGTTCTGTTGGTGCCACTCAAAGCACTGGAATTTTCACCGAACTCTCGTAGATATCTTGAGGCTCTCATGCCAATGCTTCTAGCAGATTTTTTTTTATATAGATTTCTACATATCTGCACAATACTATTCTTAAAGGGTGTAACGGATGCTATGATGTCAGGTATATTTTCACTACGCTGTTCTTATAACCCGATCTTCTAGTTGAACGTTCATTTCCGGTCGTGGTTGTTATTCTGTCACGGATCCAAATGTGTAAATATGTTGTGGCACTTGTAAACATGCAATGAACATACATTATGCTAGTCAAATTTTTACTCGGCTTTCTGCCTGTGCGTCTGTTGTAGCCTGCGCATTATTTGGAAAAGTGCGAGGCTTGGTAATGTACAGCAACATTTTTATGAAAACGTTTCTTTAAGCACGTTGAATAACGATAATTTTTTTCGAAGTATCCTTTTGCACCAATTTAAATTAGCGTCAATTATCAGATTTAGTGTTATATGCATTTTTAAAGCCACTTTGAAGAGGACGAGCTCGAAAAAAATATACAGGATGGGCACCTCCTGTTACAGTTCCAGTTTGCAGTTTTGACCACGTTGTTTGACTTTAGGCGTAGTAATTGTACAGGAGTGTATTATTTACAGTTTTTAGAGTGACTCGATCACAATAAGACGTGCTTTTTATTATCCATTGAGAACACAAAAGTCGAGTAAACTGCCCGCGAGACGGCCTGCCAAATGTGGACCGGCAAGGAATTAAGACACATGTTGCTACATGGCTGGCTAAGGGAGGCTGATGATTCGGACGACGGTTACGGTAGCAAGATTGTGGTGAATTATCCGTAGAGTACCTTGCTTTACCTTTCATACCACATTGAAAAAGTCAACGTTTTAACATTCTTTCTTGCTCGCTTATTTCGTTGTTTACGTCTGTTTTTTGTGCTTTGTTTTCATGTTTGGTGCGAAGGCTATATATGACACTGTGCACATCAAAAATTTTTTACTTATGTTTGTTCATATATTTCACGGTTAGCATCTTTCTTCACAATGCAGCGGTGGCGTAGCGGTAGAACATCCGCCTCGCATGCAAGAGGACCGGGGCTGAAATCCCGGTGCCGCGCAATTGTCCACCGGATTAAAAAAAAAAAAATCCGCGTGTCGATGGAATTGCATAAACAGGTTTGGGGTGCGACTTGATGCCGGTGAACACCTCCGGCAACGCACTTCCTCCCTAGAACAGGAGTTGGCTACCCTGGTGCAGTAATGCCGCAACCTCCTATGATAAGCTCCATAAAATCCCGGCCCTCAGTCACCAGCGGCTGCGGAACAACTGACCACGGAGGCGGTCAGACCTGTGACGCAGCAGGGGGTGCTAAGAAAGCCTGGCTCCGCTGGACAGGCCGCCATTGGAAACTGACCCTGGCAACGTTTAATGCTAGAACCCTAGCTAGGGAAGCTAGTTTAGCAGTGCTGTTAGAGGAACTAGAGGGCAGGGATATCCTAGGGCTTAGTGAGGTTAGGAGGCCGAATGAGGCATATACTGTACTAAAGGATGGGCATGTACTGTGTTATCGAGGTTTACCAGAGAGGCGACAACTAGGAGTAGGTTTCCTTGTCAATAAGTATATAGCGGGTAATATAGATCAATTCTATATTATTAATGAGAGGGTTGCAGGCATCGTAATTAGGCTTAATAAGCAGTAAAAACTGAAAGTTGTACAGGCCTATGCACCTACATGTAGTTATGACCAGGCAGTTGAAAGCTTCTATGAAGATGTAGAATCGGCAATGCGAAAAGTAAAGACGCAGTATACTGTACTAATGGGCGACTTCAATGCCAAGGTAGGGAAAAAACAGGCAGGAGACAAGGCAGTAGGTGACTATGGCATTGGTTCTAGGAATAGCAGGGGGGAGTTACTAGTTGAGTTTGCAGAGCGCAATGACTTACGAATCATGAATACCTTCTTCAGCAAACGGAAGAACCGGAAATGGACATGGAAAAGTCCTAACGGAGAGACTAAAAATGAAATCGACTTCATAATGTGTTCAACCCCCGCCATTGTGCAGGATGTAGAGGTAATCGGGAAAGTGCGATGTAGTGACCACAGGATGGTGAGGTCCCGACTTAGCCTAAATCTGAAGAGGGAACGCAATAGATTAGTAACAAAGAAACCCATCAACGAATTAGCGGTGAGGGGGAGGGCAGAAGAGTTTAGGATCTCGCTACAGAATAGGTATTCAGCTCTAACCGAGGAGAGCAACATTACCCTTTAAGCAATAAACAATAATTTCAGAGATATCATTACTGAGTGCGCTGTAAAAGTAGGCGGTAGGATAGTTAGAGAGGATACCGGTAAGCGGTCTTTGGAGACGAAAGATTTTATTAAGGATTAAACGCCAGAGTATGAAAGCTTCCAATCCAACAGACCAGATTGAATTGGCCGAGATATCAAAGCTAATCAATAAGCGCAAGGTGGCCGATATAAGGAAGTATAACATGGAGAAAATTGAGCATGCTGTAAAGAACGGGGGAAGCCTTAAAGCGGTAAAGAAGAAATTCATCATCATCATCATCAGCCTGATTATACCCACTGCAGGGCGAAGGCCTCTCCCATATTTCTCCACTTAACCCGGTTCTGTGCTAGCTGCATCCACTTGACCCCTGCGAACTTCTTAATCTCATCCGCCCACCTAACTTTCTGCCTCCCCCTTATACGCTTTCCTTCCATTGGAATCCAGTTTGTTACCCTAAGCGACCATCGGTTATCCTCTCTTCGCACTACATGTCCTGCCCATGTCCATTTCTTCTTCGTAATTTCCACTAGAATGTCGGTAACTTGAGTTATTTCTCTGACCCACTCTGCACGCTTTCTATCTCTTAATGTTACTCCTACCATTTTTCGTTCCATAGCCCTCTGGGTTGTCCTCAACTTAAGTAGAACTCTCTTGGTTGGCCTCCACGTTTCAGCCCCATAGGTGAGTACAGGCAAGATGCAACTGTTGTATACTTTCCTCTTGAGCGATACCGGTAAGCTGCTAGTCATAATCTGCGAGTGCTTGCCAAATGCGCTCCATCCCAATCTTATTCTTCTTGAGAAGAAATTGGGCATAGGCAAAAACCAGATGAATTCGATAAGGGACAAGGCGGGAAACGTCATCACTAATATGGACAAGATAGTCAAAGTAGCCGAGGAGTTCTATACAGATCTCTGCAGTAGTAAAAAGTAGTCAGGACCGTAATGAGATTGGCTGTAGGGAAAAACAGTCAGACGTTCCACCAGTGACGAAGGACGAGGTCAAGTAAGCACTAGAAACTATGAAGAGGGGGAAATCAGCTGGAGAGGATCAGATAACTACAGATTTGCTGAAGGACGGGGGCGATATCGTGCTAGAAAAACTGGCCACCCTGTATACGCAGTGCCTGGTATCATCGACGGTACCGAAACCATGGAAGAATGCAAACATTATCCTCATTCACAAGAAAGGGGACTGTAAGGACCTTAAAAATTACAGACCAATCAGCTTACTGTCTGTTACGTATAAGGTATTTACTAAGGTAATCGCTAATAGTATCAGGACCACCTTAGACTGCAATCAAGCAAAGGATCAAGCAGGGTTTCGGAAACGGTACTCTACTATCGGTCATATCCATACCATCAATCAGGTGATGGAAAAATGCTCGGAATATAACCAGCCCTTATACATAGCAAGCATTCATTGATTACGAAAAAGCATTTGACTCAGTTGAAACCTCGGCGGTGATGCAGGCATTGAGAAATCAGGGGGTAGACGAGCCGTACGTGAAAGTGCTGGAAGATATATACAGTGGCTGCACAGCAACCATAGTTCTGCTTAAAGAAAGTAACAAAATTCCCATAAAGAAAGGTGTTAGGCAAGGAGACACAATCTCCCCAGTACTATTCACAGCTTGTTTAGAGGAAGTATTCAGAGACTTGGAATGGGAGCAGTTAGGGATAAGGGTAGATGGAGAATACCTCAGAAATCTGCGATTTGCTGAGGATATGGCCTTGCTAAGCAACTCGGGGGATGAACTGCAAATGATCGACGATCAAGACAGGAAAAGTAGAAAGGTAGGCTTGAAAATGAATATGCAGAATACTAAGGTAATGTTCAACAGTCTCGGGAAGGAACAGCAGTTTACATTAGATAGCGAAATACTGGAAGTAGTCGCCGAATATGTCTACTTAGGACAGGTAGTAACCGCAGATCCGGACCATGAAAAGGAAATAACAAGAAGAATAAGACTGGGATGGAGTGCATTTGGCAAGCATTCGCAGATCATGACTAGCAGCTTACCGGTATCGCTCAAGAGGAAAGTATACAACAGTTGCACCTTGTCTGTACTCACCTATGGGGCTGAAACGTGGAGGCTAACCAAGAGAGTTCTACTTAAGTTGAGGACAACCCAGAGGGCTATGGAACGAAAAATGGTAGGGGTAACATGAAGAGATAGAAGGCGTGCAGAGTGGGTCAGAGAAATAACTCAAGTTACCGACATTCTAGTGGAAATTACGAAGAAGAAATGGACATGGGCAGGACATGTAGTGCGAAGAGAGGATAACCGATGGTCGCTGAGGGTAACAAACTGGATTCCAAGGGAAGGAAAGCGTAGCAGGGGGCGGCAGAAAGTTAGGTGGGTGGATGAGATTAAGAAGTTCGCAGGGGTTAAGTGGATGCAGCTAGCACAGAACCGGGTTAAGTGGAGAAATATGGGAGAGGCCTTCGCCCTGCAGTGGGTACAATCAGGATGATGATGACGATGATGATGATCTTTCTTCACGTTCTGCTTTCATACGTTTTTCATTTAGATTACACTCCACTGTACACCCACAACTTTTTTGTCCCCCTGTCTTGCTTATTTATAATATAGTTTGCGTTTGTTGCATGATCCGCTGAACTGAATGTTAAACAAATAATTTCCATTGTCTTCGTTTTGTAGCGAAAGCTACCCTACTGTAGGTTTTCAAGCCGTCGGCGTGGCACTGTGGCACCGTGGTACCATGGCACCGTGGTACCATGGCACTGTGGTACCATGGCACCGTGGAACCATGGCACGATCTGCCAACTTGGGTTTCTCGTTTTACATGGGACGGTATGTCAGAATCAGCATGCCAGGACCCTGCTATTCACGTTACCCATAAGGTCATTAAGGCATGTTCATATGGCTTGGTTAAAGCGGGGCTTTTTTATATGTAGGATGGTAGTCTACGCTATCGTGTCATACTTTTAAAGGCGGAGCTTAAGTCGGAGCTCCACACTCGGTTCAGCGGCATTGAACCCGTGTAGTTTTTTGTTGCCTGTACTATCTGTTACGGGTGAGTTTGATAAGATACGTTACTTATTTGTCTGCAGCAGTAATAAAGTTAACATTCAGGTATATTGCAGTTATTTGCTCAAAAACATCATTCAACACCCATTTTTATCGGTCGAAAGGTGTTTCAGGTCTAGTCATCATTATATAGGCAGTTTTTTCTACTAATCTTTAATGGTTGGCTTTATTTTTTTAAAGCATGCATTTCAAGTTCGATTACTGTTACTTAGGATTTAAAAACTTGAGAAAAAAGCATCTGCAGTTTTCGATCACCTCGAATTCACCGTTTTGTAGCAAAATCTACTCTACTGTAGGTTTTCAAGCCGTCGGCGTGACACCGTAGCACCGTGGCAGGAGTGCCAACTTGGGTCTCCTCGTTTCACATGAGACGTTATGTCAGAATCAGCCTGCCAGGACCCTGGTATTCGCGTTAACCCTATAGGCCACTAAAGCACGCTCATATGACGTTAAAGCGGGGCTTTATATGTGGGCTGGTAGCCTACGCTATGGCGTCATACTCTTAAAGGCGAAGCTTAAGTGTACCTCATATTTAGATGCAATTAACGCCTTTACCGCGACCTCATAAAACGCTGGTAAAATTTGATGCGTTCAACTGAACGCTGGTTGATGCAAAGCTCGGCCGACCGCAGCCAAAGCTTTCGCTCGACACTTGCTTCAGCAGCGTTGAACTCGTGGAATGATTTTTTTTTCTGTGGTCCTTTTATTGCGAAAGCAATATTACGCCCATTAACGGCCTTTCGCGTAATCCCGGACCGTGCGACGTTTGACCTTTAAGTGTCAACCGTGGATGACCTATGACGTCATACCAGCTGCGAAAGATGGGCTACCAAGTCGTGTCGTCGGGCGATCCGGGATCGTGCCACGCTGGCCGGTGGTTCTCCCGCTAGAGGCGCTGCGCTCCTCGTCGTTAAATTTATTAATAAATAGAATGATGCTTAAGTTAACCAATCTAAATCAGTAATTAAGATATAGGGAGAAAAATGAGCATGATAGCTACTGCTACCACCCCGTTTCAAAGGGGACGCTCCTACATTCCATCCATCCATTAGACAGACTTTATGGGCAAGGAGAAAGAAAGATTGCGCCAGGTCGCCGCATTGCTTTCGCAATTGGAGTTAACCAACCAAACCTAAAGCTTAACCAAAGCCAAGCCCCGGCTAATGTTTTTTTGCGCTGCCTTCATTCCAAGTATGAATCACCAACTAGACCGACACAATGTTTTATCGACGTCTATGCAGTGTGTCACGGAAAACGAGACACTGGGTCACTTGCATTGAATTGTGTTAGCAATGTAGTTGCACTTATTAAGGCTCATACTGCCGTGGACAAAGTGTGTCCCGATTTTGCGGCGTCTGTGGCTTGCCGTTCCTTCGCACGCGTTCAAGTGTGGGATTGCAGATGGCAGGATGCCCCGCCGGGGTGGTGCAGTGGTAAGACGCCCGACTACTGTGCCGGAGTTCCCGGGTTCGAACCCGACCGCGGCGGCTGCGTTTCGATGGAGGCGAAACGAAGAGGCGTCGTGTGCTGTGCGATGTCAGCGCACGTTAAAGATCCCCAGGTGGTCGAAATTACTCCGTAGCCCTCCACTACGGCTCCTCTTTCTCTCTTTCCACTTTCATTCCCACCTTCCTCCCTTCCCTTACGGCGCGGTTCGAGTGTCCACAGAGCAAGTGTGACAGTTACTGCGCCTTTCCCTTCTTGAGAATCAATTTAATTTTAATGGCAGGAACGCTAGACAAGATGAGACTTCTGGAGGAAAGGCGCAGTGTTGTCCCACTTTCTCCGCCAAGTGTGAGTGGATGGTACGCCATCACTCCTGTCGCGTGACGTTCTTAAGCGCGCGTTCAAGTGTGGGATTGCAGATGGCAGGAACGCTAGACAAGATGAGACTTCTGGAAGAAAGGCGCAGTATCTGTCACACTTTCTCCGACAAGTGTTTGGATGGTACGCCATCGCTCCTGTCGCGTGGCGTTCCATGGCGCGCGTTCAAGTGTGGGATTGCAGATGCCAGGAACACTAGACAAGATGAGACTTCTGGAGGAAAGGCGCAGTGTTGTGCCACTTTCTCCGACAAGTGTGAGTTTGGATGGTACGCCAAAACTCCTGTCGCGTGGCGTTCTATAGCGCGCGTTCAAGTCTGGGATTGCAGATGGCAGGAACGCTAGACAAGATGAGACTTCTGGAGGAAAGGCGCAGTGTTGTCCCACTTTCTCCGACAAGTGTGTTTGGATGGTACGCCATCACTCCTGTCGCGTGGCGTTCTATGGCGCGCGTTCAAGTCTTGGATTGCAGATGGCAGGAACGCTAGACAAGATGAGACTTCTGGAAGAAAGGCGCGGTATCTGTCACACTTTCTCCGACAAGTGTTTGGATGGTACGCCATCACTCCTGTCGCGTGGCGTTCTATGGCGCGCGTTCAAGTCTGGGATTGCAGATGGCAGGAACGCTGGACAAGATGAGACTTCTGGAGGAAAGGCGCAGTGTTGTCCCACTTTTTCCGACAAGTGTGTCTGGATGGTACGCCATCGCTCCTGTCGCGTGGCGTTCCATGGCGCGCGTTCAAGTATGGGATTGCAGATGGCTGGAACACTAGACAAGATGAGACTTCTGTAGGAAAGGCGCAGTGTTGTCCCACTCTCCGACAAGTGTGAGTTTGGATGGTACGCCATCACTCCTGTCGCGTGGCGTTCTATGGCGCGCGTTCAAGTGTGGGATTGCAGATGGCAGGAACACTAGACAAAATGAGACTTCTCAGGCTTTCGCCTATCACTACTTTAGTCGCTAAAGTCCGTCGTAATTTTTTATTCCCCTATCCATGCGAGTGAAAAAGCCTAATGGGGTGCGTATTTATGAAAATAAAAAAAAAATCCGCAACATCACAGTGCGAGTTTGACACGCACCGTACATAATTTTTGACAACGTCATGTGGCGTGTCTGTGTGCAAATTATAGCTCATGAAAGTACTAAATAATGTCTTTCTGCATCCGAACGTTTTTGGTCCATGACACTTTCCCAAGCATTTCACCGCAAAAGAGCCGAGCAACAGGCAGGGGAAATCTTCTGCCGACTGAAAACCGATGGGTACTCACTCAGCAGCACCGGGGAACGAACCTGGTACCTCCCGAATGCGAGTCATACGCTCTTACACAATGCCAGCTTCGGTCTCCTAGGAGCCCTTCGCCTGACAGACAGACGAGGAACCCGTCGGCCGAGGCTTGACCACGGCCTCTAGCATCACCGATCATGGTTTCTTTCACCCACCTCTCAACCTATCGCCACAGTACGGATGACAGCTTCGGTATGGGTGCTAAGGGTCCGTAGTGGCGCCATGCGCCAACACCTCGGTACTCAAGGTGTTCCTGCGGCGAGAATGCTTCTTTAGTAATATAGATGAACTGGCATCCGGAGCCGAGTGACGATGAGAAAGAATACGTTTGGATTCTGAATTCCTTGTTTGCCTGTCCGTTCTGTATACAACACAGTAGGTTCCCGATTGTTTGAGTGCTTGCTTGGCTGGTTTATAGAGTTGAATGTCTCAAATCGATTCAGGCTATAAGTGATATCGTAGTGGAGGGCTCCGGAAATTTTGATCACCTTTTTTTTAACGTGCACTGATACCATGCAGTACATGGCGTGCCTTGCTTTTCGTCTCCACTGAAGAGCGGCTGCCGCCGCGGCCGGGATTTGATCCCGCGTTGGCTAAGTAGCCGAATGCCTTAACCATTGAGTTACCATGGTAGCTCTGTTTCAATGTTTGATAGAAAAGAACTTAGTAATATCGTGGTGCCCACTGTTACTTTCACATAGCTGAATAACTGGAAAGGTCTGCGCTCGTCTAAAATTTGCAGCCACACGTACGCATAAAAATGTTTGCATATGGCTTGAAATCTGATATGATTATCCAATAAAATAATCAACTAAAGGTTCTCGTGAAGCGTTGTACTGTTCCTGCTAATTTGTGTCTCCTGTGAAAAGCATCTAAGAACCCGCTTTTCACATGAGATGAAGAGATAGTCTTTCAAAAAATCTCGCTTAAATTTAGCTATACTCCATCGGTTGGGATATCAGAAATTCCTCACGGCTAACTTTCTACCAAATCGTGTGAAATTGTGGAGCTTTCTCTTCTCTTACCGGAAGGACGCCCACTCGCAGATGACAAGCCATCGTGGTTTGTTGTTGCTGCTGAAGGTTTCGTCGCGATGAGTGAGACCACAGCGCTTCGTCGTCAAAGTGACAGCGTCACGCTGCTTATATAAGATATCACTCAGTATGCGGCATTATTACTCCTCCACATTACAGCGTCGCGCTACTTATGTAAGATACCATTCAGTATGCGGCATGACATTGATCATTTCTGCCTTTCTACTAATTCGGGGAAGCCCCGATTGTTAACTTAAGGGAAGATATTGCAGAATTTCATTTTCCTAATGTGCGGAATAATGCTTCCGGCAGTCACTGTGAAGCAATGAAAGTTAATGGTATTTTTAATGAGCCACTGGCATACGGTTTTCGGAAGCACTGCAACTATAGCTTGATGAATGGAACACTAGCTGCTATTTCCAGGGGGATGTGATTAATTGGGTCTGGGATATAGTGAGCCTATTTTAAGCTAGGTAGTTCAAATAGGTAAGGGAAGCTTCAGCCTAGTTAATTGATTAACTCTAAAGCAAATGTTTGCCAGATGCACATGTTTTCTTTAGGCATGCGTATCTCCATATACATCCCAGTTTTTGAAGTCAAATGAAACGAGTGCTTTGAATATTTGTGCATCGAGTTCTCCTCTATCTGCACTCGCAGAAGAAAAAGTAAGTTCTAATCTCTTCTCTATATGCACACAAACCTTGATACTCACGGAGACAAATACCTGCTGTGACTCTAGGTTAGCTGCTCAGTTGCAAGATATGGCTAGGTTAGGAAAACTAACGAGCTCGAAATAAGCACAAGCGGGTGGAAAATAAATTTTATTGATACGCTGATAAGATAACCGGCTATGCACAGAATTCATTACGAATAAAATTACAGCTGAAAGAGACAGATAAATTCTTATGGTTAACGAAAGAGATGCGATTCGTGATGGCTTTGAATTAAGGTGAGATTGGAAGGTGCCACGTTTGCATACTCTGATATTCGCTGGCTGCGGCGAGCTATTCGCTCTATCACAGTGTCCAGACTGCTATCGATAAAGTAACACGCCGTGCTCTACAACGTTGAGTGACATTGATATCGAGTACAAGAAAAGTAGACGGGGAAGAATGCGGGAGGGAATGATGCCGTAAGCTCCGCGGAATCGGAGGTGAGTACGGATAAGTCAGCTTAGCCGTTCGTAGTTTCTTCCAGAGATGTCTCAATTCAAATAAGGAAGACTGCAAAGTGTAATGAGGGCGTATATGTCCAGTGTCAGCTTTAGGAGCGGCCGACTAGTGTGAATAGCACAAGGCGCTATTGAAAAGGTGGTACCGACGTGGCTTACTGCTGTTACTCTACCCATTCTTAATCCTGCCCATTCGCCCTCCCATGTATCTCGTCCTTCCAAAGATGCATACAAAGGGAACAAAGAGTCGCTGCCACCAAGGCAAGCAGATGTTTTTTTTGGTACCGATGAACGAGAAATGACAGCGTAATCATAGATATAATTGATTATAAAGTAGACGAAAAAAAATCACATACAACTGGTCGGATCATAACCCAGGTCCTCCGAATTTTGCGTCCGATGCTCTACCGAGTGAGCTACGGCGAGGGCTTTTCGAACTCCCACCTTCGTAGGTACTTGTATAGCAAGTAACCTATTTCTGAGACTGTTCACCACAGCCCCCCTCACCCATCATTTTTGAAACGAAATCAAAGACGGTCGCGGGAAATTCTGGGTTGTGCGGCGGGAAACAAACACATTTTTTTGCTGTTGCAAGCTGCAATGTGAAAATCACATGCATGTCACACACGGTCTGTCAATGCCGTTCTCTATATGAAAGAAAATTGAACCAGGGTTTCGGATCTATACAACTTAATTTTGCCGTATAAGATTAGTGGTCGAGTGTTTGTTTCATTTAAACTGAGTGTTTCTCTTGCTTTTTGTTCGACATTTCATCTGCGGGGTCATACACGCGCAGGTGAGGTTGCGCTTTGGAGGATCCTCACTCCTGCCGTCACTTGAACATGGCCTAAATTTTACACTTATAGCCCTGCGATACATGAGAAAATTACTTTTGAAAAATAATAAACCAGGATGCGGGATCGAATCCCGGCTACGGCGGCCGCTTTTAGATGGAGGCGAAAATCAAGGCGTCCGTCTGCTGTGCGATGTCAGTGCAGGTTAAAGAATTCCAGGTGGTCGAAATTTCTGGAACCTTTCACTGTGGTGTCTCTCATAGCCTGACTAGCTTTGGGACGTTAAGACTCATAAACCAAACCAACAAACCAAGCCATATATCTGCGCTTAACCAAGCCGTAAGAGCATGCCTACGTGACCTATAGGGGCAGCGTGTCTAATCCAAGGGCCCTGGAAGAAAAAATTCCTATCTCATCCTTTCATCTCATCCTCCCATCTCCTCTCACCGCCTGGTTCCCAACTTGGCCATGTCATGTGGCCTTGTGACGTCACATGACCCAATAACCTGTCCATGCAAGGGTATATCTCCTAACCACTGCCACCCGCCAAAACCATAACAGTGATTTTTCGCCCACAATGTCGACGGCGCTGACGCCGAATTTTCTTGGGAACGAGGCCTTTTACCCTACCGAGTTAAAATGCAGTTGTGAATGAGAAATATATTGGTTGTAACGCGTGAGACATAATCACGAAAAGAGTAGTTTTAATGCTCAATATGCCTGAGTATTCCTTTGTAGGCAGTATACGTGGTCAATTACAACGCAATTTGACAAAAAAAAACACAACAAAAACACGGTTACAATGAGGCACCACTGCTACTTGCACGGAGCTGTATACACGAGAGATTTGTGAACATCACGCGTTTCCAGGCTCAATTACGAAGTTTTTTCTACTATGTACTAAAGCGAAGAAATCTTTTCTCCGAATAACGTTTTTTGCATCTAACTTAAAGAGAATACGTTGTTCCTGTCAATTCATCTGTTGCTGTAGAAGGTTAATGATAACGATTAGGTAGAGAACATGGCTACCAGGTTATAGCGCATAGACGGAGGACACAACAGAACTTTCACGTATCTTGTTTTGAGTTCACCATTCCGAGATTAGGCTTTAGAAATGTTCTTTGGCACTCTTTTTTTTTTTTGTGTGTGTGAAATCGTGACTCGAGATCGCGACAAAGAATCCCCATTCTTAGATGAGAAGTTGTTGTGGTTGCTGTCCCCGTGACTATAGAGCTGTTTCAGCGAAACGCGACTCTCGAATGCATAGAATTCTGCTTTATAGCTGGGTAGTTCCTGCATAGTAAAAACGATCTGAATATTCTGTCTGGAAAGACTCGTTCCACCACCCTCTCGTTCCACTAAATGGGGTAAGCTTTGTTTATTGACGTGAGTATAAAGCATTGGTCATGACATTTTCTTTTAATCTGTATAATATTGCATGACGTAAGTGTTCCGAATGAGTGAAAGAATATGACGTTTCTAATATATCATTAACTTATTTTCAGACGCGGCTAAGACGATTTTTTGAACGGGGAACTTAAGTAAGCACATTCTGAGGAATGTAAACAATTCCGGCAGAAATTCAGTAGTCCAGTTCCATCCTTCATATGCCAGAGAAGTAAAGAGTGCTTCGCCTGAAATAATTGATTTATTTCAAAGCAAGCGTTTGCCAGAGGCGCAGACACGGTTCCATTAGAAATGCCTTCTGCATAGACATCACAATTTTGCAAATCAAATGCGATGAGCGGAATATTGAATGCAAGACGACGGTACACAGTGTTTTCAATGTTTGCGTATGGAGCACTGCCTTGCATTAACTCGAAGGTAAAACTGAGGGAGTTCTCTCTCCTTCAAACTATAGAACGAAAATCCGACAAAAGTCCGGAAACAAAAATTACCGATAAAAATATCTACATTCGGTCGAACTGATTTCACCTTTCTGGGTCATTGTCGATAAGTTTTCACTGCTAATCTAATGACTTATTGATGCTTTTGGTATCGGACGAAATGGAAATGCCACATTACAAGTAGGACTCCAGTAAAGCGTACATCCGGCCAAATTTGTTTCTGGACTTCTTTACCAGCTGCATCCATGGCTGCTTTCGCTCATCCATGCAACGCCCACGCAAAAAATTTTCTTCATTGACGCAAGTGACAAAAACTCTCCAAGAATATCTGCATATCAATGCAACCGATTTGGGAAAATAACCTGCTCAGGTGAACGTTTTCAATGCGTAGAACCCTGTTTCACGTACAGTGATTACTGACATGTATAAACACACAGCGGGAATTCCCTTCCTGTCGCGCCGTATATTCGTAGTTGCATCGCCTAACGTAATGGATGGATGAATGGATGGAATATAGGAGCGTCCCCTTTGAAACTGGGTAGTAGCAGTAGCTATCATGCAAAATTTTTTCCCTATATCTTAATTATTGCTTTAGATTGGTTAATTACACCATCGTTATATTTATTAAATTTTTGTTTCTACATTACTAACATTGTCACTTTTCTGCTTTTAAGCCACCAATCTTCCAGTCGTTTTTTGCTAGCTTCCACCGCCGGTTTATTCACTCGGCTACTGGTATCTCTAAACCCCAGAGCTTCAGAAACAGTGACTGCGCCTGCATCGACTTCCGGATGGATACCATTACATTCGAGTATGATATGGTCAATTGTTTCACTGGAGTTACCACATACAGCACATGCGTCATCTTCATTGTTAAATTAAAATGAGGCTTCATAAACAGCGCCACCTAGAAAGCAGCAATCAAAGCTAAATCCTGAAAAAGGAAAAAAAAAATCTAGTTTTTTTTTCCTGCTTTCAAACGGTTTAGTCCGTGTCGTCATTCTTTCCGACAACAATCAAACATAACAGTTATAATTTATTTATTTACTTACCTTAAAGACCCGCTGAAGGGTATTACATAAGGGGTTCATGACAAACGTTTATAGCGCAGTGGTCTAATAGAGAAAGCATTTCTTTTTACGGCCTCGCAACGCACACGTTCTGAACGCGGAATAGATGATGGCTGTGTGATATAGATATTGGGTTAATGCAAGTAAATAGTATTTAGCGCAAGCTGCTGTAGATATCAAAGTCCCAAGATGCATGTTCATTCGAAGCGTATTATTTGTTATGGTTTAAGGGGTTTCACGTCCCAAAGCGACTCAGGCTATGGAGACGACGTAGTGGGGGGTTCCGGAAATTTCGACCACCTGAGGTATTTTAACATGCGCTGACATCGTACAGCACTCGGGCGCGTGACTTTTCGCCTGCATCGAAAAGCGGACATTTCGGCTGGGATTTGATCCCGAGTACTTAGGCACAGTAGTCGAGCGCCCTAACAATTGCACCACCACAGTAGTGCTCGAAGTGTATGTTTGCAGATAAAGACAATGCACAATATTAGAACCCTCTTTTTTACGTTTTTATTGTTACCTTTGCGTCCTTGTCAAAGCAACCGGTGGTGTCTCTAATGATTTATTGTTGACTTAGAGATTAGGCAAGCATAACATGATTTATGCTGACTGCGTTTTTTCTAGCTTCTTCTTTAGACTTCATACTCGGCACAAGTATTTGCAGTAAATGGTAATTAAGTAAAAAAAATTAGCTCGGATTTAGCTTTGCGTAAGCAAAGCCGACGTAACTTCTCTCTTCTTCTTCTTCGTCTTCTGTTTCGTCTTCTTCTTTGTCGTCTCTTTTTATTCATCTTCGCGTTCTTCTTCTCGTAGCTATGCCTCTTCACGACGTAGCTGCGGCCAACCGAGGTCTCGTTTTGGCTGTCGTAGTGTTGCTTTCGCAACAATAACTGTATGTGATCCTCCATATTTGACCATTTATTAAAACCAGATGAGCCTAGGCGTCGGAGCCCTGACAACCTGCGAAATTACCTTTAAGAGAAGACACTGATTTGTAAGGACTATTCCAATTCAACTGGTGTCCTGGGCAGCAAAAATTGAGTGTCTGGATCATTTTCGTTATATTTAATTTTGACCAACCTCCTTATTTTTTATTTTTTGTAGGCAGTCATTGCACCCGCTACCGTTTCGGTGGTGGATGACGGCTGTTTGGACACGCGTCTTTGTTTTTAATCGAAAAGTTTGTCACAAGGCATAAGTTGAGAACGGGGAATGGAATGCAGGCGATAGAAAGTTAAAAGGAGTGAAGTCCGGTTACACTAAGGTATTCGCAGAGTGTGAGTCAGTGAGTGAGTGAACTTTATTAACTGCTCGCGGATCTTTTTCTTCGCCTCTTCAGCCGAGGCTGACGAGCGGTTGGCGCCCCCAGTCCAGGGCACCACTGGCTTTCGCCAGTTTGCGAGCTCTTGTGACCAGGTAGACCTGAGCCTCCGGGTCAGAGCTGGCCAGCAAAGCCTCCCACTGTCTTTCATTTGGGTTTTCAATTTTTTTTTGTAGTACAAACAAGCAGAGTTTGCTATGCAACGGCGTACTTAAATATGAACAAAGAGAACATAGATAAACTAGACAGGATATTGAGGAAATGTGCCAAGAGGGCTCTGAGACTTCCCATATCCACATCAACGGAACATCTTGAGAAAATGGGTATCCACAACAGATGGGCCGAGCTAGCTGAGGGAGTAAGAATAGCTCAGCTGGAGCGACTTGGCCAATCTGAAACAGGAAAAAAAATACTAGAATGGATAGACATCCAACCGGGATACACTGCTCATAAGACATATATTATGTTGAGGCATGAAAAGGAAAGAAAAATAAAGAGCCTCTGCCCGTGCCACTTAGTATAAGAGTGGATATCCCGGAAGAGATAAGAGCCAGGATACGCGTCCCGCCTATGCCAAAAAATATGCACCCCGAATATAACAAAGAGAGGCGCGGGCATAGAGCCAGAGCCTACGAGAAAAGAATGGGAGAACAACCAGCAGAACAAGTGGCCTACGTAGATGCTGCATGTGGACGGCAAGGAGCAGCCGTATCCGCAGCAGTCGACGGAACAGGAGCACCTGTAGTATCGGCTTCAAGCCGCACGAGAGACGCCAACGCGGCGGAGGAATTGGCAGTAGCGCTCGCTTGTGTCGGTACCAAGGCTAAATTCATACTATGCGATAGCAAAAATGCGGTCAGAAATTTTGGGAAGGGAAGAATATCAGAAGAAGCTAAACGAGCCCTCGAATCGAGGCCGCTTGAGCGCAACGTGGAAATTATATGGATACCAGCACATGAATCCATCGCAGGGAATGAGGCTGCTCACGAGTTTGCCCGAGCTCTCTATCACCGGGCGGCTGCCGAGCAGCCCTCTTGCATGGATATAAAAGATAGCCTAATCTCGTATAAAGAGGTTACAGAGCACTATAAACTAAGCAGAAGGGTCTATCCGCCGCCAGACCGTTCCCTCGGAAACGGGCAGGCAATTGCATGGAGGAGGCTACAAGGGGGCAATCATATTAGTCCCTTTTGGGTATATGCAACAATTTCAAAAGATGAAAAGGATCTACATTGCATAACATGTGGGAGATGGGGCACTCTAGACCATATTATTTGGGAATGTAACAACAGCCCAGGAGCTAAAGAAAATATAGATAGAGACGCCTGGGAGACCCTGCTGCGAAGCGAGGACCCCGCTCAGCAGCAGCAAGCCATCCGCCTGGCGGCTGAGGCCGTGAAGCAACAATGTATCTTCACCAGACCTTAGTTCGCGAGGCTCCTGAGTAAGGCTCCATCAGGCCTGCGTGCCGGGGAGTCCGAAACGGAGCTTCTTCTCGGTGGAAATAAAAGGTTTTCAACAACAACAACGGGGACCGGCTCGCGCCGTCGGCTGCGGTTGCACGCTGTGCGGACCACGTGGTATAGCGCAGGTTTATATATAAAGGGGAGACTATTGCACTCGGGTGCTCTGCCCTGATGGGGCTGGTGCAGGTGGGTCACCGCTGCTTGCGGCGGCGGCTGGCCTTGCACCGAATTTTTATGTGTTGTAGGCCGTCATTGCACACGCCACCGCTGGTGGTGGATGGCGGCTGTTGCGGCGCGCGTCTTTCTTTCCCTCTGCTTTTCTTTCTTCTCTATATTCTCTTCTATCTGCACGAGGCAGCGGAGGTGGCTCAGCTACAGAGCTAGTAGCAGGCGCGTGCATTTTCTTTTCCTTCTTCCTACAGCCACAACAATTCGCCTCCCTTGATGGGGCTGGGGCAGGTAGGTCACCGCTGCTTGCGGGGGGGGGGGGGGGGGGGGGGCTAGCCTTCCACATAATTTTTATCCCTTGTAGGCCGTCGTTGCACCCGCCAACGTTTCGGTGGTGGACGACGGCCGTTATTGCGGCGCGCTTCTTTCTCTCCCTCTTCTTTTTCTTTCTTCTCTATTTTCTCTTCTGTCTGCACGAGGCAGCGAAGGTGGCTCAGTACAGAGCCAGTAGCAGGCCCGTGCATTTTCTTTTCTTTCTTCCTACAGCCACAACAACAACAACGCCTCCAGTAGACCCTCACAAAAGGTGGCGATGCCTCCAGGTAGTGCAGCCGAGCGGTGGAATGAAAAGCGAAGGTTGCGGCGTGCTGCAGAGAGCCCAGAAGAGCGGGAAGAACGTTTGGCCAAGGAGCGTGCTCGGCATGCGGCTCGGCGACAACGATGCTCCACTGATACGAGCAACGTAAAAGCACGTGTAACCAAGGAAAGAAACGTTTAGTCATGTGTAACCATGGAAACCCGAGTTTAGCAATCAATATGATTCGCATCTGACCAGGCTTAACCAAGCTAAGCCTCAGCCATTTTTTTTCATAATACTCTGCCCTTGCCTGCCTCCTTCCCGGGTGTAGGCGGGGTTCCATGTTTCTTGGTATGGGCCGAACTCGGTACCAATTTCTGACTTCCCGCGATACCTCTCTTGTCTTGTTATAAGCCTGTAGATGTGTGCTATATCCCAGTCTTTCCAACACCCGTCTTACCGTCCTCGTTTGTAGAAGTCTGTTTAGCTGTGAATTGGTTGGCGGTGTTGTGGTTGTCCGTTGTCCACTTCTCGTAATCACAATCGCGGTGTCCACCTTCTTGAGTAGGCGTTGTCTAACTGGAGCCGTTGCTGGACACGTCCACAAGTAACGCACATCACAGATCTCAGGTGCAGTGTCACAGTGAGGGCACCTGTCAGTCACTGGCAAATCTTTATCACACCATCGATGACGTGCAGATGGGGCCAGAGCTGCCCCTGCCGGAATCCGGCGCACTGATACCTCCTCCTGCCGAGTAAGATTACGGGGGAGAGGGTGCGAACACGGAGGAATGAGACGCGCGTCTTTCTCCCGCTCTTCTTTTTCTTTCTTGTCTATTTTCTCTTCTATCCGCACGAGGCAGCGGAGGTGGCTCAGCTACAGAGCCAGAAGCAGGCCCATGCATTTCCTTTTCCTTCTTCTTTCTGTCGTAACAACAACAATAACCACTGACATCGCACAGAACACGGACGCCTTTTCGTTTTGCCTCCGCCGTTTGAGCGGACGCTGTACGGACGTGTTCCGCATGAGCTCCCGCCTTGAGACCGATTTTCGGCGGAACGCGCTGTGCCTTGGACTTGCTTTTTGTGGGATCGTCTGCAGGCAGTTGCTCTGTACCTGTGGACGCCATATTTTGGCAAGTGTTCCCCCCTTTTAGGGTTTTTTCACGATTTGTACTCGACCACGGTGCGGCAAATCAGGCCTAATCATTAGGCCGAGCCGACGCCTGCGGCACCGGGCTCCGGGGCTGTGACTTGTGGTTGTGGGCCTTTGCGAGGCTGAAGACAATGGAGTACTCCGTTGAGGGAGAATCTATAACGCCCGAAGAGTTCGAGGCGGGAGAATGGACCTGGGTTTTGAAGGCGCAAGATCGATTCAAGCAGTCTGTGTACGGGGATCACTCCGAGAGTAGGCCTACCGAAAAACAGGCGGGCAGCGACGGGCGCCACACGCACGGAGCAGCCCAAGTCAAGCGGGGGAAAGCGCCGGTGTGGAAGGAACGGGGACCGTTTCTGAAGATGCCAGCCAAGGATTTCAAGGTTGTGTGCCGGCCCAAGAATTGGGACTTGAGTATAGTGACGCCGAGGGAGCTCGGATGTGCCTTGAGAGCGGCAGCGGTGCTGATGAACGCGACTGCGGTAGAAGAAGACCTGGTGCGGGTCAATGAGACAACAGGATGACGGTGAGCACGCCGTGTATGAATCGTAGTGGGGCATATGCGAATGTAAAGACGCTCAAGCTGGGCGGTCGTGACCTTGAGGTTTCGGCGTATGTGGCGGCGCCGGAGAACTCTGTGCTGTGCGGAGTAATTTATGGAACCTAAAATTGGGATGTTTTGATATGCATGTATAAATGAAAGACTCAGGCCATCTATGGGAAAATACATAGTAGGTGGTTCTTGCATGGCAATCACAAAATTAGGTCATTGCTCACCTGGTGCTGCTCTTTTCCAAGCTGCTGTAGAGACTGGCAAAAATACAAAGCAAAAACATGCAATTAAGCACCAAAGTTTAACAACAGTATGTAAACGACATTTGATGTTTTTTTTGTGATAGCAGTGGCAGTAACACATTATGTGCATTGTTGAAGGCATGCAATCAGAAAAAATGCATAAACTAAAAGTTGAACATTTTCACGTGCTCACTTTACTTTTTGCACTTCTCGTACGTGTCTCATCTAGTCTCTTTGAGCCATAGTGGCTGCCAATGATTTCAGAAATGTGTTAATCACCTAATACATTAGTTTAAACTTTGCACTAGCTGGGAAAAAACGAACATATGAGTGCATATTCTTCAATCATGCAACAGTGATTGCCTTCGAAAACGCTAAATAAGAAGATTGCACTTACTCTGCAGACTTCGACGATTTTTCGACAATCTCTCGCATGACCCAATATTGGGGCCATTTGATGACCTGGATATCAGACGCCCCGGCACCACTTTTATTTTTGGTTTTCATCTCGCTTTTTATTCTTGAAAAGGCGTTTTCCAGATTCTTAAACTTCTCGCATCCAAAACCTGTAACACAAAAATCTGCGTTTGGCACTACACTTGAAGCAAAAACAGCAGATAAGGAACATGGCTAACAAATCTTTTAAGCGACCCTTTATGATTTTGTTTCCGCATATGCACCATTCGATTCAGTTGTGCTCGTCAAAGTAGGAGTTGAGAAATAAACAAGACAAGGCCGTAGCGATGTGTAACAATACGGAGGATTTCAGCTAGCAACAAAATGCGTCTACACGAGCGCGGCGTTGTTGCCCTGTACTGCATTTTCTACGCCTCTTAAAAGCAAGCCAGCGATTTTTTTCCTCCTGTGAGTACAATGCCTTAACCACAATATAATTTCAACGAGCCGCACATGCCCTACTACTGTCAAGGATAAATAAATGCATCCTCGCATCGTCTTCAGGGCACGTAACATAATCGCACTACACTATAATTATGTCAATCTGCGGACTTCGCTTACATTTATTGCCTAGCTATCACAAAGCATGTTTATGTGCACTTGACACAGCGCCATACCTGTCATGTTAAATAGATTGCCGATTGCGTTCCATGCGTCTTGCTTCTGTCGGTATTTATGGCCCGGGTGTTGCTTCTAATAGAGGAACGGATAATGTTTCACGGCGTTTATCAAAGCCTCTGGTGAAAATTCCATCACAGCTTCCATTGCAAACACGAATTCGTCCGTAGCACTACCGTAGTAGCACGCACCGTACACACGCGAACACGTACGCTTGTTTTGCCTTCGTCGAAGAAAGAAGGCGGAAGAAACATAGAAGAACGAAGAACGAAGAAGGAAGAAAGAAGTCGGAAACGTCATGTCATACAGCTCTGCGCATTGGCTGAGGAGCTCCGCGACTTGATGTCGCGCCGCAAGAAATCGGTTAAGGGCCTGTCACACTAGCGCGACACGAGGCCGATTTGGTCTGCCAACAGAGCGTCTTCCTGATGTCTGCGTCTATGTCACACTGCGCCGACGGAAACAGTCGGCTGATTGTCGGCGTCCTCCTCGTGTCGGTCGCAAGACGGCTGTCGGCCGACGGTCTGCAAACTCCCATGTCACACTAGCCAGACAGCCCTCGAAAACCTCTCGCCGACTTCACGCCCTCTCGTTCTCGCTATTCTCGCGATATCACGAGCGGGGCGCACTACAGTGTTAGTTCCGGATTTTCTTTCTCACTTTGTCATTGCGCTGCTCGGCACCGGCCACAGACTCCGCTCTCCGCGAATATGGAAGCCATTGAATCGGCGGCGGCTGCTGCTACCGCAGCTTTAGTAGTTCTAGAGCTACTCGACGAGCCACCGGCAAAGAAGCCGCGTACTTCCTGGGTGTCGCCATGGCTACAGCGCAGGAATCAACAGGGCGCATACGAGAACCTTATGCGGGAGCTAGCCCTCGAAGATGGCGAAAACTACCGCCGTTGGATAAGAATGGACACGGCTACGTTTGAGTCCCTGCTTAGTGCAGTTTCGCCGCTTATCATGAAGCAGGATACACCTTTTCGTGAAGCGATCCAGGCTGGAGAGAGGCTCGCGATCACTCTCCGGTACCTTGCAACAGGTGAGCGTGCATGGCGCCTCAAGTACACTTTTTTGGCATCGGACACAGTGTAAAAGCAGCACAGCTTCATGGGTGGGACTGCGTGGGCGGCGAAGTTGTTGCCTTTTCCGTCTTTTTAACTAAACTCTTAGTTTAGTCGAATACATGATTTCAGCATATCGCTTGCTGCATTTCTTGTGTGCGGTCGCGATGTGTTCAAGCAAATGAAGGCAGAGATGAAAATTACTGTTTATAAGCGCATTGGCGCTCGGCGAGCACTCAACCGTCTACGGAGCACGTCACCGGACCTCACTCGAGAAATACGAGTTCCGATTACATAAACAAAACAAACGCTGGCGCGGTACGTGCCGCCGACGAGCAGACATATATCACCGTCTACCTGCCAGTATTCATACCTAATGTCTACAGTGCAGGCATTGCATGCTACTTTTCTGCAAGGGCAGTTAATATTTAATCATTATCAGGTGTGGGTTTCAAGCTGGCTTTCAGGATTTTTTTTTTGTACATGCCACGTATTAAAATCCACATATCTTATCGCTAGAGGAAATGCAGGTGACCAGAGTACACTAATGCCCACATTTTCTTTTTCAGGAAACAGCGAAATGTCGCTCCAGTTTGCCTTTTATGTAGCCCACAACACTATTGCTGGAATAGTGTTTGAAGTGTGCAAAGCAGTGTACAAAGTTTTGAAGCCGAAGGTGCTGAAGGTGTGTATCTGTCACTGCCATTTTCTGCAGTTCGCATGTAATCAATGATGCATATCAATAGTTTAATGTGTTGCCTGTAGTTTAGGTAATGTTGGACCCGGTCCACAGGTGTACAAGTCTGGTCAAAACTGCCGCACAAAAATATGTGCGTCACTAGAAAAGCTCATATAAGCATACATATTTTGCTAAGGTTCCTTGATTAGCAGTAACAAAATGTGTGCATATATTATCTATGAACTAGTACACTGAAAAAAGTTATCATGGAGACTTACAGCACAGTATTTTTACACTGAAATTGTGCACCGGTACTAATATAGTTGAGCACAGTATCTAACAATATTGCACTTTTTTTTTAGACACCTGAGAGTCGTGAAGAATGGCAAGTAATTGCGGAAGGGTTTGAAGAAATGTGGCAATTTCCACACTGCTTGGGGGCGCTCGACGGGAAGCATGTTGTTGTCGCTCCACCCGCCAGAAGTGGAGCTGCCTATCGAAACTACAAGGGAACATTTAGTATAGTTCTCATGGCACTTGTGCATGCTGACCTCAACTTCATATTTGTTGACGTTGGCAAAAACGGACGCCTAAATGACAGTGGGGTCTGGACCGAAGGTAAGCTGCGGTTGCGAATCGAGTCAGACCCAACATGCCTTCCACCTCCAGATCACCTGCCCAACTCAAACAGCACTGCACCCTATGAAATAGTGGGGGATGAAGGATTTGGCCTGAAGCCGTACCTTATGCGGCCTTATCCTGTTGCTGAGCTGCAGCAAGACAAAAGGATATTTAACTACAGGTATGGTCTACGTAATATTAATAAAAAATTATTTCACTGTTTTCAACTGTTCGTTTTTTTTTTCAGCCTTTGCGGTTACTTCTGAAATTAGTGTAAAAAAATTATTAGTTTCATGGCAACAAGCTTTTTGGTGGTGGGAGCTGTGTTTGTGTCTTGAGCTGAGGATGATGAGGGCCAGGGAGCAGGTTGCACATTAACTGAATTTACCCTCAGGTAGCTGATTTCCCAGTTTTTGGATGCAGTTTAGGCACAGTGGTGTTGCAACTTACTTAGTTTGCATTATAGCTCATTTTCTTTCATTCAGACTGTCTTATAGTGCAGTTAAACCATGCTTTCAGCATTGCCCTGGAATGTTATGCACTTTACGAGAGCATTTACTGCTCAGTCACGAACGCATAAAGCAGCTATGAGGGCTCATTTGTTTTACATTTGTCCTCATGCTCGAACCTATTCATTACAGGCTATCTCGTACCAGACGTACCTCCGAGAACGCCTTCGGCATTCTTGCCAGCTGCTGGCAGATATATCGCGCGCCAATGAGGCATAAGCCTATCAAGGCCATGCAGCTTGTGCTAGCAACTGTAGCCTTGCACAATTTCCTGCGGTCGAAGAGGACATCTAGGCAGCTGTATACGCTACCTGAGAGCCTTGATGTTGAAGATGTCCTTACAGGCAAGATGCCAGTTTCTTCTACCTTGTAATATTTGCAGAAACCTTGGTCTGTCTGTCTTGAAACAACACCGATGTTTTGACCCTTAGTTTTTTTTTAGTGCTGTGAATATTTTAAAATGTCTGCCTTAAAGTTTTGCACTCCTAGGCTGCATAAACATACAGGTCGCTGATGACCTGACTTAATGCAGCCATCTGCTTGGAGTACTGATTGCTGGAGCGTGCACAGGGCCAGATGTCATCAAAGGGAACACTTTATCGTTTTGCAAGTGCAATGGTGAAATTCAGCCATTGGCTACGAGGATAATGCACCGGGCGGTCCAGGGATCTTAATCACAAAGTTGCTGTCCTTTTCCTGAACATTTTCCCCTTCACTATTCGTTTTTTGCAGACTGGCCTGCCCATAGTTATGAGGCACAACCGCACAACCTTTCTGTCCATGTAGCCTGGTAGAATTTTTCCTACAACAGGAACAATGTACATTTCTGCCCATCATATAACATGGATAAAGATAGGAGGGTGACGCTTTCATTCAAAATGCAGAATACTTCTCTCTTCGACGCGCCATTACACCACCTTATAACAGGATAAGCTGGGTTCAGTGCTTTTCAATAGCGATTATGTGTATGCCATATACTTTCTGAAGTTTTTCGAAAATTTGTTGGATATTTTTCAAAATTTATATGCTTTCTTGAAATCAGTGGTTTTAAACTAGTTTCATGGTGCAAAAACTGTAAAACATGGCAATTATTGGTGAAAAGTAATTCTCAAAGCATGCAGCTTTACATAACGAAGACAATTTGCTGACTTTGGAGTAACTGCTATTGGAGCTTATTGTAATAGACACAAGCATACCTAGACAGACTGTCGTGCATCTTTGTATTGAAAGCATGAAATTTTGAGAGTACTCGCTCAGCATTAGTGCATGACGTAGGAAAACGTAAAAATACTTGGGCTAATATACTGGCCAGTCACATGCAGTTTCCAAAACAAAGAAGGCTAGAGAACAACGCACACTGTGTACTGGTGGTAACTCTTTCATGTGCCAAACTTTTTGCACCTACTGAATTCATCTAGCAGCTCTCCTACTGCTATTCCAAAATGAATGTGGGAGTATTGTCTGGGAACTAGTCCTTGCGGTCAGAAAACAGGCCTGGGGGAGAATCTGACTTATTGATAACTGGAGATGCTAGCAAGTGTTTCGGCAGCCAGCAGGGTGTAACCTCTGGAACCCCCCCCCCCCCTTCCCTGACTTCTTGCTTTTTGAATGCTTGCTAGCCACTCTCTGTACTCTGAAGGGAAGGGAAATGGGAAGCTTTATGTCAAGAGTAAGTCATAGGCTAGCACAAATATACCAGAAACCGGTGTTTTTTAGTTTTCAGCAGTGCCACAATTTTTTTTACTGGTGGATGCTGATCTGTAATCTTCAACTAAAACAGGAAAGTACATGGTTCAGTTATGAGGTATTGTATGGATATTTTTAAGCTGGATACCTCAAAATAAATCATGCACTGTCAGCTCTTGCAAAAGAATTGGATGTGGAAGGATCTTAGCCATAACAAGGTTTTGTTGTGTTCATGTGCTAAAACACATGCTTCATGCTGCTGCTGCATATTGCTTGCTCACATGCAGGTCATATCCGCCAAGGAACGTGGAGAGATCAAGCCGGCCCTTGTGGTGCCATGCAGCCCCTGCCAAAGACTGGTGGGAACTCAAGCAGAAGTGCTCGAGAAGTCAGAGAACAGTTTAAGCACTACTTCTGCAATGAAGGCCAAGTCAGCTGGCAATGGAGACTTGTCTCCAGGTAAGTAGAAAGATGCATTTAATCTTGCATGTCAATTACATCAAGGTACTCCACTGCTGTAGTATGCTTCGATAGGCTTACTTTAACCTATAGCCAACCTTAAACTTTAACCTTTAGCCTGATGGGCATTTAACACTGCCAATTGGCGCTCTGGTCCTGCCGGTATTTGCCGCACAGCATGGGCAATCATGCTGCCAAATGCATCGCACTCATCGGCAGCTGCGAGACGTTGCTGACTCCTCTGCAAAGTTTCAACCGCCGACGTCAGCAGAACTTTTCTCTGCTCTTTTTCTTCATCATAGGCCGTCCTCTTTTGTGCAGGTCTTGATGCGGTCACAGCCGACGACTCAGCACACATTGGTGGCGAATCTTCCACCTCGTGACTGGCTTCCGGAACAAAAGCTTCAGAATTCCAGATGTCACACTGGCGTTCAATATCCTGAAATAAAAGACACAAAAGCTTGAGACAAAGCAACACAGGCTGAACTGTTTTTCACTGTGTCTTTTATTTAAGGTATGAGATCACAACTGAAACCACACTTCTGCTAAGATTTAGTCATTATTTTATCCCGTACAGTATTTCTCAAAACCCAAAACTGCACACAGAGTAAGAGAAATAGTGTAGTGTACAGCTTCTAAATAACTTTGACTACCTGGGCCTACACTGTGCTGGCTTTGCACAGTACGCGGGCAATTAATGTGTTGCCTTCATCAACATGCAGCAGCTAAGACCAGAACTTAATTCTGCACTCTTTGGCTTATGAGCAAAAGGTCATAGCCACTCGTTGAAATATTGCGGTGAATACTGCGGACACGGTTTTGGAAAACTAAATGATGCCAGGAAAAAAAGATCTGCAATAATGCAACCTGTTCAGACAATGAGCTACAAGATGAATGTTGTGATGGATGTTATTAGTTTCTGTATTACTGCAGTATGCAAGAAAAGAACATGTCAACCAATTGCACTTCAAAATTATTGGTGATAAAGCAAACACCTTTACTGACAACATGGAAAGGAAAAAAAATGGGGTTAATTTATATCAGAAGTATAGAAATCAAAATGTGCAGGCCTAAATTATACTAGGCTCATAGGTGGATGGTGGTGAAAACTTTATTTCCGTAAAGAGAGAGAGAAAAAAAAAAGAAAGACATTTGTCAAATGATCAATGGGCTTCTTTCCGTTGGCTTCGTGATGTGGCCGTCAGACCGTGTCTTTCGGCGACTTCCAAAGCCCAGCTCACCGCCCGCAGTTGTACCACAGGTTCGGAGCTGGTCACCGCAGCCTCCCATTGTAGTGGGTTAGATAATAGCCATTCGGCTTTGGATTGGAGCTTAGGGCACATGTGTAAGATATGAGTTAGGTCGGCCTTTTTGGCATCGCAAAGCGTGTATTCGGGGGCATTATGCGCTTTTTTGTTTTTGGCGCCCAATTTCTTTTGCTTGTTTCCTTCGAATAACTCATGCATATCAGTTCTTTTGTGTCTTCTGTTATTGCTTTGTGATGGAGGCCCTACTGTATATTATCTGTGTGGCCAACCTAAAGGCATCCAGAGTATTTCTTTCATTAATAAAGTTAGCTACATCATAATTCAAGGTACAAACCTGTTGTTGGTACGCCCATTAACTTGCTCGTTAGTGAATAAGAAGTGTGCAAGCCATAATTGCAATAAACAAAGTGGCTTTCTGCTAGCTTCAATGAGACATGAAAATGCGAAGCACAGTGCAAGGGCTTTGAACAGCTACACAGCATGAATAAAAAAAAAATTGAAAAACTTCTGTGCCACTGAACACAGGTTGAAACACCAGTGCAGGCTGTCAATGCATATGCTGACTGCCTATCATATGATGAATGTTATATGGCATAATGCCATAAGCAACTATCAATATGTTGAATAAGTTTCTGCTCATATTAAGCAATACATGGTTTGACACTTGTTTTGAGAAATAACAGTAAATAATAAACATTTTTGTTATTCAACTGAATGTTTTGCAAATCTTCCATAAATTACCACTACAGTTCCATAAATTACCTACACAGTTTTTGACACCACAGGTAAAGTGACATCAGGCAAAGCAGTTGTGCTTCATTTATATGTACACTTTGGTTCTCAAGCTAAACGGTCCATAAAGAATGTCATCTGTGTATACGGATTCAAGTAATCTTGTCTCACTGAATGTCGACAGCAGTGAGAAAAACTCTTGTCCATTTCAGTATTTTCAGCGTGAAGCAATTATTAAAAAAAAACATTAAGAAAAAAACGTTTATGACTAATATCTGTTTTAATGCACAGTGGCGGGCAGCTGCAACTATGGTATTGTGCTATTCATTACTTTTGAAATAACGAAGTACAGTTTAAAGCGCTAATATTTATGCCTGTCTGATGAAGACAAGGAAGACAAGCAGAAGGCAACAAAGTTTCCTCTCGCGCTCGGACTGTACGTCCCTGGACTTCGTCAACACCAGCTCTTTGTGTTACTGGCTCTGCGGCTTTCACATGTCTTTTTGCCAATGTTACAATATAGCAAAGCAGCAGAAAAAGCAACTGTTCATGCCATATGACAAATGGTAACGCCAGTCAACATGGCACAGAAAAGCAAGAAACCACAGAACAGTCATCATACGGGATTTGGCACTGGTGTCCGGCTCTCAAAATTCAATGGAAATATTTCGTTGAGGAAGTCAATGTTTTGTTTGGTGGCTATATTTATGTGACATGTTAAATAACCGCTGTATATTTGCACCAAGTCCACTGTCTGGAAATAGTTCACGGTTAAAATCCATAGGGAAGCTGAGTCTCTAAAAAAATGGTCACAATTAGAGCCAGGCATATAAAAATACTGCTTTGAAGGGGCAAAACTATATCAGCATATGAAAAGTGTATTGTGGCCCAGAGCAAATCTGAGTTCACATAGTCTGTGTCGACCACTACTACTTCTTTCAGGGCAGTTTGACAGAAGAAAAGATTATAATTTTTTTTTCTTTTCAAAAAAGCAAGCCAGATTTCATTATCTGCTTCACAAAAATCAGCTTCAATGATATGAGATTTTCATAGATACCTGAAAAATTAGCTGAATGTTATAAACATAAACTGCAGCTTTCAATGAAGGGACCAGACAAACTACATTTATAAATGACGCTTGCATGGCCCCCGGCTAGCAAGGGATGAATACAACATACCTCCTCCTCTTCCTGCGTGTCCAACGTTGACATACTGGGCTGCGAGGTACAGGAGCTTGATAAAAAGAGCAGCCTCTTGTAGTGTGCCCACCTCGGTTCATATATGTCGTCCGGGCTGGCACCGGAGCGGGCTTTGATTTTCCGCCTTTCGCGCATAAACTGGATCCGCAAATTCGCGAAGCGCCAGCGCACTTGGGCAACTGAAAAGTAAGGAAATGCGCAGTGGGTATTGGGAGACAGCGATAAAGTTGGCGACTTGTGTTTGGCTTCTCGTACGCACGGCGCCCAGTCAATTAATGCAATTGACGGTCGGCTCGTCACGACGCCACAGCAACCAGACAAGCAGTGCTAAATTATAGGGTGTGGGTAGAGGAAAAAATAAAAAACAGACATCACAGCATCAGATACCGCACCCGAAATGAACGCCAGATCTCAGCGCAAAGTTTTCGTACATACCTGTGTATTGGCCTCCCAGCGCCTCGCATATTTCAGCATATGCCGCTTCTTTGAGCTCCCGGCGGTGGTAATGTTTATCTCTGATATCCCATATTATACGGCGTTCTTCTACAAGGGAGATCAGCTCCGCCTCCGTCTGCGTTGAAAATAGAGCCGCCGACATCGCACACCCGAAGTGTTGTGATCAAGTGCACGCTTTCGCAGGCCTCACGCAAGATAGGCATGGAGAGCGGAGCAATGTTGACGCGATGTCAATGCGGCTGTCACGATAATTTAGTGTTTTATGAGTGCCGCAACACATTCAAAATGTATTCTCCGCTGGCTAGACATGGAACTGGATCTTGTCTTCGGCATATTTTTGCTCAGCGGCCGATCTCACGAAGACTCGGCCACCGACAGTCGGCAGACTGGTTTTGTCGGTGTCCCCGGCCTCAAAGCCTGTCACACTGGGAAGACATTTGGTTTTCGGTCGTGTTGGTGTCGTCGTCGGCCTAGTGTGACAGCTTGGTCGGCCGCAGACACGGTCGGCCGACGAGTTGGCCGACTGTCGGTGTCGTTGTCGGGTCTGCGTCAGTGTCGTGTCGCGCTAGTGTGAGAGGCCCTTTAGCGAGCGAGTCCCTCAAACCTGTCGCTGGCGACTCGTTTCAGCCGTCTTTTCCGTGGCGAATCGCCCCCTCCGTGATGAATTGTGTCGGCGACGTCCGCGAGTCGCCAGTGTGCACCAGCCTTAAGCGAATGCCGGAAAATCGGCATTTTCTGCAACGAGTGGCGCCAGTGAGCTCCAGCCTATAGGCGGCAAAATCGAACTTGCTGAACATTCGAGGAATGTTTTACAATGAAATGCCACTGAAAGTGCTGCTGGGCCATTTCTTTTTGCTGCCTGCTCTCGAGAGGACAATGGGCGTCTGGTATATGATGACATTGTTATTTTAACGGGGTAGCGTTAAGGAGCTCGTGTCACTGAAAAGCCGGTGTCGACGGCGTTGGCCGTGAGCGATAAATCCCGGCATGCACTTCATAAATAAAAAGCAACTTCCAAGATGGGCTGGGTGGGAATCGAACCAGGGTCTCCGGAGTGTGAGACGGAGACGCTACCACTCAGCCACGAGTTTTTTTTTTTTTCTTTATTTCCGAAGTATACATGAACAACAAATGGTCACACTTAATAAAACACTTCAGCTGCCCTTGAGCTGACGCGTGTGAGGTTAAAATTTCTGCAATTTTACCAGGTCATCCAGAACTTCTGCCCACTGTGGTGGGTCAGGGAGCGCGCAGATACATTCCCGTAGATAAACAGCACTTTCAACAAAATTTTCACGTACACTGCGAATGTTAATATCTTCATGCCTTACTTGCATTCGTGTTTTCCACAAACTGTGGAGGCCTAGAAGCATTAATAAATCATAGGGTACGTCTTCGTTCTCCACCGGTAAAAACCGGATGCCATAAAGGTTTAGTGGCAGCTCTTTTTTAATTGTTCTTTGTAGCACGCCCCAATTAAATACTGCATCCCAGCAGTCTAAGAATATGTGTTCGATTGTCTCTGGCTTCTTGCAAAGCTGGCAGTTTGTCGTCCAAGGGACATAGATTCCTTTTTCGTGAAGCCAGGTTTTGACGGGTAGAGTGTTCGAGTGCAACTTAAAAAAGAACGTTTTGGCAGCCGGTCGAACTGGCATCCTCTTCACTCGTTTCAAAATATCCTGCTCTGGGCCTCCACGGTAAGGCTCCCGATACAAAGGTGCCGGCAGCATGATTTCCACTAGGTCCTTATACAGCTTTTTCTTGCCAACAGTGTACAAATATTCAAGGGAAAAACGCACTTCTAACCACTTGTAAGAGAGAACTACCTCGCGCAAATATTCTGTGACAGCACCACGCATGTTTTCACTTGAGGAGACAACAAATCCGGGTAACAGCCTTTGCAGCAGCACTTGCATGACTGTTCTTAAAAAGGCGTCATTTTGGTCGCGAAGAAAAAAAAAAAAAGCGCGATACCACTTGGCGCAGAAACAAATGAATCAAACCGACTCCTCCGCTTTTTAAAGAAAAAAATAAATTCGTTCGCCTCGTCTTTTCCCAAGACGAAGTCCACAGAAAAGCCGCAAACACACGATGAATTTTTTGAATGGCAGTTCGTGCCGCACATAGAACATTCATTACATACCATATCTTTGAAGTCAAAAACACATTGCAGATGAACGCGCGTGAAAAGATTGACAGTTGCCTTCCCTGCCATGCTTCCGCTTTCTCTCGCAAAAAAAAAAATTGTAGGGGCACACCTAGATACTGCATTGGCAAGGAAGACCATTGCAATCGGGAGAAAGAAGCCGGTTCAATATCCTATAAGCCGTGCCAAAATCCGGAGCTTTTTTCCCAGTTAACCCGACATCCAGTCTGGTCACAAAACTTTTCAACAACGTTAACCACTTCACAAATGCTCTCTCTGTTTTTACAAAATACTGCAATGTCGTCCGCGTATGCAAGTAGCTTCACATATGCGCCGACTGGAGCTTGAAAACCGAGATGCATGCATTATTGAGAATGGCCGCGCATAATGGCTCGAGATAGGCTGCAAAAAGCAGAGGAGAGAGTGGGCATCCTTGCCTCACCGAAGAACGCACTGCAAGACTGTCAGTGAGATCGCCATTCACTATAATGCGCGTCGAGCAGTTTGAGTACGCCATTCTCACTCCCTCCACGATTACCGAGCCCAGGTTACAATGCTCTAGAATGGAAAAAAGGATGTCGTGTGATACGCGATCGAACGCTTTTTCCAAATCCAGCTGAATCATGGCAACCTGACTTCCAAGCGTGTCTACACATTCCAGTACGGTTCGTGCCACATGTATATTTGTGGCGATGCTGCGACCTCTTATGCCGCACGTTTGGTGCGGTCCGACTAATTTGGCTATTACACTCTGCAATCTCTTCGCTAAAACCTTCATGAAGATTTTGTAGTCAACATTTGTCAGGCTTATTGGCCTATAGGACTTCACCAACAGGCGTTTCTCTGGATCATCATTTTTGGAATAAGTACGATGTGTGACGTAGTAAATGATAATGGCACTTGTTTGAGTTCGTAGGCTTCTCTTATCACTTCCAACATAAGGCTGGAAAGATGGTTTTTAAATGCTTTGTAAAAGGAGGCACTCAGCCCATCTGGTCCAGGGGCTTTCCCACATGGGAGGTCATCTATGGCCTTTTCTATCTCTTGCATTGTAATAGGCACTGCAAGGCTCTCTTTCACACGATCTTCGAGCGTTGGCATTAGCCGTAAATATTCTATTGGAAACCCTTCACTATGTTCGCGCGTATTACTCAGAAGCTCAGCAAAATGTTTCAGAATCGCACACTTTATATCTTTAGCATCGTTTGTAATCTGCCCTTCATGTCTTATTTGCCTGATTTCCTTCTGGCAAGCATACCTTTTTTCATCTGATAGCGCTCGCTTTGTCGGCGCCTCGCCAGCCCACAGTTTAACGGTTCTTGCGCGTATAACCGCGGCTCTGTACTTCTCAGCGTCGATTCTTTCTAAATGAGATTTCACATCTCTTATTTGCTTAGTGAACTTTCCTGGCGCACAGCTTTCCATGCACAACAGGCACTCAAGTTGTCCATGAAGTTCCTTTTCTGTTTCTTTCTGTTTGTACCGAATAACACTGCTCTTTTCTATTTCTTTTATCTTCACCTGCTCTTCTCTTTAAATCTTTCCCAATTATCTGCATGGCTTTCTTCATGCACCTTAAGCAAACATTCCAAATCGTTCGTGATTGCCTTAACAAACTCTTAATCCTCCAAAATTTTCTTGTTCAGTTTCCATAGATGCCAGTTGAAAACAGATTTCTTAACCTTCATTCCAAAAGTCGCACTAACAAGGCAATGATCACTAAACGAAATAGGTTTTACATTATAGTCGGTACAAATTGGAACGAGATCAATAGATACATACAGCCTGTCTAGTCTCGCATGACTATCGCGTTGAAAGTGCGTGTATTCCGGACGGGTTCCAGCAGAAAACATATTTCTAATGTCTTCCAAGCAATAGTCATGCACAAATACATTCAACAGTTCAGCGCTCTTGTCTTTCACTGGTCTAATCTTCCCTCGATCAGTAGCAGCACACACACAGTAAAATCGCCCAATACAAGCAAAATTTTGTCACATTTCAAGTACGGCTCGACTGAATAAAAGAAGTTTTGACGATCACTTTCAACATTGGGGGCGTACATACAGACAGCACGCCAAAATAAATTTGAGAACAAAAAGTCAACAACCAAGAGTCGGCCACTTTCGCATGCAAATACGCAGTGTACGCTTATACCCAAAGTATTGCGAATGAAAAGAAGGCATCCGCCTGATGCCCCCACAGAGTGACAAACACACACATCAAAGTTTGCATGGAAAACAGACACCATGCGGTCTGCATGGTCCTGAGATTCTATCTTCGACTCTTGAACGGCTAATAAGTCGATTTCATTATCTAGCAGCAGGCGATTCAACTGGCATTGCCGCCTTCGGGCTCCAAGCCCTCTAACATTCAAGGTTGCTACACGTAATGGGACATCTAGCTTAATTGCCATGCGTCTAGAGAAAAAGGCGCCCGATCCATGTGATGCCTACCTCAATCGTCCATGTTGCTCTGTTTGTCCGAGGTTCCAAAGCGTACGTGCTCGTATCCGGCCTCCCAAAGGGATGTCTGAATGCGTACTGAGGCGTGCCTGACCACCGCACTTGCCACCTTCCATAAACACAGTCAAAGAGCCACAGCCGAAAACAGGCTATGACGGCTGACGCACCCCCTACACTCACATGTATTAGGTCACGTCCAAACTACGGAGGCGGTTTCCCCGCCTGCCGCGTCTCGGACGAAACGTTCAGCCGAGGCCTCAACGTCGAACGTCGAACCCCCGGTGCTTTCGATGGCGGCTCGTCACTGCCACCACCAGGCTGCAGATCCTCACCGGCGCTCTCATCATTGGGCCGCTTCCCAACGGGTAGGCCGCTTACTCCTGCGTTGAAGTCCATAACTTCGGAGTTGGGAGACTCCGCGCTGCCTTGGCTTTCGAGCACAGGTTCTCTGGCGTCCGCCACGCTGTTACTTGCGTCCAGTTGGGAGCCACGAGTTCGATGCTTGAAAGCGGTACAAAAGCGCTTCTAGTGAATGAGGTATTGCCTTAGAAACGTGCCGTAGAACGTTATACTGCGGTGTATATCGGTAATTATGAGCATGTTACTTAACGAAGTCGCAGTTACACGAGTAGCGAAGTGCGTTTCCGCTACATTTCTTCTGCGCTCTGCGCACATGCAGAGCCACCTTGCGGCAAACACAGAAGAACCCCTCCTCGCAATGTGCGGCGCTGCCCCGACACGTGGCGCGCCACTCGCCCTTGACCACGGTGTTAGAAGTAGTTTAGGTGATACGACGACGCCTCCGGAGGCGGCTAACATTTGTACCAACTTCCGTCGTCCGCCCCGAGATGGCGCTAGTGTGAATAGGGCCGCCCGTGCCGGTCGTCGAGCCTGTTTCTCGTCCTACCCTATGGGTGATCAAGTGAACTCTGACGATGCATTTACTCGCCTTAAGCGGATACCATTAATGCTACATGGCACTGTTAGTACGAAACACCTTAGCGTGTATGCCAATCAAATAGCGGTTTTGAGCGCGAATTCGCCGTTGATCGCGATGTACCGATAATATAATATTATAATAATATTATAATATGATAATATTATAATATAATAATATTAATATAATCCATGTTCACCATTTTAATATTTATTTTTCCCATACCTAATGCCACCCGCTCGGTTCATGAGGCTAGGCAATATATATCTATACTTTTAATATCAAGCTAGTACTTGTGTGAAGCTGCAGACAAGCTGCAGATGCGATTCTGTAGCGCAGAGGAAATGAGGCAAGTAAATTAGCAGAGTCTGGGATACACATGATTTATTTTGACAAACGCCAGTGAAGCACGGCAATAATCAGCAATGATAGCACTTGTTAAATAGGGACAAATACAGTAGTGACGATATTTTTAACAAAATATTTACAGCAACAGCAGAAAAAAACATACACGACACATTGCAAAGCTGTACCTACTGTAAAAGTAATACACATCCTTAACCACACCTCACCAAAAAATGTGTATCTTTCGCTAAGCTTTGCAGGCAGGGTCATCATAATATAAGGATGATCAAGCAGGCCGAATGACATGTAACAGAAGGCAGAAGTTAATTTTTTTTTTGCAGCGAACACTTAGCTTTGTTTGCGACGTGAAAATACTCATGTCTTGCTTTTCAATAAGTTATTTTGATCCAAATGAGGGTTGTGAGGAGTCTGTACTGGGAGTGGAAAAGCCGGACAGCCCAGCAACTTAAACGTTGACTGCAGGCGCTCAGCGCGCGTTAAAAAATTTTTCTTTCTCGGTTTTTATTAAATAGTTCGTATCAAACATCTCATGACCTTTTGCTTGCGTGCTGGCTGGTTTCCTAATAATGATACTTGGAGTATTCATCTTACGTTCAACTTTGATGAGGTTATCATCTCATGGGAGCCCATTACTTTCAATAGAAAGTCGGACTACTGCTTATGCCAGCTTTGACAGTTTTCGAAGGTTTTGGCTTTTGTTCGGCTCATTTTTCTTGAGCTGTTTGCAGTACTGGCGCATTCGCAATCCTACGTAATAGTCCAACACTTGTGCCATTATATCTCTTTTATGTTCCGCGCATGGAAAAGATAGATTGAAGTTTTCTAGCGCATAGTCTATGGCTATGTCATACACTTGTTTATCGTCAGCGTGCTTCTGAAATATTTCTTCTGTCTGCTTCATGAAGTAGAAGAGCGCAGAGTGAGGATGTTTAAGCCCTCCACGTGTTTTGCATAAAACGAGAGCTGCTTCAGGCTTTCTTGCCACATCATCTGTGGCTACTAACCCTAGTCTACACTTTGAACAACTAGTGGTTTTCAGGAGCTTCCTCGTCAGAAAGCCTGTCACATAGTAAACAATGCAGTCTGTCACACTGGTTTCCACGGAGACATTCTCAAACACAGCCTCGCATTCAATTTCGCTCTCCACATAGCTATCAAGTCTCGCCTTAAGCTCTTCCAATCGAGACTTACTGGGCGCATCTTCTAAAAATGCGGCTGTCAGATCAGACAGACTCAGCAGACGTGGTTCTTCTTTAGCCTCCAACTGGCAATTCCCGTACTTAGGCGGTCTCATGAGACTGTAAATAGACAGCATATTGTAATGCTGCAGAAAAGTTGGCAGGCAGGGGTGTTCATTTTGGCCACCTACATAACGGATTACGCCAAAAAAATTTTCCAGGGCATCCTGATTAAATTTTGCGGTCAAGACATACTTGAAGTCACATGTTTCCAGGAGGTGTGTAGAAAGCTGGATTGTTGAAAGAATTGTCACTCGCAGCCCTTCAGCAGTTGAGTCCGATAAAAAGCTACAGGGATCAATTTTTCCAGCCTTGACGTCTTTCTGCCACTCATTTAGCCACTGTAAAGAAGACTCCAGCACCTTAAGATCCTGCACCACCCAACCTCAGGCCTTCGTTTGCATGTCTGCGATTTAGTGCGTCAAACAAATTAATCATTCTGATCGTGAACTCAACTGTACTTTCTACGTTTCTGAGTCCCTCGATCTCTCGCTTGGAATAAAACTGCAAGCCGTTCGCGACGTTCATGCTAAATAGCTGAGTAGCCAGCTTTACTCCTATCTTTTCTGTGAAAGTTGGGTTCAAATGAGAAAATGACAGAGTTTTGGACATGCCCTGAGTCGGCCTTCAAATTTTGTGTCCTCTACATACAGCTTGTCATAATGCGACCACAGCACTCGGCTCCCATTTATGCAAAATATTTTGTATTGTAACAGGCGATTGCGTACACATTTGAAGAGATGTGGTGCGTCCGAAAAAACTAAAACATTGCGGTTGTCGCATGCAGGGTTCAAGAAGCAATTTTTGGCGCCGTCTAGAGCTCCTGTTACACCGAAATGTTTCCACATTGACCGATTGGTTGCAGCACCGTCACATACAATTGCATCAACAAGTGCACCAGCATCTTCAAGTAGAAGGATAGCCTTTATTATAAGTTGTGCCAATATGGTCCCTTTTGTTCGCCCACGGCTTGCGAAGACTGCGATAGGTTGGAAATAATTTTCCCCAAAAGAGCGAAACGCGAAGACTAGTTCATGGTCTGCCAATTGGTTAGGCGCTTTTACCTCGTCTCCAAAGTATGCGTGGCCAGTGTAAGTCATTGTTCTTGCAGGAAACAGGGACACCTTTTCAGAGCACGGCGTTACATCGAGGAACGAAGCACTTTCTCCCCATGCCGTCACTTTTCCATAACTTACTCAAACACTGCGAGACTGGACACAACGGTCGTTTAGAATTATCGCTTCTGCGTGTAAAAATTCTCGTGAACAGGAGAGCACTGACGACCGTCAAACACCACACAAAGGCTGGCTACCAAATGACACGACCCGCACGTGCGAACGTTTCTATCTCCAGGCGCAGACGCATCCGGCCTTTCCGGCCTGGCGGCCCGGCTCAGTGTGGCGCCACCTCTCGGCTTGCTGGGGAAGTTCGTCCCAATGTTCTCCGCGGCGGTTGCATGGCGGAGGCGCGCCGTCGTATCACCTAAACTACTTCTAACACCGTACCCCTGACGTTTCGCCGTGCACCCTCACGGGTTGTAGAATCAAGCGTCTTTCCTTTCTTTAGATCACTATCTTCGCTCACCCGCTTCTCCCCTTCGGGCCGCGCGCGGCTACCGGGGCGAGGATGCCCAATACCCTTGCGTTTAATAAGTTTTCTCGCTCTCTTCCATTCCAACATCCAGCGTGCGTCACCGAACAGTAGTGTTTAGGCGACGCGGCTCCTCTTTCCGCTCACAGCGCGATTGCTAGGTGCAGCCTCTGATGCCGGACGCCTCTGACGTGATCGCTGCGCCGTAGCGCTTCTGCTGAGAAAGCGTCCCCTGCGATGTGTGCCGAGCTGCTTCCGAGGAATCATGCTTCTGCGTGGTGCTCCCAAGCGATTTGAAGGAGTCCAAAATGACTTACACTACGATGAGTGAAAATGCCAGTTTGGTGTGTGTGTGTATGTGTGTGCTGACTGACCGACATACTCAGTGCGTGTGAACGCTAAAGGAACACGGGAGCAAGAAACGTTGTAGTGTGCACAACACAGTGCGATAATGTAGATTGTGAGAAGCACTTGTATGAACAAATAATTAGAAAAAAGTTGTACAGTGCGCTTAGAAGTGTTGAGTATGAAAACTATGTCTTTGTGTGACTCAAGAGCATACCGAGCGAATGAGTGGGCGGTGCGAACGAGGTGCAATTAAGGCTATTGTGTTCCACTCTTGAAGGCGAAGTTTAAGCGTCCTCCAAATTTTTTTTCTTTCGATGGGATAACCAACAGCATATCAGGGTCCCCTTAGAAACGATAAATTAAAACCAAGAGTACAAAACATCAGATTACGTTTTGCGCGCTGCACACTCGAGAGAAAGAACACTTCCTGAATATATGATGCGCTTGCTATGAGTTATTTATCAATGCCTTGGAATTCATTGCATACTTCTTATATCTTTTTTTAATAAATGCGATTACATAGTCTAGTGGCGACACCGGACAATTCCTTCAATTTCCTCAGTTATGGAGCGCTAGCGCCATCATTGCTGTCTCCGAAAATACATTAACCGAAAGTACGAAAATATATTAACCGGAGATCGACTGGGATGTTTTGCCGCGCTCAGATTTATTGCCTTTGAAAGCAAAACCATGCACGCTGACGGAAGTAACACCTTTCAGTTGAGTATTGTGCAAGGTCCATAGTCCCGCTTCGTCATCGTCGTCATTTGCGCCTTACGCTTTGAAAGCCCCAGCGGTAACTTACCGTCCGCTTTTAGCTGTGTGCTACACGGTTAGAGTGCAAGTTATAAGCGCTTTTATTTCATCGCAGCCAGAGATAACAAACCAGCTTTAGCAGACGCCTCATGCGCCTCCGACAACGGTGCTCAGATGCACTTGCAAGGAAGCCCTAGTAAGGTCAATGTACAACTGGCCGCGCAACTTGGAAGAAAACGCGTGCAGCTGCCTACTGCCAGCGGCATCAACACGATGATGAGGGCTCCTGAGAACTGTGAGGCAAATTATTAGCGCACAGAAAATAAGATCTGCCAGAACTCCAAAGAACTAGAAAGTAAACATAATATTCGCGCTCAGGAATGAATGCAGTTTTTGTTTCTTGCGTAAGAAAAAACATGTCACATTTTAACAATATTTTAACTTGTTTCTAACGGCCTCTCTCGGCCACTTATTATCCGCTGCGTAGTTGCCCAAAGCTCAGATATGGCCAATATGGCTCAGACCAAAGCTTTTTTCATCCGCGGAATGGGTGCGTCGTCGGCCCCGGTTCAATGTTCATCGTTGCGTGCTGCGTACAGAGTGGGTTATCTGTACCAAACAGTCAGTATTTCATTCTGCTGGTTGTGGTAGAGCTTTACAGCAAGGCGAAGACTGTCTGTGCTCGATGAGAAACTGATTGCCGCTGCATGTGCGCATTTCCGGACGATGGGACAATGCTGCGTCACAGCTCGGCGGCTCGGCTCGGCCTTCCAGGCACGTCGCAAAAGTGGTGGCTTGTTTTACGGATACACGTCTGCATGAGCAGCGTATCGCTGCATGTTTTAATTGAATGGTGAAGGTGAGATTTTATTGCCCCCAAGACGCGTGTCGCATTGCTCAAAGCCTTCCGTTCCGCTCCCTTTGCTGCGTGTTTTGCTAACTGCGTCGCATTACCGCACCAATGTTCGCTGAACGTGCTTTAGCTGTTATCACAGTGATGTTCCTATTGTCAATGGGACCTTTCTCATGAACATGTTAAATGCTTAAGTTGTAAATTTGTAACCTCACATTGACTTAGTTCTCAGTGGCAAATGAAGCGCGAGTAAAATAATGGAATCGTGAACAGGGCGAGATTTATTGGAGCGAAGCTATATCGTAGATATTTGCACTTCTCAGACGCATTAACTTCTAAATACTACCAATCCCAATTTGAATTGCTTACCTAAGCTCTTACAGGTTGGCGTTTTAGCGCTAGCGTTAGTTATTCCGTTCGTTTGTTTTTGTTGTTCTTTGACGCTATGTACTTTGTTAGCAAGATCTTTTACCCTTTTATCTCACCGCGTCTCGTTTTGGAGACCTACGCTCAGGTCATTTTGCTATCACGAGGATTTCATGAAGACCGTGACGAATGAGCGGTGGTCGCTCTCCTACACTTAAAGATTTCATTGTCGTGAAGCGTCTATGTAAGTAATCGTGAATTAATAAAGCCTGGCTTTCTATGCAGCACAGCTCCACTCATTTATGCCCTTAGTGAAATGCCTCAAGCCCATGTGCTTGCCGAATTCACTTGAAGGCCCTTGTTCACAAACGTGCCCGAAGAAATAAGCCCCAGAATGCGTTTACAGGACGCGCGACGAAAGACTAGGCTAACGACGACGGAGGCAGAACGATGCAATGATAAGGTGGTTAAAGATGCCGTAACATTTCAGTTAACGTAAAACTTGACAGTAGAAATCCATGTCAAGTAAAGTTGGCTGAACGGTTACGGTGTCCATTTTTCTGCCTTATCCAAGCATCGTTCTGCCTCCGTCGTTGTTGGCCTTGTTTTTCGTTCACAAGTAAAAAGACAATCAAATTCCCCGCCAAAAGTACGTCACTGTGACGTCACAAGCAACGTCACGTGTTTGTTGTGCCTCACAGTTCGCAGGGGGCGCTGGGAAACTAAAGCCTCGCTCAGAGTCGACACGCAGGCTTCTATGGGAGTTACGCTACCATTTGTTCTTCTACCATGGCCCTAGAGTCTGTTAAATCTTGGAAATCTTGCGCAACATTGCTTGCGGTGCGAAACTGGCTGCAAACCATTATTCCGCAGGACTGAAATTGTAGGCAAACAAAAGGAAAGAATTGAAAGAGAAATCGTAGGAGCATGAATGATGTGTTTGTGATTTGACGAGAATGCTATATGTATATATGTACGTGTTTTGTCGATAAAAATGAACAGTTGTAAGTTTGCGCCTCAATCGTGTGTCGTCTTTCACTTGTCTCTGTCTATCAAGTAGCGCAGTATTCCCCAGTTTGTTAAAGGGTCATGGTCACGAAAATTGGCGTCCGAAAGTATCGCTTTGCAGTATCCGGCAAGCATGTTGGGTGTGTCCCGACCGTAGCGTCTACTAGCATAACATTTACACGACACGCCCAGGGTGTTAGTTATTGTCATGACTGACACGCGAGCTCGGGCAAAACTCGTGAATTTCGAAAGCCCCCGAGTTCAACTAGAAACTGTCATGGCGGAAGCAGCTGTAGCATGGACTATCGCTTCGAGTCGCAGAAAACATCCGTGTGACCGAAATATAGCTCCAGCGACATTTTCTCCTGTGGAAGATGCTGCAGCACTGTCTGTGTCAGAAACGAGGCGACGACCAACATCTGCGAAGATTACGTGACGGGTTTCATGCTCTCAGGGTCGATGAACAAGTCCCCTGCGTTCTCGGGTTCTAAACGAGAAGTTTACCGATTGTCGGTTAGCGTTCAAACATGCAGGTGCATTGGATTACATCAGCTGGAAGTGATCCGCGATAATCCGCAGCAAAAGTGACGTCTCAAACGCTTTCTTTGATGATGCAGTGCAGAAGAATGGCCCACTAAGTTTAGAGCCTCGAGACCGAGCAAGCTTATATGAAATAAAATTTCCATATCTGCAGTATAGCGATATTTGTGGGATGTGTCGATGCCACATAAACTGAAACACAGGTCCCTTTAAAACGAAAAACTGACATAGTCAAATAAGTAACGAGATCGCCATGTGTAAGCTAAGAAGATACTCGAAATAGGAGGAAAATGTAGTACATTCATATGCTGTTCTTTGCTCTCGACGTGCAGAGACGGACAAGTATTCTCCTACTACCCTGCACGGTGGGTTGAGATAGTGGTCACGCAGCTCTGGCGTTCCCTCGCGGGTAAAGCAAAATGTAATAAATTACAGGTAGTGATAAATCACACTGACTGCTCAACGTTTAAGCTATCGACTGCTTGTAAGATACCAGAAAAGACGTAATAAAAGCAATAATAAACAATTGACGGAATGCACTAAAGGTTTTATCATCTGAGTCTTACTTTGCCGACTGCCTATGAAGCTCATGAAGCGGCGCCCAAGTAGTGATAACCAAAGTATCACCCTAGATAAACAAATGAAATGGAAAGCTTTCACGAGGTTGAATTTCATGTTTTGATAGTATTGGTTCATGATCTAAAGGTGTCACGATAGCTCATGGATATCCCGACTTTAGCCAAACTCTAGGTGGTAATCGTTTTAGGACCACTACAGAGAAAATTGCCCCAAATAAGGAGTCGCGGCAGCAGTGATTGCTCTGAAAAGAAGCAGAGCTGCTACATTTCGCCAACAGAAAATGCGGGTGGTGATATCAGTGTGGGTAAGGATATTTCATGATGATGCGACAAGCACGGACTTTTCAAAAAAGGACTTCCTATGAGAAGAGAGCAATAGGTAAGGTGTACTGGTAGCAAACCTTTATTAGCGGGTGACAGGTATGCATGGATGAGACAGTTTACCCTATTGGCATCACTTAACTTCACTTCAATACCTTTAAAACATCGTTTACTTGGTCTTTGGGATCATATTTTTCATAATCAAAGCCAACCGCACCGCCTTTAAAAGCGCTATTGCGCTTTCAAAGGCGGTGCCGGTGAAACACGTGCTACGCTCGTTATCAGTGAAGAAGAAGCCTGCAAATGGTAGTCTCCCAAAAAAAGATATCACTCATGCTTTTGCTTACAAGGCACACAGACGAAGATATGCCTCAAGTCAGAGCAAAATAAGTGAATTTCTATAGTATGCTTTCTAGCTAGCGTGTTCGTTACATGGATATCCAGCTCAGCGGGCTACTATGCAAAAGTGGGTGGAAAGAGGGCAGCAGGTCTGATCACCCATGCCATTGGAGTTCCCGTAATACCATTTCAACCGCCATATTTTTATCAGGAGCACCATGGTAATGAACAGTCAGGAACAAAACGCTCTTTTATTGAAAAGAAAAAAAGATAAATGTCAGCATATAATGGCTGCTCTAGCAAAGAGTGTTAAATACAAAATATATGCATTCGACAACTCAGTAAAGGGAACACTACAACTAGAGTTCGACAGTATGCTATGCTAAGAGTGGTCAGCGGTGATTCACTGTGTGGACCTATGAATTCTCAAACATCGTGGATGTACAAAGCAGTAGACGTTAAGATGGCATCTGCCTGCGCTGTCACAAAATGTTCGGGACGCTGGCCGTGGGCGTTCAGGGCGTAATTTTGGTCTAGCGCAGTGCACCACCCTGACGCAGACAAATGACATGGCCGCAGGGTTCCGCCTGACGTCACTTTCCAAACGAGCAACTCCCGGTGACAGGAGGGTGTCGAACATTGGATTGAGAGAGTATCAAAGGTGAGGTCCCCGTCTGCGACAAAGAATGTGGGGGATGGCAGGAACAAGAGGCTGACTAGACGAAGATGAAGTCCGGTTGGCGTCCCTGTGGACAGCGGTCGGCGCTCTCCAGGCGCTGCCAGCGGCCGTGGCAGTGGAGGTGGCCCAGGGCGGCGAACCGCGATGTGCGGTCCTCAAGCCCGTGGCCCGTGCAGCGGTGTCCAAGGTGCTTGCGCATGGCAGTTATCTCGCAGGCGACGCACAATCGCTGCCCTTCGCGCAGCGCGTTGAACGAGTCCAGAGATTCGCACGCCTTACGTGACTTGGTCACCTCGAACAGCACGACGTACCTGCGTGTACAAGCAGGCGACAACATTCTGAAGGTGCTACTTTGAATTCACCGTTCGCGGTCAGTATTATATGGCTTTCAGCAATAAGAAAACCGAGATTGTTGAGTTTAGCAGGGAGGAAACCATGGCTCACGGATTCACACTTTTTTTTAGTAAGCAAAACGTTTTTGCACATGCAGACTACACAGAATGGCTTCCATCAGTTTCATGCTTTAGATCGCCTGCAGCTAATTCCTACGTTTCTAGTTTTTAATACAGCTTGCTTGTCAACGGTAGTTTTGTGTTTTTGTTTTAATAATGACTGATCTTGATGTGGAAAGCTCTTCAATGTACTTGGAAAATACCAAAATTACTGAAACGGACTGGTGATCACAAAAAGCCTTCAAGTTTAACTTTATCATGAGTATAACCTAGCCTAATCAGCTAAACATCACGCTATCACAATGCTCTGAGAGAAGGAGACCAATAAAAGCTTTCGGAGTTCACTCACTGTCTCACAGTGCCGTTGTTTTCCTTGCTAAGTTCGCTCTTAGGCAAGAACTTGAGGTTCTGGCGGATGTCGTACGACTCGTTCATAGAACGTACTTGAGAGAAGGTCACTGGAAGCAGAAGCGCCGTTTCTGAAAGAGCAGAAAAAGGAAAGCACTCTCAGCATCTGCAATGATTATGTTGGCAGTGCCGCAATAAAAATAAGTTCACTTCTTCGCAACAGACAGGGGAAGCCGCTATCCCGTAAGAAACTCCTAATATCCCTCGAATAGTCTAGAGTAGGCTAACTTTGTAAACACATTTTCAACGTGAAAGCAGGTTCTGCTTTTAAGCGCGCATAAGTGTGGAACTCAAGTGGAGAATCAAAGTGAAACTTCATGAAAATACTTAGACTTCCTTTTCAGCAAGCTTGTATACGGATTAAGGCATATGAATTGGCCTTTTGTGAACCATGCATTTCTCGATGCTTTAAAACAATTGCCAGCTAAAATAATAGTGAAATGTCTTAACATAGCAGCTGCATCATGTACTACATGCAAGAATGGCGCTCTTAAATCGAACTGTGATATGAAGAGAAGTCCTTCAAATCAAGGAATGCACACGTAAATTCAGCTATAATTTCTATGGTAATGTTAATTTTTTTTTTTTTTTGTCATTTACAGTATCCTCAGTCGCCGAACTGAAGCAGTGGGGTAGAAATAATGTTGGTGGCGGAACGCGAGAAGGTTAGGGAGGGGAAAAAATCTGCATGTTTAGTTTAATATTGTTTTGTACTTAGTAAAAAAAATTGGCAGTAACTGTCGTTTTGCTCGGAGGAAACCTCAGCCGCGAGAAAGGAGGAAGGTGGGACAGAAAGAAGAAAGAAGGAAGAGATGAGTAGTGGCGACCTATAGATCGACCACCTTGGCTTTAATTATTTCCGTACTGCGCCCATGGAGCATCGTTAGCCCGCTAATGATATCTTTGCGCGACGATGACGAAGTCTTCCGCGTTGATTACGCACCTACCGTGCCATTTGGGACGTAAACAAAAAACTAGGTTTAGTTTTCAGTCTAGTATTCTTGTCGCTCTGGCGAACATTATATCCGATTTGATATTAGGATGCCGACGGCTACTGAAACCAAGTAAGTACGGGGAAATGTTCTTTTTTTTAGGGGGGGGGGGGGGGGGGGGTCAGGTGTATTCAATGGGCAGTCGGCAGTTTACCTAGTTGAAATGGATAGTTTTAAAGGTCCCATTTTCCAGAAAATACTACCTCGGTTTTGTGAAAAAAAAAAAATGATGGCAGCTCCAATCGGTTAATCTTGAATATGGGTAGCGAAAGCTATCAAATAGATTGTTCACTAAGCTCGGTTCGAGCGTTCTCGTCGCCGACGCACTGGCTACAAACAGTGTGTGTGTTATCGGCTATTCAGCGCGTCTTCTTGGCGTCTACCGAATTCTCTTACTCCATTTAACTGGCTTCTGATCCCTCTTCTCTTCTCAGCTTCTCTTCTAAGCGAATCTTCTTGCCCCACTTGACCGGCTTCTTCTCTTCCATCTTTGTCTAGTTGCCACGGTTACGGAGCACGTGCAGTAGGGACTAGCTACGCTTACCCGAAATGCACCGCTGACTAGCCTAGTGCGCTTTTGCTACAAAATCAGGAGCGTGCCACTGAGAGGTGACAGATGGCAGTCAACCTGGCCGGGCACTGATATATTGGCGGCTTGTTTGATGCCACGACACGGCCTGATAGGCAGGACCAACCTACGCTGGCAGTTTCTCTGAGGTGAGAACCGAGCCGAATAAGACGTGCTACGCCGGACGGTCCTTCACATAACGTGGTAGCAACGGCTGATGGCAAGAGAGTATGGGATGATTAAACCAGTAGCAGAAGGCATAATGCGAACGAAGATTTGCAAGGGGTTCCCTGATGCAATCCATTCATCGCTGCCGTGTTATACTATTGAAAGCCACAGCTTGTGTCCTACTTAATTTTTCATTTGGAAGCTAATTGAGTAGAATGCATAAAAAAAAAAAACAGCCACATAAATCCGATAGAATCCGAACCTACAGTCTGTGCTTGTCGCGCGCATTGCTGTATTAAGTCGACCATGGAACCGGCGATCAGATCTACTTTCACGTGTATTTATGTTACTTGTGGAGACATGAGGAGATAACATGAGCTTTCTCTAGATATGAGCTTTGCGCGCGTAAACTGTTGCATCTTTCTTTTAGAAAAAATGTAGGAGCGGGCCAATGTTCGTAAATTTCCAGCAGCGAATCGAATATTTTTATACTCGGCTTTTCGAGCAAATCAAACAGTGCGGATTTAACACCACTCCATGCCATCCGAGTAGTTTCTAAAGTTTTCGAACACTTGATACAAAGTTGGGATATGATCCGCACCATATGTTTTGTCTATGACTATTCCAAAAACAGTGACCACGAACACCGGGCACCATGTTGCAGCTCTCAGTATGCTCGGGATAGAAGGTTGAACTATATTCAGCGCTGCGCGCGTGTCCCATTCGCGTGTCGGCGTTAGCAATGCTTTCGGGCATTTGACGGTGCTATAGGGCAAAGGGAGGGGCAGCAACACTGGCCTTTATGCCATATCTCGGCAACTTACATGCATATAAAGCTCTTGTCCATCTCGTGTGCGAGGTGGGAGCTTTAGATTTTCTTCGGCCATCCACAAACAACTGCATTCTGTCATGCGTATTACCTTATGCCAAAAGCTTTTTTATGTTGACATCAATTTGTGGGCTCGAAATTGAAGCCATTGTTGCTTCTTTCAAAATATTGATGTTACTGTATGATGTAAATACGCGATAACGCACTTTCACCATTGGTGCTTCGCTGTCGCGAAGTTGCCCCTTGAATACTCGCCCTAGCACGAATATTCGTCAAAATATGTGACTCTCATTCGATTCAGTTTCTGGCTAAACAGCTACTATACCTTGCGGTAGAAAAGCTAAATTAATTAATTTGTCACAGTTCGGGAAATGTCCGTCCGGGAGCACATACCAAAATGATATGCAGAAAGAAAAGAAAATGCCTGCCTCATGACTCTCCCATATACCCCTCGTGCTGCACCACTCGGCCTGATTACGGGTGCGCCCTGCATGGTGTAAATTGCGTGTATCGGCTGTACAAAGCAGCCAGACGTGCGAGAGCTCTGCTTTGCATCCCTCACATGTTTTGTCAGCGCCGAGACACCCATGGATCTGCTGCGCTGACATGCTCGCGCTTGACGTTGCAGTTTCTAGCCCCCGGAGGCAGGACATTGATCTCTACCGACGAGCGCCATCTGCGTGGTTGCGGACAACTACCACGCCGCGGAAGACGTGAAGCAGGCATGCGACCGCGTCAAGTACATCGCGACAGGGTGGCTTTGCCACGCTTGGCGCACGCTGCGTGTGACGTCATATCGCGGGAACGCTCTGTTGATTATTTCATTTTCGCCCCCTTCCGCATATGGCATTCAGGGGCATGGAAAAATCGGGGATGACTGATGCGACGCCAGGCGTTCTACAAGGAAGAGGGACCGCCAGCGCAGGGAGAGGGAAAGGGGACAGTGCTTCGGTTGGAGGTATTAGCTAAAGGCCAGCGGCTCGGAACCATAGCCCGGAAGCAGAACAGGAAATCAAGAGACACAGGGCTAGCAGAACTGCGACTTCGCGCTCGCACTTTTTAATACTTGTTCCGATCCCAAGTCGAAGAGTCCCGTATGATTTCTTAGCTATGTGGCGCTGGCAACGCAATATTGCGCAAGGTTCATCGTTGTATGGCAGCGCTTTCTTTCTTTCTTTTTTTTTTGTCACTGTGATACTACGCCTGCACACCCCTGCTTTTTGTGTAAGCCTGACACTGAATTTTCCACCGGCAGCACGGTTACTGATCCCATAAAAGGTATCGATTTGCCGGAAGTAGTCATTAAGTAATTAACGCAGGAGAAAACACATCTGATGCTCCAAGCAGGGTTCCTAAAGGTGATAGCTTGAACCTAAAGAGGTGTGCACGTTTACACAGGCTTAAAAACAAACGATAAATTCATCCCAAAACTGACTGTCGACAAAGAAGTCCTTGCTTCACATTCTTCTGCGACTTCTCGCTTTTCAGAGCTGATGAAGAGCGCTTAAACAGCTTAGTTTCTGGCTAAACCTTTAAGTGGCAATGACACTGGCAAATGAAATAAACGAAGGCCGAACTTAATTCAATGAGCACTGCTAAAGCTACAATGTTTCCATTTCAAACAGCTGCTGTGGATTTGTGTAGCCGTTAAATTCGGCGTGCTTTTTTTTTTCCAAACAAAATTTTGCCCTTTGCGAGCCGTGCTGAAAACTCGAGAGCCTGAGTAGGATCTCATGTTTTCTTAAAAAATCTTTCAGAGAAGACTTTTAATCGTGACGTTTGATTATATTTTCGACATATCGACGCGCGCATCGCTTTTGCACCAGAGTATATGTATTATACGCACGATAGCACCATATGATGGGCCTGTTGCACCACTGCAGGATAATCTCGATCCAAAGTCATCGCGGTCAGCCTAGCCACAAAAATAAAATCTCTTTCGCTCACTCTGTATCGCCGCATCAGGACATGCTTTGCTTACATTAGAACCAGAATAAACCGTGTTATCCTGACAAACATTCGGTTGTATGCTCTTCGCAAAAGAGACATCATCCTTCTCCATTGCTTGCAGCGGATATGGCATGGCATGTCTAGGCCTTTTTTGCGGATAAGATTGGTTTTTCCGGAACTGTCACGCCCCGATAGATACACGAATCGGGATACACCCGAAGTTAATCCGAAAACCGGCCTTCTGAAAAGAAAACACATTTTTTTCGACATTACGTTTTAAGTATCAGATCCCTTGCATTCGTTCTATAGAGGTGTATTGAATCAATTAAGTGTCGATGGCGTGGAATTTCCAGGCCCAGTTTTCAAGGGCGTACCTCTATCTGAAGACGACGAAGAAGTTAAGTTTAGGAACACAGACGCATACGTGCGCTGACGACCTGTTCCGCCAGTGGCGTTTCGCATTCAAATATGGCTGTTGCTTATTGAAAGGAATGCTTTTGTTGTGTGAAAAAATTCCAAGGATGCACGTGGCACCTAATTATGGAAATTACTTTTGTCTCTAGTTGTTGTCGTCTTATATGCGTTGGGATATTTGGTCACATTAGAAAACTCCGGTGAAACTTAACGAACGGATTTAATGGCTGCGATAAGGAAGAAAACTGTACAGAAATTTACACCGACGACTGTGTCGTTCGGCGTTTTGCAAGCCACTTAATAGCACTGCGGCGTGTACACATACACACACACCCGCGAGTGGCCGCTCGGCCGGCGATCAGGGGAACGAAACCGCCGTCTCCTGACACGTCATTCGGTTCTGGCCTTTCTCCGTTTTCGTCCCCGACTATTACCACTGAGCTGGCCATAGGGAATTTATGTTGCCCACCAATTATGATCAAATACGGCTGAAGTCAAACTTTTAAGTGTCGGAGGACCGAATTTCGGGCGCACATAAAATCATAAGTCCGCACTGAGTTCGGGATACTGGAATTAGGTCACACAGCAATGTTGTTCAAATCGGACGAAATGAAATGTCAGGGTTGCGGAAGGATAATTTTCTGGGTGGCCCACCTAAAGTTGGAAGACAACACTTTAGTGGTGAGAAATATAACTAGCATACTAGTTATTTTTCTCACCACTTAAGATGAAGCGTCCGTACTCCAGTAATTATTGCGTCAAAAATCATAGTGGGAACTTAATTAAACGACCCTCCGCAGTGACCACTCTACATTTATTAAACCATTTTTATAAGCGAGTAGGTTCTTACTACGTTAATTCCTAGCACTAAAAAAAAACAAAAAAAAACGAAAGAACAAAACGAAAAGAAAGGACCGCCTCAGGGTCGGACACATTGGCAAAAACAAAAAAAGTTTGCGCAATCAATATTACGCAAAAATAGTGCTGAGGAGGCGCTTACTGAACACTGGACATGATGTATATTTAGTATACGCAGAAAACAAATAATTGGCACTTGCTTTTTTGCTCCCAACAGGAAATATTGGACTGTACAGATTTTCTCATGTTGTTTATCTATGCATATAACTCCGGAACCCTTTATCCCACACTATAGATACTCTTGCTTTGTGCAAGAAGTGTGCAGAAATGCTTGTTTATTTTCTACGCGCTCCCCATTACTCTTTTATGCATATTCATGCTTGCTGTTAGTGCCGAAAAAAGCCCTAGGCAGACGGGCGACTGTTGTTCTGTTTATATTGCAATTTGGTCTGGTTTTAAAAGGGCCAGGAATTTTGTTGAAACATACAAAGATGCAAAATTCTCCACGCTTGAGCGTGTGATTATTTTCTCTGAATCTACAACTGGCAGCGTCAACGTTTGCAGTGTTTCTCAGCTTGCCGCATTAGTGACCATTTATAGCGCGGCACCCTGGCGCTCTACCTGACGTATATATATACTGTACCTCTGTAAATCTTGTTCTGTGGCTTGCCGTTGCACCGGTGTCCGTAGCACCCGCGCCTCTGTCGCAGCTCTCCGCAGGCAAGGCCTCCGTTGCGCGGCTGCTCCAGGATTGTGCGCTCGCGGCCCATGCCGCCCGGACCGCAGTCGGAGTCGCACTCGGACCACGCGCCCCACTCGGACATGCGGCAGTCCAGAACTGGGCAGTGGAGACGTAGGTGGATAATTACAAGGTTTTGTCTACTTGGGTACGCGCCGCGGTAGTTGTCATCCAGGTAACAAAAACTGCCAAGTTCTCCAAATCAATTATCCCTCTTATCGCCTCTTTATACATAAAATCAGCTCTCTTGCGGTGCTTCTCTACCAGGCTAATCATATCTAATAGTTCCGTCTATTCCTTGAGTTGAGCATGCATTGGCCCACATCTACTTTGTCTTTTTTTTCCCCCTTTCTTTTCCTCGTACGGACAGCTCATATAAGCCTCATCTTCTGCAATGTCTTGCTCCTTCAAGATGAAATGCGCATGGGTGGCCTCACTGGGCTCTCAGCAAGGCTGCCATTAATTTTGTTCCCTAGAATTCTTCGTCACCGAGGTCCGGATTAGCAATACTTTCCGAAGACGACGTAATCACCAATGCTCTTTCTCTCGAAATGTTTTGACTGCGCGCCCATTTATAAAGATCCGCATTTTGCTCTATGCTTGCACACGCCTCTATGGCTTCGGTTTGGTACGCGCTTTAAACAGTTTTTTTTTCGTTAACTTGTTAATTTATCTTTAAAACGCATTCTGGAGCCATGGGGGGTTGTCTGATGCGGAACATACCTAATTGTAGTCTAATATTAGTGAGCCAAAGGCAGCAACTGAACTTCACCTTTACTGCACCTGACCCGACGATAATGGTCTTTGGGATGTCAGAATAAAGCGATCATTAAGCATAAGCGCTCTATATGAGGGAAGAGGGGCACAAAGGAACGGGAAGACAGGACAGATGGGTTGTACAGTGGCCGGGAGTTAGCGCCGTATGGAATAGGTATGAAGATGGAACGAGGTTACGAGAACATCACTATAGAAAGCCTGTCTTGCTGCTGCTGCGGTCTGCAATGTGGCGTTCGATAGTAAGGACGACAAAACCGCATTAGCTGGCTTTGCGTGCTTTTGCCCATTGTCGCAGCTCGTTCACTCTGAAGACGCAGGGAGAGGACAAAACGAAACAAAGGAGCCATAAGGCTGGCTGGTTTCAGTTGGCCTCATCGTAACCGAGGAGCAACGCTACTAAAAACATGTAGGAGTACGAAATGCACTTCCGGAGGAAAGCCTTGAGCCGTAGCGGAAGCAGCCGCACAAGGAAAACAACTCACCTTGGAGGCAGAAGAAGAAAGCACGCATTCTCAACACATGTGGGTGCGCAATGCCAGTGCGGCTGTCGGCCGATTCACCGTCGCCATTTTCCTTTGTCACGCTCTTCAAAGGATACATATATAGCTTCGCAAGGGCCGAAACTCATTTGTATTCAGCGGCCCTGCCGGAGTGGCGCAGTGGTTAGGGCGCTCGACTACTGTGCCCAAGAACGCGGGATTGAATCCCGACCTCGGCGGCAGCTTTTCGGTGGAGGCGAAAAGCTGGGCGCCCGTGTGCTGTGCGATGACAGTGCACGTTAAAGAACCCCAGGTGGTCGAAATTTTCGGAGTCCTCCACTACGGCGTCTCTCATACCCTGAGGTTCTTTGGGACGTTAAACCCCAAAACCAATTTGTATTCAATGCTTCACGGGAATGGATACTATCTCTGGTGCACTCTGTCCAAGAATTTTATTTTGTATCTGTTTAATCGGTTCACTGTAATCGATTTGGTGGAGAATTCTCTTGCGTACGCTGATATTGACGGCGTTTTTCTTCTTTCTCCTCAGGCCGGACTGACAAAGCACCTAAGTACAGTGCAGTAGGTTTGTAACTTCCACTCGCCCGACAGACATTATTCATCGATGCAGATCTTCCACAACTGAATGAGTTGCTTCAGGCATTCTTTTGGTATTCACGTATTTTTACGATCTTCGGCAAAATATATCTGCGCTGTAACAGACTCACAATAGAAAACAGCTGCAAAAATGAATGTTGCAATTTTCCGCAACATCTGAGAACTTAAATGAAATTACTATTTTCGTCGTGGCTGCCATCGTTCCAAGTGGCCTACATATCTGGCTAAAGTGCTGACACAGAGTAACCTCATTCTATTCAAGTAGCCTCTGTAATTTGGGAGAAGTAGTTTGTTATCCACTTTTTACCCATGGAGATCGCGAATGATCTCGAACGGGTGGGCGTGGATCTTCTCGGTCGTTGCCACCTCAATTGATCGCTACGCAAAGAAGCAAGGATTGCAAGTGCTAGAGCATGTCAGAAGTTAACGTCCCAATTTCTGCAAGATCGTTTTGGCAACACACAGTGCGTAATACAGGATTCGAAGACTAACGTATGTCGAGTGCTTTGTTCTAAACTTTTTGCAATTTTTATCGCTTTACGTAGAACGTTGCAAACAACTGTCTGAAGAGAGCATTGATGTAGCAACACAGCCATCAGTGCGCCCATTACAAGGGTCTCGGATGAAAGGGCATACGAAGTACACACTGCATGCACTGCCTTCAGCATGACGAGTACCAATGAAAGCGAGCTGATGCGCGCCTTCCTGCTCCCTCCTGCGCTTGTATCTCCAGCAGAGAGCACGCACAGAGACAAGCTGCGTAAGAGAGCCAAGGGGTCATCAGCCGTTGAACCCTTCTGGCACCCCAAGGGCGAGAGCATCCGTGCGCTGCCTTTTCCCCTGCCAGCAATATATATATAGCTGGAGCTTTGCCAGACACGCGAAGGGTGCGTTTCTCACGTGACCCGTACCGCTGTTGCGGCACAGGCGGCTGCATCTGCCGGGTCCCGCAAAGAGCTCCCGTTATGACGCCGACAGCTGAAGATGCCCCCTCTCGCTCCCACCGAGTATCTGGCCTTGAAGGACTGCAACGCAGTCAGTGAACTCTGGCCCTTACGCCCCTGCAAGGGAACGCTGCCCCGCCACGCCGTCTAATGACAGAGCATGGCTACGAGAATTCGAGAGGATGTCGCGTTGTCGGCTCAGCTTGACCGAGCATGTCTTGTCGATTAGATGCCCCGTAATCTCCTCATCGACCTTGAGGAACAAAAAAGTTCTCTTTTAAACAAGCGCAGCAAGGCATGCGGTGGAACCTGTATGTAACGTACATTACGAAGATGACTTGGGCAAATTAAAGGTTTCGTGCGCTGGGCGTGAACATCGGCCTTCGCAGTAGTACATAGTTGGTACGTTTCACTTTGACTTCATCTCTTCTAGGAAAAGCTTCAAAAAGTCGAAGGCCCCTTACGCTTGAAGAAAGCCTGTCAAGTAGTAAATGGCCTCTGTTTCCCTGTTGCTGCATCATAGGCTTCAGAGAAGCGGTTTAGATTGTTGAGGCATGCATTTCTCCATCACCTTGCGTTTAAATGAATCATAGACGATCACTCAGCAGTGTTTATTCTGAGATCGGGAAAGAACTAGGCGGCATAGAAATGAAGTGAAAAAAAAAAAAAATATGCAGGACAACAAGGCTCCGCCGTTAAAGGCTACGCCGCGATAGCGCAAGTTACCACACTACATATCAAACTCTGATTTAACCAAACAATATATACTACGTGCCTGCGTGGCCTAAGCCTAACGTTTCTGCCTCAGTATGCAAGGGTTGTATGCAAAGGAGCTAGCAGCTTCTGCCAAACATAATGTCAGCCAACGTTGCATCCAAATGGAACCATGTCAGCTGCCGGTTACAAACTGGCATCCATATTCGTGATTTTTTGCTCAAGACGCCCACTGCGCCGACGCCGGATCTTTTGTTAAACGAGGAAACGCTATCGTGTTAAAGCGCGCCATCTATTCCGTTTAGTGTGTGCACTACAAGCTCGCCGTGTGGAGAGGCGGAGAGGGCTTGCCCCCATGAAATTTGTATGGTATTGGACTCTGGCGACTGCAAAAAAGCACGCGACGGCATCCGCCGTCGCGTGCATTTTTATTCGCCTGTTTATTATTCGCCTGTCGCGTGCTGGACAGGCGAATAATTGTTCTCTTTTAACGGGCCGGTGGCTTACGGTCTGGGCTGTTAATTCACTTCGTTGTCGCGGTTGGAATGAACGGTGTCTCACAATGTACCGTGCGTTCATAAATATCATCACCCGACAACAAGCAGCAGGACCGTACAAAATGTGTTGCTACTGCGCCGTGTAGATCAGGGACGCAACATAAGGCGAAACGCAGAACCCATTTTTGGGTACTGGTCTAATTTATATAGGCATGCACCAAAAGGCTTATATCCAATTCAACCTTTTGTTCGGCAAATTTTGACATTTTCAGCACTAAGTTTCAGTGCACTTCATACCTTCCCCCAAAGATAATGCATGCATTTTCTATTTTCGTTCAGCACATAGGTGGGCGACATCACCTTGAAGTTGCTAATTACAGGCTTGCTTTGTTTTCACTGGAATCCCAAGGAAAAGGACAATTTGGCTACTAATCAATGAAACGACGAGTATGAATGCTTTGCTTGCATTCTAGTGACCTGGCCGACTGTCGATCCGGGCGGATTACGAAAAGGCTGCTTGCTCCTTCTCAGTGTCGACATTAATAGACGTTCACAGCCCCCCCCCCCCCCCCTCTCTCTCTCTCTCTCTCTCTCTCTTCCTTTCTTCTTTTATTTTGTCGCATTCTTGAGTAAATATTTATGGGTATTATCTTGTGACTTTGGCGCATCTGGCTCTTCCTATTTGATTTTGGGAGAAAATCACATTTTCTGCGCTGTTTGCATCACACCAATAGCATCTTACATTAGGAGCATTTCGCGAATACCGAGCGCCGTTCTTGCCGCACATCCAGGAGCACAGCTTTAGCCTACCCTATCCTCACCGAACGAGTTCCTAAAGAACGTCGAAGACGATGCCATTGATTCTATCCCAGCTACCTTAATCTGAAGAGAAAATATGGAAACGTCTGTCCACAAAGGTTTCGGTTGTTGCTGATCCACAAGTAGCGAAAACTGGGTGTGTCTTTGACTAGTAAATGTTTGAACGAACCTCCTTGAAGCCGATGCGCCACCCAACAAACAATTGAGATCGCAGGAATTTACTGCATCTTGGGCGTTTTTCTGTCCGCAATTTACGTACGAAGCAATCCTGCTTTTGTCTTGTTGCCATGTTGGAGTTACATCATACCGGATGGCACAATGCGAAAACACCAGGTAAAATTATTTTCCTTTTACGCGGGATTCAATAAATCACTGTGCACCATAGCAAGCGCGCTACAGTTTGATCCCAACCAAAAAAAAAAAAAAAAATGATTGTATCTAAAAATGAATTACTTAGAAAATACCTTCAGTGCTGCTCGTCACTTTTGTTTCAGGGCAGCGTGACTGTTTCAAACTCTGGGTAGCAAGACAAAAATGTAGGTCCCGTAACGAGAGATGTGACGTATAGTTGTTATGTGTCTTTCCTGGTTATCAACGTCCTTGCATTAGAGTCCTTGTGTTAACCACCCTGGTGATATCGTGGTAAAAAGATACGCCCCCCTCCTGAGAAAGGGTTGCGCAGATAAATGGTTTGCCCAGCGAGCGGGGTGTGCTGCGGTCCGCTGAATATGCAATTCAAGCCGAGCAATGCGAGAAGGACGCGCTTGTCAACGCAAGACTTGACAAAGCGGCACCGTTCTTCAAGCGGGCTTTATTATCTCGCCCTAAAACAGCTGAGTGCGACGAAGATAATTAGGCGCTTCCTGCTTTCTTGGCCCTCCGTCAACCTTGGTGCGCGGGCGACAACCCCATAGAGCAGCTAGAACATGTAACCCAGCGTAGCTGTCGCGTGTAGCAGCACCATATCTTAGCCCTTCTTGCAACGGTCTTTTTTCCCGCAGTGATTGTGCTCATTTAGGTACAGTATGTGTGGAAGGCACTTATTTTGCATGCCGTTAATTGAAAGCATTAGCTGCTCATCGTTGAGCTCTACCACGAGGTTCATTGACCACTTGGCATTCATATAAACCTTCGGTTGTTCCCAAGCATGCGCTTCGTAGACTAAGGCCGTTATATTTCCACGCAACAAGGGAAAAAAAACTTATATGGAGGAAACAACAGCGCTTCTAGGTTCAAGTGTCGTACTATTGAATACCGCCTTCAGCCAAAATTTTTTAAAGTGAAATCGATCGGCTAATAAAACGAAATCATTTCAGACATACATTTTAATTGGAGTTGCATATCATGTTTTAATAACTTGAATTCTATACGTGTCACATTCCAGTTTAAAGTGATGGTTATGGCATGTTTGAAATTCTCACACCAAGTGATATGTCTATGACGTCAACGGGTTTGTGGACAATGCTGGGTTTCGTTGAAGATGAGCCATATAATGGTTTAAAATTACTCAAGAATAAAACGTCAGATGCGCATTAGAATTCTTTTAACAAGCACAATGTTCGCGGTTTTGTACAGGCACATAATTAGCGACATTCTACCCACGAGGCAAAAAGAAAAAAATTAGCAGGGTGTCAAAGCGTTCTCATGGGCGCTTTGACACCGTCATAACTTTGCGTAGACTAAGCCGAGCTATTCAGGCTGAATGCAGCGTTGTATGCTTTTTTTGTCATCCTGCCAAGCTCATCAAAATCCTCGTTGATCCGAGCAAATTACAACATGCCAATCAGTTGGTGCTTCCCTGTAGCATGTTTTTTTTTTTTATTACCTGTGGTGACAAATTTCCCTCTCGTGTAAGGAAGCTGTCGCACCAAACCACCTAAGTGTCGGAACTGCACCTTGCATGTGGAAGCGACTGCGAGCTCAAGATTCTGGATCGACTCGAAAGCAGTTGAAAATTTACGAATATATGAAAACCACAGAGCGGGGAGCCGGGAGATTTGCATGCGGAATAAAAGCTGCCGCTACAGTCTATAGTGATATACGAAGCGGCTAGCGAAACGGATCTATTCGCACAGCCGGAGTTACTAGCATATAGTCGAATATTATGCACTGCTCTCCCACTAGCTTCAGGACAGCGTCGAGAGGCAGGGATATTCAACTTAATGTTTCTAATGCTCACATAATAAAATTCAGACATGTTAAGTAACAAAGAGCACCTGGACGAAGCCGCGCATTCAAAATGACGATAATGCACTCTGCCAGTTTCATGGTTCTAATGAACAGTGATAGAAGGAGCCTCAGTAGGAGGCTGGAAGCCCTGTCAGCACAAGCTAATGCTGGAAATTTCGTTTATTTTTTTTTTTTAGTAACGCTGAAATAAAAGAGGAAAGTTAGGAAAGAGCAACGCGGCTAAGGCTTGACAGTCCGCATACCTAAAAACAAAATACGACATATATAGGCCATTAACGTGCTTAAGAGATCGCTTTTGGTGTTTTTTAGCTTGATTCTCGTGTTCGTTGCATTACGTTTGATGTGCGTCTCCACTATCGACTAATATGAACACATTTGCAAGAAAATACCCAAGAATGGCGCTCGTTAACCTCTTTTCGTTGGCTACTTGAAGGGCATAATTCACATTTATGTTCTTAAAGAGTAGCAAAACTGAATTGTTTCAAAACATTATTGTTCTGCGTCCTTGTGATTTGGAGTCAGTATTTAAATATCCGCTTTAAGCTTAGAAGCCTCCTCTTCTATAGCTACCGATTTTCTAGTTGTTCTGATCACCTGTAATTGCACAAAACGGAGGCCATACCGACCACGAGTCTCTGGCAAAGCCAAATAGAGAGGAAACGGCGAGAAGAAGCAATGCAAGGCCCGAAGGAAAATCGTTCCGGTACAACTACTGTATACTTACAAGATAGCACAGGTCATGACAACAGTGCCGTATCTGCACAAAACAAAACTTTTTACTCAAGCGAACCATTCGGTGTGTTATTTTACTACATGTAAAGCTTATTGGTAGCCGCGTTTCGGCATTACAGATTACCACACACCGTCGTGAAGACTCGGCAAAAATATTTAGCTTCACTTCATGTCTAGTGCTCACATGCGGTGCTGTTGACCAGTTATTACAACAGCGTAGAACTAGTGCAAATATAGCCTGCATCATTTATACGCTCCTGACCACATTGGAAATCAGCTTTCCTATGAAAGAGCAACCTTCAACATTTCTTATGGCGCTCAGGAGGGCGGGGAGGGGGGGGGGGATGCAGCAGAGCATGACACGAGTCTCGTGCGTGAGAGTTCAAGATGCCTCATATTTGACTGCGTTCTGACTTGTAGCGAGTTGAGTAGGGAGAACTCGTGTCTCCGTGTAAAAGAAGGAAACTGTTGTAAACACACGACATGGCGCACCCCATTCTGCTGCTCTGAAAAGATGCAATCTTTACCGGCCGCTTAAGTTATGTCGCAGCATATGAAAGGGAAAACAGAGAAAAGATATTACGTTGTTGGAGTGAGATTTCTGAGGGTGGTGCGAACAAGACGTGTAAATGTAGAGCCTCATTAAGCAGCCCTAGATTACTCCGTGGTGAAATCAGGTTGAATTCCTGCTTTACCTTGTACGTAAACTAGGCATGCAGTGCATGATGACAGCGGTGCCTCTCGCATGCTCTAGGTTTCTTTACTTGACTTCTGAAAACTGTTGGCAGCTTTGCCTTTCGTAGCCGTCTGTCCATGTAGTAGTCGGCTAAGGAAATCCTCTAAAGACAACTTCGTGTTATTCTTGTGAAATAAAAATTAAACTCCCTCTGATTAAATGCCGAGTCGTGAGAAGCTCGCGATGCCTTCTCCGCTTCTCCTATAAATTATTGCGAGCACGCGCTTCCTGGACCGCGGTGGTGCTCACCTCCGCAGGACTCTTTGAAGTCGTCGCAGCAGTCTCCCAGCTGCAGGCAGGCGTGGTCGCAGTAGCAGGACTGCTCGTCACGCTCCTCGGCCTGGACCAGAGCGTTGGAACCTCCACCCGGGGCAGGCAGTGGCATGGCCTTGCGCACCACACACGAGGCGTCCCTACCGGGGCAGCAGAGGCCAGCGGCTCGGCACGAGCTGTCGGCAGAGTGCCTGCGCATCACCGGAAAGTCCGGCGCCGCGAGGGCCGTTTGGCTGCAGAGCAGCAGCCCGCAGCCGAGGACAGCGGTCGCCGAGAGGAACCGCATCGTGGCACCGTCGTCTTGTCCCATTGGCACTGTCCTCTCGGCTACTCGGTCGGGCTCTCGCGGCGGTGTGGTTGTCCCGCTGGCCGCCGGTAGCGAGAAGACCCTCTTCCCCTCCTCTCGCCGCGGGGGATGGGGGCGGGGGATTTCACTTGAACCCCCGCGCGTTAACACTCAACGGGCGGCGTGTCTCCAGCTGGGCCTCCTTTCCACACAGCTGGTCGCACTGAGAAGAGGAGGAAGCAGGAGAGGATGCTTCATGCGCTTATGAGCGGGTGGCGCTGTGGTACCTTCATACACACCAAATTGTCGGAAGGGGAGAGAGAGAGTAGGGAGGCTGGCAAGGGCATCGTATTCGCTCTTCTCCGCGCGACGACATCCCTGCAGTCGGAAGAGCGGTTTCGGAAATAATCCGAAAAGTGCGTCACTTGGCTGAACCTCATTGAACCGTGACTTCGCATTCGCGTACGAAAAAGCTTAAAGAGAATTAAAAAATAAAAAAAACTTTAATTTCACCCTGATGCATGTGATCCGCGCAAGAAAGGTCAGGAGCTATATTTGTGCGAGCTACTTATAGAAGGTTCCACTTCGCAAATATCGTTAATAAGGAGATCAAACTTGAGAGAAATTGTTCGTGGATGACATCATCTCACTGATTTCTATTTTGGGGCAGCCGCTGGACGAAGTAGGCCTAAGGGGGTAGCAGAGGCGAGATGTTGTTGATGAAAGGAGGAATTTGCCATAAAGTTGTTGATTGGGCTAGTTGGTATGCAATTGATTATGAGGCAGCGCACCAGGAAACACATAGGAAAGGGAACAAGCTCTGAATGAATTCCTAGCGTTTGTCCCCCTTCCTGTCTATGCGTTTCTTGGTGCGCTGCCTCATAATCAATAAGCAATTTGCAGAAAACTTGCTTTTTCGACATATTATACAATTGTAAAAGAAGAACTCAGAGCAAGGTCGCGTTGCAATAGCGAAAACAGAAATTGCGAAAGTCCCCTGAGGAGCACAGGTAAGAAAAATATCTACAATAATGAACCATTACACGATACACAACGCGATTCTGCCACTACAAAAAATGTATAATTTAAAATTTTGAGAGTAATGGTTACTTTAATCGCTTGTGTTAGAACGAAATTTAATTATTTCGCAATTTTAATTATTTCCAGTCAATGTTTAGATTCTAATGCATAAATAAAATCAGGCGCAAAGGTTTTTCTAAATGAATCTCGAAGGGTGTGCTGCTCGAGGTAAATATGTCTACATTATTTTTTTTTTTTGCTATGTTCATTGCTTCACTAAATCAAAGGCTTTACGCGAAGTGAAAAAGAAAGAATCCGACTTCTTTAATGCAAAATATTTCATAAGACATATATAAGTTCTCTGTTTGAATGGATTTACAAGGCTGAAAACTAGATTTTTTGTTATAACTGAATTTTTAGCTTGCAATTAGCTATGAGGGAGCATCGAAAGTACAAGCCCAGCTACTTCTGTGCAAGCTAGCAACGAAGATATTTGAGACATAATTGTTACTGTCAGTGCCCCTGTAGGGCAACATAGTAACAAGCGCATACCTTGGCTTGCCAGGGGAGACTTCCGTGAGCAGCATTCTGTTGCCAACAAGCTAAAGAAGGCCTACCACTACATTGTTAACAACACATTTGATACAAAAATCAGTCTAATAATGTTTTATCATACATAATCAGATAATCGCCTAACACTTTTGTCCCGCAGTTACAGCAAATTATGGAAAGCATACATCTTTGTTGTTTTCAAGCCGGACGCTATCAAAAAGCTTCGATAATAAAATTAAATGCTCGAACGCATTCTTCGGATTCAAACGACTAAGTCAATAATACAGTTCATCTAGTGCTTAATATATTGCGGTTACATTTCTTTATTCAACTTGAACCCGGTAGTGTTAAAAGCCCTGTTCTGAAAAAAAAAAACACAAAAAAATCCGACATCGGCGTTGCCGGTGTTGTCAGCGAATAATCACGGCATGGCTCTAGAACGTGTTGGCGGCCAGATGACATGGCCAAGCACTGATTAGTCGAAGGGATGTGTGACGTAATCATACCAGATGCCGTCACAATGCTGGGAGGAGCTTCCAGATCGGGTTGCTCGTGCAGGATCAGGAAAGCTACTCGCATAGGCCTGCAGCCACGTTCATACAACTTGCTTGAAGCGCCGTATCTACCACGGAAGAAACGCGAGTCAACTGACATTCTGGTTGAAATCAAGAAGAATAAATGGGGCATGAGGAGGCCATGCACTGCAAAGGTAAGATAATCGGTGGTCTCTAAGGGTGACAGACTGGATTTAGAGGAAAGGCAAGCGTAGCAGAGGGAGGTGGGAAGTTCAATGGGCGGATGAAATTAGGAAGTTTGCGGGGATCGAAGGAATGCAGCTGGCACAGGGCCGAGTTAATTGCAGGGATATGGGACAGCCCTTTGCGCTGAATTGCCTGCATAAATATATATATATATATATATATATATATATATATATATATATATATATATATATATATATATATATATATATATATATATATATATATATTTGTGCAGTGGTATACCTACGACGAGTACCTGGACAACCAGGGTAGATTTGGAATGTATGTTAATTTAATGTATATTGAATGCGCAAGGTATTACAGGCGCTTATTGAAAGGCTGGTAACTAAGTGTGCAGAGACGACACGTGCGTGAACGAGGAATTAGAATTGTATTCGCAGACGGGAATAATTCACGCCATTGAGTCGCACCATTAAAGGAGGAACTCAAGTGTGCCACATATTTTTTGTTGTGATTTGAAGAGCATGAACATTCATGCATTAGAGTGTTTCACTTTCATGTATTTTCTTGATCCCTTCTGCGTTTATTGAACTGACTTTCCTGTTTCATTTTTGATGGAAGGTACCCTTCACATTTTGCACCATGACTTCCTTATGAATAAAATCTTCAAACATGTATGTATTAGAATGCGTCATAAAACATTATTGATTGAATCAATAATATTCAGTATTCATATTTACTATGAAAATGTTTTTGTGTGGGACATTATAAATGACTTTTAACTTTAATTGGGGCTTGTTTGACGGGTGACTTGAGATCGCCACCTCCGAATGTGAACTTACTGTATTTGGGTACATCACGTGAAGAGCTGTTCCAATCTCTTTGATGGTCTCTGAAATCCGCTTTTGTTTCATTTTTGAAATGAGTAGAACTGCACCTTAGACCACGGAACTTAATTAATCTGAAGTTTGAAGTGGCACATGTGCACACATTAGTTCTCCTGGCTTTTTAATGATATAACTTTTGGTGATTGCCGGCTGCTGTTTGAACGATCCATTTCTTTGACCTTCTTCACTTAAAAAAAAAAAGAAAAAAGAAGACGAAGAAGAAGACAAAAAAAAAAAATCTTGGTTCTCCTTGCTTTTTTTTCGTAACTTTTGCGCCTCCCCCCTCTCCTGAGCCCCCTTCGCGTGCACGCTTCGCCAACACTTATCTCCCAGGAAGCCGACGCCGGCGACGGGGCATCCCCGCTGGGGCAGTCGCCGGCCGGCTGCCTTTGTTTGCGCCGGGAGGACGCGGCGCCAACTAAAGACCCCGCCCGAAGCATCTCCGCACAGCTTTCCGAAATCTCGAGGCGGGGTTGTCGAGAGGATTGTCTGCGTGAATGTGGGGGGTCGGTGTGGTTCTTGCGAGAGGCTGTGAGGGAAAAGGGCAGTACGCAAGGTGCGTGGCAAAACGCTTGGAGGCCTTCTGAGGGAAAGCCGGCTGAGGAAGCATCAAGGTGATGAGGAGAAGACGACTCTCAGGGCAAGGGGGCGTGGTGAGGGGAGGGGGGATGGACGCTTTCGCGCTGAACGAGTCGCTAACAAACAGACGGCCGGAAATCACTGGGATAAAGGAATACCGCAAAACTGGCAGGCGACGGCCGCATTCGAGCGCGCTCGTCTGGCCGTCATTCCTTCACGCCGAGCCGCCGCTGCTGAGCTAGCCAAGCACATATGCGTGGAATATTTTCTCGCCACTCCGGAAGAACGCTCGACTGCGGCTCGTCGCGGCGAGAGATATTACGCGTGCGTCGCTCCTCCGGCAGACCGCGACGTTCTTTTTTTTCCCTCCGTGTTTACTTTTCTGTTCCCGCCCTACGGCGCATCCCATCGCGTTCCCTTCGGAGCCCTCCGACCCCCTCCGCCATAAGCTTTGTGTTTACACGAACGTCCGCCGCTGCTCCCGCTAAGCTGGGCGGCACAAGTGCGCCTTCTGTTTTGCATCCCGCACATATGAGGACTGGCTTACTAGCTCGCACAAGCTGTGGCCAGACCTCCAATCTGAAGAAACAGCTGCGGTCTCACCTCGGCAAGCGCGTCTACAGCGCGTCTAGGCGGTGAATATCTTGACGGACTCAGCAAGAGCTTAAGCACCAGCGAGGCCTCTTTTTCCACCTTTCAGTAGGGAGTGCGGTCCAAGCAGACGGAGCGAGCGATGTCCGCTGTGTAGGTCACCAAGCTATCGGCTTATTCTCCCCCGTATTTATTTATTTTCAAGGCTGGCCCTTTGCAGAGACGAATGGGTTAAAAAGAACATATATAAATACACGAACAGGACTGACAGTAAAATAGATAATAGCTTAATAACAATGCAGCACGTTATACAATGTTGGCAATCGCCATCTTGAAAGCGCAGGCACCTGTGATAGTAAAAACAGAGGTGTAAGTGGTTCTTGAACAAGTTTTGATGATGACAGATGTGGTGTGTAAAACGGTCAGGCAGACGGGTACTGCTAATTTGTACCTGTGGTCGCTACGGGAAGAAATATACGATGGTGACTGAAGCAAAGAAGCACTAAGAGTCGAGGTACAGTGGTAAGTTTTATGAAATAAGGAGGTGTGTGATATTTTTCGGCGAAGGGACAGATCAGGCAGGTTAAGATTACACATTTTTGTGAAGACACTGGCAGTACGCCGATAATTAAACAGTATAAAATGGGCTTAACGATTCTGGACGTCTACGACATTTATTATGAGTGTATTAAAGTGTGGACCCCATCCAGCATTCGTCCTCTGTCTCTTTTTTCTGGTCCCTAGTCTTTTATGCGCAGTTTCTCCAACATTGGACCCAATATTGATGTCGTTTATTTGAGTATCGTTCGCTCTAAGCTTTTATAAAAAATCTACTTCTATTTAGTTGGGGCGAGATAAAAGTTCCGCCATAGGGAACCTAGCGTACGATTAGCATTTTTAATCATGCAGTCAATGTGAGTTTTCTAAGAAGTGTAATGTGAGATGTGCACACCAAAATATTTGTATGCTTCTACTTTGGTTAGATGGGCGTCTTTAAGCGTGTAATCATGGAATGTGTATAGTTAGTAGTCTTACAGGAAACATGCATTACCTGGCACTTAGTATGGTTTAGTTTAATTTGTTGAAGCTCAAGGTTATCTGGTGAATTAGGTATTTTGCGATAAATCGTGCAGTCATCAGCAGCCTTACGTATGATATTTTTTCTGGTAAGTCATTTATGTAGACTATACTCCGTTTCATACATCAAGTGCAACACTACCAAAGCTACAGCTCTTGTTTGCGCTCTCCGCATCCGCGATAAAACATAGTGCCTGCTCTTGACGAGAGAAAATAATAGTTGCTTTGTCTGGAAGCTTAATACATTTTACATTTGCCATTAACTTCATAAAAAGCACCTTTTATAGGGAGAAAAGGTCGGATGCGGCTAATTTGTATGTTTTTTTATGTCGTTTTTGTTCGTGCCGCGTTTTGCTGCCCCGCAACCTTGCCAGCTGTGCCACCAGATGGCGCTGGCTGTGCCCTCCGCGCTGCGCATCTCTTTTTGAGAAAATGGTTCTTTGGTGCGCATTTTTTCTAAAAGATCCGCTCTGTGAAGATGTCTAAGCATGCGAAGCATGTTATTGCAAACGTGTATGCTCGGAATAGAGCCCGTTTCGGCAGGAACCACTCGCCTACAGAACGAGCGCGTAGTGATACGCCTCCTGTTTTTTTTTCTTGCGGACTACTTGCGTAGCTTTCGCTGCGTTGCACCTGATGTATGAAACGGAGTATAGAAAAAGCAGAGGTTTTTGGACAGATGGTTGAGGAACGCCGGAGTTACAGGGCATGCATGTGAGTGGCAATCGATTGCTGTTATGAACTGAGTACGATTAGATAGAAAACATTCAATCCATTTAAGATTGTTGGAGAAGAGTGGAAATCTGGGCTAGTTGGTACATTATGAAGAGGAGAACCAGTCAAAAACAAGGGCAAAAATAGCGTCGTACACTACGACGACTGGACTAGCAACTGTTTTTATAGAAAACAGCAAACACACAGCAAGGCTGGCAGGGCAGGCGCAACATAAACAGTGCCACAATCCGGAAATCGCATGGGGAAAACCCTGGAATATTTTGCTGGCGATCTAAGAAAACGAATTCTTTTTCCAACAAGGATGCCGATGTCGTACTGAGACATTTATCGCTATTCACACTGACGAAGAATGTTGGGATGGACATGGACTGAGCTTGAGCACTAGTAATCTATGGCACACGCTGTCGAACGCCGTTGCGACGTCTATGAACATGTAGTATATAGTGCATGACCGATCAATGGGTGGAAATATGTTATTAGTAAAGCACAGCAGCTGATTTTGGCAAGAATGTTTTTGTTTTGTTTTTTCTGAAGGCAAGCTGGTAGTTATTAAAAATGACTGGATTTGCTGAGAATCACGATGTGAAATGACGCGCTCTAAAATTTTGCGCGGGACACTGGCTAATCAAATCGATCTATAATTGTGTGGTCAATGACGGCTTTCCTTATTTGTGCAAGGTAATCAACTGCCCTATCTTCCAGTCCCCCAGGAGAACTCGTGATTCCGAAGACTACGAAAAACTATTGGCCATAGTGCGGAGAAGTACACATGGATATTTTTGTTTAAATTTCGGATGTATTCCACCCTCACCGGGAGAAGAAATATTTGTGTTTTGAAGGAATTTACTGTAGTCAACGCAGTCAATCCCAATCGAATCTATTGCTGGATATATGCAAAGAGGTAAACTAGAAAATTAAGGAGCCTTGTTAAATTTTTTGCGATAATACAGAATTCAAGATAGCACAGCAATGGTGTCTTGGGATAGGCAAGTCATCATCAGAGGTGAGATCGATGGTTTTGTGTTCGTTTCCGTTAACGACATTGCAAACGTTACGTGAACTGCTTCGTAATTAAGAAGGCGGCGTTTAATTTAAGAATTATTGATTGGCTGTAGATAACGCATGAATGTCATCAGCACGGTGATAAGCAGCCCACATATATTGGTCGACTCATGTTTATTCCGGCACGTCTGAAGGTGCATTTCTTTTTGTTAAGTAGTCGTTTCAGTGTTGGGATAAACCAGAGCGATTGCATGTGGGATTGAATTCTGCGTGAGCTAGGGCACATATTCTTATCTCGGCAGAGTGATCTTACGTTTAAATATGAGCCAGTTCTCAAGAACTGACCACTCGGAGAATTCTGGGAAAACTTCATGCCGGAAGACCTGATGTTCGCTTTTGATCGATAAGTTATCGGCGCTTTGGATAGTTCCTGGTTCATTTGAATCTATTTTCTGTTAAATGCGACATGGTGAATGTGTTAAAAAGAACAACGGAGGGATCACTGAACCCTGGTAAAACAGCAAGATAGTGAACAAGGTCTGGGTGCGTAGTAATATCAGGAAGAAAATAGCTGCTCTAGACTAAGTGACGCGAGTCTCTAAAGAAGCTATGGGCTAACTGCGCAACAGCTTACTGCACAGCGTTTAAGTAGGGGCTGCTATCTTGCCATCCCCCACCTGTGTATTCTCAGAAACAATAAAAATAACATTTAGCGGTAGAATTCTGCAATTCCTGGATTAGGGAGATTGACTAAAATATCGTTTATTGTATCATAACGGCTCCTGTAGCGTATTATAGTGCTGGAGCATTGCAATGTTTCGACAAAGATCGTGTGTGATTCTGAAGAGGTTCTCTGCGCTGGCTTTTCTTATGGCAACATTGCGTTATAGAAAGAGATGGTGAAACAGTGCGGCACCCTCAAGAAAGTATTTGAATCCACTTTGCGCGCCGGTAAGTTAGCCCGATGCTGTTGCCTTTGAAACTATCTTAAAGGGGAAGCTGTCTGCGTCCACACACGTACGCGAAAATCCAGTACACACGTTCACGTTGGTACACTTCTGCTATGCGGAAGCGCTCTATTGATTTGAAGTCAGCAATCACAGCGTCCTATTTCCTCTTTTCCACCATGGCCACCTGAACAACTTTTATTTATGTTGGATATTTCATCGGCTTAGGAAACAGAGTGGTGTTGAGTGATGTCTGCTAACAACGTGAAAGTGGATCACACTGGAGGGGACGCTGTTTACGTCGCTTGTAAATAAACTCAGTGGGAAATCAGAGCACAGTGTGAATGACAGCAAATGAAGAAGCAAACAAATAATAGTTCTGTTTTTTTTTTATCCTCGGATTAGAAAGGCAAAGTGTGCCGAAAAGTGAATTTTTATAATGTTTATGAAGATGTTTGAAGAACTGAAATTGGTGAGGTTTTCAAAGTACAGTTTAGCAAAATGGCCTGAAATAGAGATTTTTTGCTCTTATTGAAAGTATTTCGCTGCAGCATGTAACAGAACTGAATAGGGTTCCCTTTCCAGTACTGTACGAGCAGAAGAGAAGACGGAGAGACAGAGAACGTGAAGCCAGATTCACGAGGAGCTGTTGAAGTGCTCCCCTGATTTGAGGAACTGAAAGGGAAACATTATAGTGTCGAAACCAAGTTTTCATGTAAATAATAAGGTTGTATTATAGACCTGAGGATATATTACGCTTAATATTAGTGTGTTCACTCAAGGAACGGAACACAAATATCTTGGAGTAAGCATATCTCATAACCTTATATGAAACTCTGATATAAACTACATCCTCAGCATTAAAAATAACTTTGTTCCTTAGAAGGGGCCTCAAACTAGCGGCACTGGAGACGAGCAGAGCCAGACTAGCCCGTTATAACGTTCATGCTGCTTTCCAATCAGATCAGTATTGATCAGTCTAAATATATCGTTATTGCAGGCACGACACCTACTCGCCAAACGCATTCGCAGATTTAGTCGAGTACACATTCCAGACCACCTGATCTAACACTTCATCTTCCTGCTAACCGTATATGAATCGAATAGCATGATCACGGCTACAAATGTCGCTTGCTCTTAGAGTTCCTTCGCCTTCGCAGCTGTTCCGCTGATTATTTTTGTGTATGCCGTGTCGCCTAAATCCAACAATATATTGTTACGTGGTGACAAGCGAAGAGGACAGCGCAAGATGGCGATAGGAGGAAGGAGGATTTAATGGTTAGCCTAGTGCGAGGGCTCCTCTCGCGCCACTGCCTACCTTCTTCTTCGTAACACTCCCCGAGGCCACCGAGCGATCGTCCCAATCGGTTCGCTTGAAGTTGATGGTGACGTGACGGTGAGGATGTTCAAGGAAAGACAGGAGTGAAAAACTTGCTTGCCACCACGATGTCTGATGCGTGGGTGATCCACATCGGGGCTGTTCAACCATCCGTCACCAGAGTCCATGGGACCGATGGCTCGAGGTCACGTCGGGCGGCTTGGGCAGGGGTTGCGTGTTCGGTTCCTTCGGGTCATTGGGATCTTTCGGGTCCTTCGTCTCGGTTTTGGTTGGTCTATCTGTTCTCCTTGTCTTCAGGTCCGGGCTGGGGGATGGGCGGTGGTAGTTGGTCGGATCTGGGCTGGAAGGGCGAAGCTGCTCGGCGATGTCCCTGGGCCCTCGGTCGATGGCCCCGGCTTACAGATGGCGTCGATGCTCCAAGGCGAAAATGGGGATGACGTACCCTGCACCTCCAACCAAAATGTTACGTGGTGACAAACAAAGAGGACAGCACAACATGACGATAGGGTGAAGGGTGATTTAATGGTTGGCGCGAGGGCTCCTCTCGCGCCACTGCCGATCTTCTTCTTCGTAACAATATATTTATTATTTTCCTTATCGTTTTTGGTTACTGTTCACTTTATCACTGCTACTCTTCGTTATTCAAAGTTTGTATGTAAAGTTTCTATAAGAATATTAAAGCTACAAGCGCAACAAGGCAAAATGCACACATTTGCGTTTCTACGCAAATGTGCGCATTTTGCGTAGCTTTCTAGCTACGCACGCCATGCCGTGGGGGTAAGGTGTATTACAAGTCGCTTAAGAATGTAACACGTTCTAATGATGTTTAACTCATGCTCTTCCTATTAAATCCCATATGTGGTTGACAGTGTGCGAATATAAATAAATAAGAACAGCACAGGTTTCAGCATCCTGTGCAGCAAAGAGGTGACGAAACAAGACATGAAATAACATGGCATGGTTTAGTCGCTGCCTACTTACCGAAAAGCTTCCCCGAAACAAGCACTTCTGAAATGACCGAAAACGATCCTGTGACCGCCTTTTGCAGCAAATCGAAAGCAAGTATTTCTATCGTTATTTTGGAACGAGAAGTGCGTGCTCAGCAAAGCGAGTGGCTCTCATACAATGGTCATTAAGCCTTTTCTAACTAGAAAATACGAGCGGTGAGGACTTGAAAGGCCACCCAAACCATACTGCATAGTTCTTATTTGGAGTTCAGACTAATGTTCTGAGCGAATCAATTAGCATAGTTTGAAACACTATTAGTTTCCACTGCCCGTAACGGCATGCTGACGAGGAGCAACTTTCATGTCACTTACAATTCGTAAGAGAAGCCGTTAAACACATTATGAAGCATTTTCGGTTTTTGAATGATTTTCCAGCGCTTGTAAAACATACGGCTTGGCGGAAATGCTGGACTCGCCTGGAGGATCCGCGTGGTCACGATTTTCTAAAGATTATTGGATGAGACTTTTATTTAGGAAGCTTGATCCCCCACTCGCGTCTTCACATATGCGTAGAGAATGTTACTTTCACCGACATATGCCGAGAGAACTTTTCAACGCGTGATCAGGAAACTTTAGCTTTAAGATCAAAAGAACAATGCTTTGTTGAATGCTTGAAACTCATTTATTCGTTTAGCCCACAAATATGAAACATTTACAGGCAGCTATTTGCAGCTAAACTTCACAGATAAAAAATTTAACTGTTGAATGCTATCAGCTATCTTTAACCAGACGCATTGAGTTAACTCGCGTGTTGCACTAGGTACGAGTTTCTGTCGGCTGTTTCTCTTCTCTGGATCACGGTCGGACCGGCGTTAAAATGCGCACTTCCGCAGTTGGCTTCTCACTCGAGTGTCCGCCCACACTCCCGGTGGACGCCCTTGATCACTTCGCAGCTTTGTAGACACAAAGCAGGCAAGCGCGCGGTCGTATGCTCCGCGTTTAAAACCTAATTACGGCACTGAGTCATATTTAAAGCGGTCTAGCAGCCGGACGCATATTTGTCCCTGCAGCAATTTCCGGCAGCATCGAGTTGGCCGACTCCTTCCGAGAAACGTCAATGATTCAGCATCACGTGCAGTGCGTGTGCCTGACTGTTTGTGAAGCTAAAGCATAAATAGTGAGCAACATGGGATATTATTAGCCAAAACCTAAAGGAGCACAGTGCGCTGATGTCTTTCAGTGAGTGCCACTGACACGCTAGTGAGCGCTTTAGCTGCATTATATCCTGCGCAGACCTCGCCGTTTGGTTGATGTGTGAAGTTCAGGACCTTGGGCACTTGGTCCTTTGGGAACCGCCTTTCTCTCCAAGAGCATTTCGCCACACACTCACTTGAAGCTAATTGCTACCATTAGCAACGCCCGAGTATGTTTAGCCTCCATTTGTCCGTCTTACATCTAGTGTATGGAACCGTATTTGTCGAGGTTGATTGTTAATGCTTCGTGTGTTTAGTGCCAGGGTTATGTCACTGCTGCTGAGATAATTCTAAAAGGGCACCGCCGTAATTAAGAAATAATTACGCTAGATATTTTTAAAAATGTGTTGTCTGTAAAGAGGGTTCCAGTCGCAGTCGGCAAATATAAAAGGAAGGGCGGCAACATGGTTTTCGTTCAGTTGGCAAATATCATTCGCCAGTGCCGTGCATCTCATCTGAAAGAAAGGTAGCGGTTTCGTGGCAGCTGAGATAATCGTTACCAGGGTAGCATTTATTTGCTTAAGTTCAAGCGACGTTGATTCACCTGCAAAGCTCGCCGCAGTGTTAAGCGGTAACCGCATGAGGCGACAGGCCCTACAGATCCGTCGCACGACGCCGCCGCCAACGCCTGTCGTCGCTGGTGCATACCGCACGGAGCGACGACCGGCTCAGCGACAGAGAGGCGCGTTTTCAGCGTTGCTGTTACCGCCGCCTCGTCATTCCGTCAAGGGGATGTGCAATCACGCTATATCCAATTTCTAGCAGTAAACAGAATTAAGTAAGGATAAAACACTGATGAAATTTATGTTTAGTAGCGCAGAGGTGCGCTACTACACAAGCAGCGACTTTCTCCTGCTCCTTTCGAAAATTAACAATATCTAGGCACAGTAGCTTTTTTTTTCTTTTACTACCCCTACAAGCTTTAACTGAATTGTCTCGATGCACTCATCAGACGAAGTCAGAGCGTGCATGCAGCAGGTTCTTTGCCCAAACCGGACAAGGAAAACAAACTTCACACGCAAAAACAAACAAAAAAAGCCAGAAAGGAAGTTGAGCACCCCAAAGCCTTCTGCGATTGGCTGCCTCGCGAGCTGCTTCCGGGCGAGACGCGAAATTTTCTAAAAACCCAGAAACTGAGCAACAGCGACGAGCGACAATGCTTTGGCGGCCCTCAGCATGTCGCCGCGAATTGTCGCCTCAAGCGGTTAGCGCTTTAAGAGAGAACATACTTTGGCGGTAGGGTCGGTACTATTCTTCTGTCATGTTTAATTCGCACAAATGAACACTCATACGAATAAAGTAACACACACACACACACACACACACACACACACACACACACACACACACACACACACACACACACACACACACACACACACACACACACACACACACACACACACACACACACACACACACACACACACACACACACACACACACACACACACACACACACACACACACACACACACACACACACACACACACACACACACACACACACACACACACACACACACACACACACACACACACACACACACACACACACACACACACACACACACACACACACACACACACACACACACACACACACACACACACACACACACACACACACACACACACACACACACACACACACACACACACACACACACACACACACACACACACACACACACACACACACACACACACACACACACACACACACACACACACACACACACACACACACACACACACACACACACACACACACACACACACACACACACACACACACACACACACACACACACACACACACACACACACACACACACACACACACACACACACACACACACACACACACACACACACACACACACACACACACACACACACACACACACACACACACACACACACACACACACACACACACACACACACACACACACACACACACACACACACACACACACACACACACACACACATACACACACACACACACACACACACACACACACACACACACACACACACACACACACACACACACACACACACACACACACACACACACACACACACACACACACACACACACACACACACACACACACACACACACACATATATATGTATGTATATATATATATATATATATATATATATATATATATATATATATATATATATATATATATATATATATATACATATATATATATATATATATATATATATATATATATATATATATATATATATATACATGCAGACAACATTAATACCCAAGAAAGTAGCAGGGGGGACAGCGGCCTATGTAGCTCAGTTGGAAGAGCACCGGACGCGATATTCAGAGGTCGTGGGTTCGGTTCCCACCATCGGCACGTTGTTTTTTCTTCTACTTAGCGTTTAATTGTCTTTCCCCTGAACAGATTACATTACTAATTATTTATGTGATTATCGAAGAAAAAATTTATAAATAAAATAAAAAAAAACGACAAAGTACAATCCCCAATGCTTTCCTTGGCCTCGCCGACTGTTGGCTTCTTTTCTTCATGTATTACAACGAGCACCCTAATTTCCCCTTCATTTATCTGCTTATAGCTTACGGGGGTCTCGGTTCTGGCAGTCTTGAAGCCGTAGGTAGCGTAAGAGGGTTCTAGCACAGCTTTCGCCCTCGCTCTTGATCACGTTCTACGTGACGCTGGCGGTAACGCAGGACGTTCCACGTCCGCCACTTTGGTTGAGGAAGCGCTGGTGAACACTCTCAAGGTTCGTATACAAACAACATTAATACCCAAGAAAGTAGCAGGGGGACTGCAGCGGCCGATGTAACTCAGTTGGAAGAGCACTGGACACGATATTCGGAGGTCGTGGGTTCGGTTCCCACCATCGGTTGTCTTTTGTTCTACTTTGCGTTTAATTATCTTTTCCCTTAACAGATTTCATTACTAATTTACGTGTTTATTGAAGTAAAAATTAATAAAAAAAAAACAAAAAAAAAAAGACAATGTGCGATCCCCAATGCTTTGCTCGTCCTCGCCGACTGTTGGCTTCTTTCCTTCAAGTATTACAACGAGCACCCTCATTTCCTCTTCAATTATCTGCCTATATATATATATATATATATATATATATATATATATATATATATATATATATATATATATATATATATATATATATATATATATATATATATATATATATATATATATATATATATATATATAAATATATATATATATATATACATATTAATAGAGAGAGAGAGACAGAAAGAGAGAAAGGGGATTATTTGGGCTTTGTTGAGAACATGTTCGATAAAAAATCAGAGGCGTTGAAGGTAAAGAGAATATATTATAAATTTCAGCCGCGGGACCGGCCTTCGCCGGCCTTCCAACGATGGCCGGTCCCGCGGCCGAAACGTCAAATACATGCTTGTTTCCTTCACCACGTGTGTACGTTTCTCGAACATCAATATATTTATATATTTTTTATTTATTTATTTAGAAATATTACAGAGTCGCTTGACTCCAGGCAGGTGTGGACACAAAGAAAAACTACATCACATGAATTTATCAACAAAGGCAATCACAATCAAATACAGAAAGCCAAAGCATGGAACATATAAAAAAAAATGCAGAAATACAAGTGCAACTTCACCCAAGCATTTTAAAATTTGCGTCGAACTGTTCGGCACTGGGACTGTCCACAATATTCCTAGGTCATTTATTCCAAGCGTGCATGGTTCTCGGAAAAAATGAATACTTGAAGGTATTGTTCAGGGGGGTATATTCCTCAATCATTTTCCCGTTATCAAAACGCGAGCTTGTGCGCAGACTGTGAGGGGTAATAAAGTTTTGATTGTTGATTTGTATTATGTTGTTATATATTAAATACAAGTTATTATAACTTGCAGTAAGAACGCCTCGCCCGAAGTGTATCGAGACCAAGAAAATCAAGCATTTCTGTCACGCTATCAGTGCGTTTGTATTTGTTGCAAATGAACCTGGCCGCTGTTCTTCGAACTCTTTCTACTTTGTGAATATTTTTCGCCGTATATGGGTCCCATAGACACGAATCATACTCCAGACATGGCCGGACTAGCGCTTTATATGCTGCTTGCTCCACATGCATGGACGCTTTTGAAAGCTTGCGTCGAATAAACCAGAGAGATTTAAAGGCTTTGGCGCAAACTGTATTAATATAAAGATCCCAACTCAGATTGTGTGTAATAGTAACTCTGAGATATTTAACAACAGTCGATTCCTTAAGTGCGATGTCATCCACAGAATAAGAATGTTTTAAAACTGTTTTGTTCCTAGATATACGGACGACTAAGCACTTGTCAGCATTTAAAAGCATGTTCCAATTTGTGCACCACCTAAAACATCAGCGAGGGCTTTGTTAAGTTTACTTTGGTGAGCTACACATTTAACTGAGGTATAAAGAACGCAGCCATCTGCGAAAATCTTTATCTTAACATCACTGTGTATGAATTTAACGATATCATTAACATAAAGAAGGAATATAATTGGTCCCAGAACCGATCCTTGTGATACCCCTGATGCTACCTACAGTGTCTCCGAGCAGTAGTCATCAACTTGGACGTACTTTTACCTGTTTTATAGATAAGCCCTAATGAATTCGTAAAGTCTGCTATTTTTTCTGATCTCGTAAAGTTTCTGTATTAGGTTATTATGAGATACTTTATTAAAAGGTTTCGCATAGTACAAAATTATAGCGTCAATCTGCTCCTTGATATTAATCACGAGTGCAAAATCATGGCATGCATAAGGAGCTGTGTTACAGTCGACAAGCCACACCGAAACCCGGGCTGTGCGTTTGATAACAGTTTGTTTTCTTCAAGAAATACGGTCAATGTCGACCAATTACATGCTCTAATATTTTGCAACTTGTTGAGGTAAAGGAGATTGGGCGGTAATAGAATACACACAGGCGATCAGTTGACTTGTACATGGGTATGATACGGGCACCTCTCCAGTCTGCCGGAAGAGAACACTGCGCTAGTGACGCGTTAAAAATGAGGAACAAGTAGTGCGAAATCTATTCCGCGTGACGGCGAAAGAAAACTGTAGGAATACTATCGAGTCCAGCAGCTTTTTTTAGCGTCAAGATTAAGCAGTAAGTTTAATATACCTTCCTTGGACACAATAACATCAGGCTTAAAAAAAATGTATTCAGGTTTAGTAACAAGATTAGTATCTTTGCAGGAGTATACGGATTGAAAGTAGGTGTTAAATTCATCGGCAACTGCTTTTGCCTCTGACACCGCAGGAACCCATCAACCGTTAACAAAATACTATTGGATTTGTTGCTAACTATATACATCCAAATTTTCCCTGGCGCATCTTTGAGGAAATCGCTTAAAGTGATAGTGAAAAAAGTTTCCTTAGCTTGTTTAAGCTGAGTTTTCAGCGCTGCGTTTAGAGTGTTGATATCAGGGTCTCGAGGTCTGCCTGAGCGTCTCATTCTCTTAAGCTTTCTTTTCATGTGGATTATCTGTCTCGTAATCCATGGGTTCTGGTTCTTTTTCTTAACCCTAAAAGGAACAAACATGGCAATACAATGAATAAAAATTTGTTTGAATTTACACCACAAAATATTCACATTTTCGTCAGCATTAAAACCATCCAAATTAAATTATAAGTCGTCTAGGATGCTCTCATCATTTGCCCTGTTGAAATCCTTCACAACGATCATAGCCTTGGTTTTGGCAGATCACCTCTGAAAGGAAAATGTGCCAAATACTAAGTTGTGATCAGAGAACCCATTCATGACATCGACCGTGTCACATTTGATAGCGGTACTTACAAACAAATCAAGAATATGTCGAGCAGTTGCCGTGACTCTGTTAGGGCCAGTAACAATCTGAGCTAGATCACATGAAAATGCAAGCTTCTAAAGAATCTCTGAGTGCCTAGCGTTCATGCCGATCGTATTCATGATCGGTAAATTAAAGTCCCCGACTAAGACAAACTGCAAGTGCTTCACGTATATATATATATATATATATATATATATATATATATATATATATATATATATATATATATATATATATATATAATGTCTCCTCACAAAGAAATTGATCCGTTTTGTACGATATGCAGTAGTTTTCTAAAAAGAATATATATCCTGAATCACTAGAGGGGAAAAACGCCTTTTTTAATTGCCATTTCAAATAGTTGCAAGTTTACAGTCCTTCTGGTATATTAAACTTTTGTCGTCCATTATTAACGCGAAAGCGTTACATCGCTATGTTCACAGATTTCTGTCCACAGACTGTATCCGCAGACCGCGTCCACAAACTCGTGTCCGCAGCAGTTGCGGGTAATTGAGAAGTGGTACAGGTTAATGAGTAGTGTCAATCGATAAAGGCTGACGTAATGTTGCTACAGAAAAAATATTTATGCCAAAAAGATTATTAGGTAAATAATTAGAATAAATGGTTCACAGAAAAGGAAAGGCGCAGTATCTGCCACACTTGTTCTGGGGACATCTGAACCGCGCTGTAAGGGAAGGGAGGAAGTGGGAGTGAAAGCGGAAATAGAGAAACGGGTACCGTAGTGTATATGACATCATGCAGCCGAAAATAGAGCCGAAAAAGGGGCACAGGAAGGGAATGGTGCGCAATTTGAAAGTACCAAAGACTAAAATGGACGAACAAGAAGTGAAATAAGCAACTGGAAGCAACCAGAAGAAAATAACAGCAGCATCCGTGCTTTCGCATTACTCCAATGTAGATTCTGCAGTGCTCTTTAAATTTTTTACTCAATAAATCTATGCACCTTTTACTTAATAGTAAAACATTTTTGTTGCCGTAGACATTTTAGTAAAATATCGCATACTTTATTTCAGGAGCAGCGCACTGCAGAAAAAGTCGATTTTTAATCTTGCATTCCAGCGTGAAGAATTAAATTGTTTTCACTAAAACGTTTTGCCTTGATTATAAAGTCTATGTTCATAATTTGAGGCGAAATGTGAGGCTCTAGACCATTAGGTACTTCCGTCACAACGCACCCGATTAGGCCAAATTTCGAAAATTACAAAAAACAAAAAACAACAGAAATATTTGATTCAAATGTAATAAAAAACACTTCGATTTTTATTAAAATCTCTCTGAAGAACCCTCAGCACCTTAAAACCGTTAGAGACTAAAAAGGTGCTCCATTATCTTGTTTACCATTACACAAGTTAATATAGAACTGAGAGCCTGTACTGAAAATTGTCAATATTTAGCACCACATTCTGGCACGATCTAATAAATTATTGCCATTAAAAACTTTCCCCGGTATTATGGAGGCCTTGTTCTTTATTCATGGTAAAAGTTGTAGTTCTGGAGACGTCTGTTAGTTCTCCATATTACTTGGAAATTGGCCAAAAATCAATATTATAAAAACATGAACAACTTCAATTCGAAAAGTCATAATCTTTTTCGATATTTATTCAAACCACCTAAAACAATACTCAGCTATGGATAAATATCAGGAACTAAATGTATAGCCTTATGTAGAGCAAAAGTACAAAGTTTAAACAGTGAGGGCATGGATGTATTCTTTATGAACTCCTTAGACCTTCCACTTGAAAAATAGGCTTGAGAATTTCTATTCAGCCCTATTAGCTGAATTTAGTTACATTTGACCTCATGCAATATCCAAAGCCTTCTCAGTACTTATAAAGTCGCTTTCCGCTTGTTTGCAGAAATGATGACAGCCTAAATGAAAAAAGTGGCTATTTCATTCAATTTTATGAAAAAATGAACGTTACAGTTTAGCTTTCACTCCATCCTGGAATTTTCATTATATTACGGTGCAATGATATTAAATCCAGCTCTTAATTTAATTATTTCTTATCTCGGTTTTCCTTGCAAGCGAAGAGCAGTTTAGTAGATCCTTTATGTATGCCAGGCCTTGTGAACGGCACAGAATCCCACCGCGACCAACTTGGCGTGCCTCAGTTATTCCTTCGTAGAAAGATGTGGCTTTCTGAAGAGCAGCTCGAACAGCCCCTGGGTTGTTAATTTTAGTGGTGCCGCCATCCTTAGGAGCGAGCGCCAGAGGGATGCTGCGGACGCTGGAGCTCTGAAAAGCGTCCAAGGGTAGATTAGTAGACAGAAGAGAAGCCCACCAAATGGAGCTCCCCTTGGCCAGGAGACTGGGTCGACATTACCTTAAATTACAAATTTCATCACGTGCGTTAGCCACAGACAACAAACGACACAAAGGTGCAATGGGGAAAAACAAAACCAAGACCAGCAACCCAATACTTAGCCGATCGGCGTGTAAGTAGTCACGAGATCACCCTCGAAACGTAGAAACTTGCGTGCGCCGATGGTTCTCCTCTAAATTCTTGGCACATACCCACACAGTGGAATCGGCCAAGAATTGGGTGCAAAAATATTTGATTTTGAGATGAATAATTACATCGAAAAAAAAAAGAAATGATTGCTAAGAAATAGAAAAGGAAATTCTTCTTCCCTTCGTTTCTTTCCTTCTTCTTCCATTCTTCTTCTTCTACCTTGATAAATGGCACATACAGCGAAGGGGGATCGGCCAGGGTTCAGCGTGGACTGCGAAATGTCCTACAGATACTGAATTAGTATATTAAATGTTATATCAACTAAACAAAAAAAATAAGATTTAAGATTGCAGAATTGAATGAAAGGAAATAAAAATACGGTGCAAAAATTTGGAATACAAATATCAAGGGAATCTGTACATAGTTTTGATGTAGTTATGTAAATACTGACAAATTTGAGGCAACACAAATCCTTTTGCACAAACACTATAGGAGAGTAGAAGCGTGACCGACATCGTAAGTCTCAATTATGCTATTGGAATTTCTTTAGGCACCCTTCTCTGACGTAAAAACCTTCGGCAAGTGAAGGAAATGTTCAATATTTTGAATGTCAGCGCAAGCCTCACAAAGGCTTGTGGGGCTGAACCCGCATCTACATATGTGAAGATTTAGGCGGGGGATCCTACATCGCATGGGAGTCAGTTTACCTCACTCTGCCGTGATTGGCATGAACGAACTTTCCATGAGTACATGAGATGCTAGTATTCTGCCGTAGATAGCAAGGGATCTTTGCACGAGGTGGCTATGTATTGATAATGCTGAAAACGGGACATTCAAAAAATGATGATATTAGGGATTGGTGCATAGAAAAGGTGCATCAAGGGCTTATTTAGCTAAGAAATCTGCCGCTTCATTCTGGAAAATACCGCAGTGACCGGGGACCCAGTAAAGCGTATTTCTTTCACCCATCTCGGTATGAAATACTTTAGTGAGCGGCTCACAAGAGCTTGCCGTGCTGACTCCAGTGACAATATAACAGAAAGAGAATCTGATAGAAAATATGTTTGACTGATTGCGGGGAACTTTTAAAAGTACAAACCCAATTGTCATAAACTCTGCTAAAAATATCGGTGTGTAGTCCGGGACGCGCACCGAAAAAATCCAGACTCTGAAACAATTCCAATCGCTGCTTTCTGCGCAGTCCAAGACGCATCAGTGGCGATTACACTGTGATCAGAGAACGTTTCAAAGTGATCAGATAGAAGACATGATATTAGACTTGAAAGTAAGGGCTTCATACTAGATGGAAATATAGAATCAAAATTGATGTTCACAATAGGACTTATAGAATCGAGGTCCACACCAATGTTTGCTGAAATGCTCTGCGTGAAAACAACCTGGGGCATGCAGAATCTTGGCCACCGGTGAGAAAGAAAGAGGGCCGGTTTTGACACAAAAAATAGGTATAGCCACACCGGGAGTAGCCTCAAATGACTTTAAGAATGATTTGACAGGTAGAAGGCGGAAACGGGAGTTAAGGTCCGGAATACGGGCCACCAAGTACAGAACAGTGGTGGAGATTGACTGAGGAACACCTAGGCAGAGGCGCAACGCACGCCACTCTAAAAGCAGAAAAGGATACAGATTATATTTTGGACAACCAGAAAAAAGAATGCAGCCAAATTCCTGAATCGTTCTCACATACGATTTGTACAGAAGTATAAGAGAACCACTGAAAGATGACGAGCTTGTTCTTTCTCACACTTCATTTTTCTCTCCTCAGCGCTGCCTGACAGTATTTTTGAACACGAGTTTCTTCAAGTACACTTACGTACTATCATAAAAAAAAAAAAACGCTTCGCGCATGATGGTTTTCATGGAGTGATATATATCTTTATTCCTGACACTAGAGACGACTTATCGGTTTTCAAAACTTACAATGGGGCTAAGAAGTAGACGTGCTTAATTTTTAATGCGGATCGTTCAGCGTGAGTAAGCTTGCAATATATATCTTTTGTGAAGATCTGGGCGATGAATTATATTGAGCCTGTGCCTGTGAAATTGTTTTAATATTTACACGTAGACTGAATAGAAGACTCTTTTCTTGGAGCAGATATTTTAAATATATACACGGCGGGTCTCGAGGGAGAGCGCAAGAGTGCGCCGTGATCCGGCCGTGATCAATAAAAGATAAAAGGAGTGACTGAATAGATATGTGCGTAGGGCACCAGGTAAGAATGGCCGCGGCCACATTAATTGCAAGAAAATCGTGAAAACGGCGGCAGCAGCGACCGGGCGTGGCGTAGGTATCCAGAGCGTTTTGAAACATCCTTCGGGCGCTTCATCATCTTCGTCATGCTGCCTGTGCTGGTCACACGCGCCGCTGCAAGTGTTCGTTAGTATGTCGTTGCTTATTTGTGGGGCAAAATCCAATGTGTGTTTGTATCCCACGCCTTAAATTTTAAAGCTAGCTGCACGATGCATAGACGATGGATAATTTTTGTTTGTATTTTAGGAAGGCCTTTTGGAAACCCACTGAGTACCCAGCGACTTGTATTAGTACCCAGCGATGGATACCCAGTACCTATCGCATGCAAGACGTACTACTTTGCTGCTTTACCGTAATGTGCATGCACCCACTATGGTGTGCTCCACGGGAGACAACTTCTGGGCCCGCAAGTTATCCCAGTGAAGCTGCCAAGATCAGCTGTGACACATGGGGGTGCTACCGTGTAGAGGTTCGACAGAGGCATGCAGCCCCGGCTTTTCTACCAAAAGGGGGCAAAAATCTTACGCAGTAAGATAAAACGGCATTCGAATAGAGCCTCATAGCCATCGATGTCGTACATGTTGAACTTTCGGGAAACGCTTAGTTAGCTTGTCTTCCGGATTGGTATGAGTGTCAGTCGGTGGTTAATTTTTTTTTTTCAAATTCTGTTTCCTACAAACTCCCGTAAAGACATCAAATGCGAGGGACAGAGAGAGAGAGGAGAGAGGCAGGCTATCGAATTCCTTTATAAAGTATATCAAAAAGCAGTACACGTGCGTTTGGCAGTCAAATGAAGAAAATATACCGCAAAACGTACCACTAGATGACTGAAGCCCTTACCGTTCTGAAGCCATGCATGACTATAAGCAAATATTGCCAGCCTAAACGCTATGAATTGCCTCAGAGCGAATAATGCCTTCTAGTCATTTGAAGCTCGCAAAGGTTATCGAAGTATATGTTCTGATTTAATCACAAGGGAACGAAGACATACCTTGTGTACGCGCACTATGTTCTCCTTTCCGGCTTCGTTGTAAGAGATCATTGAAGCCCAGCAAGGAACCTGGCAGTGATAGCTGCTCAGGTCTTAAAAGGGAGACATGACAGGAAATGTGGAATTGAAGAAGTGTTTGAATTTCATTCATAGATCATTATGCTTTCTTTCACGCCGAGTAAATTTCAGGCTAAATAGGAGGGTAATAAAGTTTGCCAACAACCGACATGCATCCTTTTCTTTTATTAACGAATGACAATGTATTAAGCTCCACTTGAAGGCATTGGAGAGAAACCCATATAACAGAGGGAGGCCTATGTCTATGCGCTAAGCGTATATCAATTCTCGTCTTCCTGTTTGCGAGAGCAAATTTGTCGTTGCCCTTACAGTAGCGCCAGGCACTGGCTTGTCTCAAGCTGTGTGGAGGTCGATGGGCGCTCGGTGTTGGCTCAGTCGTGCTGGAACATGCCCCGCTCGAAAGCGAAAGCGTATTACGATCGACATATGATACGCATTGACTCCGATTGCGGACCAAGGACGCCAAATCGTATGCCTTAGTCTATACTTGCTGCTCTGGTTTGAGAGTTTGGGGCGCATTGAGGCTCAGTGGCAAGTATAGAGGCGCCGTGCGCGATAATTTTTTTTTTCTCCCCGAATTAATCACCTTCCTCACTTTCTGCATCACGATCGAGAAAAAAAAAGGCGTACTTAGCAGCAACTAAAACGTGTAACTGGGATAAAGTTCTGTAGATAGTCGGGATGTTATGCAGAGGCGCTTTTAGGAGTTTAGCCACGGTATGGTTCACTGTTTTACGATAGTACAGTGCGAGCATGCCCAACCACCTGCGGTTTACTGGTTTACGTCGCATGTTTGCCGTGTTGTCGACACTGATAATAGCCGTATATCATGGCAGATCTCAACACAGAACAACTGTGCGCAGTAATTGTTATTACGTGCTATTGCGCGTCGGGCAAAATAAATTTGCTGATTCTGGCTTCAAAGAAGATCGCGCCTTCTCATCAGCAGATACCTTCACGTGGTGGTGAGGAGGCCTAAGACATCAAAAGAAGAGACTGGTCCTGCCCTGAATAAACTCTTTATTGGGCTGACTAGCGCCCGCGAAAAGAGGCAAGCAAATCAGCTTCGGCGAAAGCAGCCAATCGTTCTCGTCAGTCGTCAAACTGCGAATGCACTCGTCAGCACTCTGTTTAAAGGCGGCAAAAAAGTTCTAGATAAAGCCGCAAAAATGAATAAAACAACGTGGAACAATCTTGAAACAGACGCGAATGGCTGCAGTCATTCCAGATCGCGAGATGTGTACTCGCGCAAGATTAATAAATCCTATTTGAATAAAAACCACGCACGCTGAAGAAACTGACTGAGAAAGATTGACGGCACCAATATCCTTTCAAGTCCGAGTTTTCGCCCGTTCGAAAACTCTTGAAAACAATAAATTCGCCCCAGTGACTGAGCATGCACCATCAAACAAAATAAAGCCTTGTGACATTGCCTAGATCATTCAACACGTTATAACCAAACTGATGAGGGTGCATGGCGGGGGCAGTTGACACAAACAATAAGGATTACAGTTGTTCGCAACAATACAATTTCTTCATGATAATCAATCTGGTTGATAGTTTTAGGTCTGAGCTTCGTTACATTATCAGGCCACACTGAGGAATAAGAAAAAGGACTGATGCTTCACATAACCAAGTGTTATGGACGTACTTGTGACAATTACAGCTCGGAGACAGAATAACCGAACACATAGGTAAGCATAATGGAACAAAACATAAATCAGCTTTAAAGCTCTTCATAATAACTGTTTTTATGACTCTACTTTATCTTCGCGCTCAGTGACATAGTACTTACGTGCCTATACCGGGAATGCTTCTAAAGGTTCTCAGAAATACGGAGTTCAAAATGGGAAGATATTTTCCGGAACCACTTGAGAGCGGCAATGGAGGTAGTTTATCGTAGAAGTTCTCATAACAACATAGCTACCTGACTAACGCTCACTCGCTAATTAAATGTTTAATCAATACAGTTGGGTGGTTAGTGCAAAAGCAAGCTTTCGAATGTGAAGAAGCTCCGTTTGAAGCAGCGGTTTTTTCTTTTCTTCTATTATTTTTTTCTGTTTGCGTGCAAAATCCACCTGTGTGCATTAGATGCGAAGGAAGCTCATTGGAAACACGACGTCCTCTGGTGATGTTTTGCAGTGTCTCAGGCGCCATTTAGAGCCATCTGCTGAGATTTTCCGTACCATGCATATTATTTTGTATTGCCGCTCTAAAAATGACGGGGACGCTGTCGGCAATGTCAGTATACATTTGTCTGTGTACTCTCGAAAGCAAAAGTGGTTACTCACTGCAACGGGTGATGGAGAAAATTTTGAGTGGATAATATAATGATCCCCTTCATGGATCACGGCCTTGTCGTGGCGGAGGGGCTTGCGAAACTCGATGAAGTCGTGAGCTCTGCTGTGTAGGGCCACCCAAGATAGACAGGTCACGGCAGAGAGTTCTGACAAAATGTGATTCACTGGAGAAGGTAATGGCAACCCACTCCAGTATTTCCTGCCAAGAAAACCCTATGGCCAGTCACAATACCATTAATGATATGGCACCGGAAGATGAGTCCCCCAGGTTGGAAGGCGTCCCACATATTACTGGGGATGAACAAAGGGCGATTCCTAGTAGCTCCAGGACGAATGAAGCGGCTGTGCTAAAGCCAAAAGGACGCTCAGTGGTGGATGTGTCGGGAAGCGACCGGAAAGTCCGATGTTGCAAGGAGATATATCACATAGCAACATGGAATGTAAGATCTATGACGCAAGGTAAACTGGATGTCGTCAAGCGAGAAATGGACAGATTGAACATTGATATCTTGATTATCAGCGAGCTCAAGTGGACCGGAAGCAGAGAATTTAACTCGGCGACCATTATGTCTTTTATTGTGGGCACGAATCCAAGAGAAGGAATGGGGTCGCTTTCATAGTAAACAGAAGAATGGGCAAAGCAGTGCTAGGGTACAACCCCAAAAACGACCGAATGATTTCACTTCGGATCCAAGGTCACCCTTTCAACATAACAGTTATCCAAGTCTATGCACCGACCACTACTATTGAAGAAGCTGACGTTGAGAGATTTTATGCGGACCTGCAATGCCTTTTAGACCGCACCCCATCATCAGACGTCGTTTTTCTCATAGGAGACTGGAATGCTAAGATCGGGAGTGAAGAAATATCCGGAATTATAAGCAAGTTCGGTCTTGGCGAGCCAAATGAAGCTGGGCAGAGGCTAGTAGAGTTTTGTCAAGAAAACAACCTGAACATAGCGAATACTCATTTTCAACAGCACTAGAGGCGCCTGTACACATGGACTTCACCGGACGGTCTGTACAGGAATCAGATCGATTATATTCTTTGCCGGCAGAGATGGAGAAGCGCTATACAAGCAGTAAAAGCAAGGCCTGGGGCCGATTTTGGCACCGATCATCAGCTTCTTGTTGCCAAAATTAAGGTTCGATTGAGGAAAACGCAGAAAACTAGAAATCCTTTCAGGTATGATCTGGATCAAATTCCATTAGAATATGCTGTGGAAGTGAGGAATCGATTTCAAGAATTAGATCTAGAAGACAGAGAGCCCGAAGAGATGTGGACTGATGTTCGTGATATAATACAAGAAGTTGCTACTAAGGTTGTTCCAAAGCAAAAGAAATGCAAGAAAGCAAACTGGTTATCTGAAGAGGCTTTGCAAATAGCTGAGGAAAGGAGGATGGCAAAAGTTATGGGGGAAAGAGAAAGATACAAGGTTCTCAATGCGGATTTTCAGAAAATAGCAAGGAGAGATAAGAATGCCTTCCTGAACATACAGTGCCAAGCAGTTGAGGACAACAGGCAATTGAGGAACACAGGAGCTCTGTATAAGACAATCAAAGATATCAAAGGAAGCTTCTGTGCTAAGCTGGGCATGATAAAGGACAAACGAGGCAAGGACCTCACTGAAGCCTTAGAGATAAAGAAGAGGTGGCAGGAATACACAGAACTGTACAAGAAGGACCCAAATGTGCAAACCCAACATAAGACGGTTGTGATTACTGATCACGAGCCGGGCATCCTGAAGAGTGAAGTTTAATGGGCCTTAGCCAGCCTTGCTAAGAACAAAGCAAGCGGAATTGATGGCATTCCAGCTGAGTTGCTTCAAAACCTCAACCATGACGCTGTTAACATTCTGCATACATTATGTCAGAAGATTTGGACAACCCTGCAGTGGCCACAGGATTGGAGTTTACATCCACATTCCAAAGAAAGGCAGTGCCAAAGATTATTCCAACTACCACACGATCGCGCTTATTTCGCATGCTAGCAAGGTGATGTTGAAAATTCTCCAAGGTAGGCTGCAGCAGTATGTGGATCGGGAGCTTCCGGACGTGCTAGCTGGGTATCGCAAGGGCAGAGGAACTAGAGAACAAATTGCCAACCTTCGCTGGATCATGAAAAAAGCAAGAGAGTTCCAGAAACCCATCTACTTCTGCTTTATTGATTACACGAAAGCGTTTGACTGCGTAGATCACAGCAGATTGTGGCAAGCTCTCCAAGAGATGGGAGTTCCAATTCACCTCATCTGTCTCCTCAGGAACCTGTATGAAGGGCAAGAGGCCACAATCAGAACTGGGCATGGTCTTACTGATTGGTTTCCGATCGAGAAAGGAGTGAGGCAAGGCTGCATTACTGTCGCCATGCCTATTTAACCTATATGCAGAGTGCATCATGAGGAAGGCCGGTCTGGACGAGTCTTCAGCTGGAGTGAAGATTGCTGGAAAATGTATCAACAACCTTAGATATGCGGATGATACCACTTTAATGGCAGAAAGTGAAGTGAAACTTAAGAGACTTCTGATGCGCGTACAAGAAGAGAGTGAGAAGTTTGGGCTTAAACTGAATATTAAAAAGACAAAGATCATGGCGTCTTGCCCTATCAAGTCCTGGAGCATCAATGGACAAGAAGCGGAAGCTGTGACAGAGTTTCTCTTCTTGGGCTCCAAGATTACCTCAGAAGGAGACTTCAGCCATAAAATTAGGAGACGCCTGCTTCTGGGAAAAAAAAAGCAATGGTAAGCTTTAACCGCCTAGAAAAAAGCAGAGACATTAGTCTGCCAACCAAGATCCGTATAACTCGTGCTATGGTCTTTCCAGTTGTGATGTATGGATGCGAGAGTTGGACTGTGAAAAAGGCTGACCGCCGAAGAACTGACGCGTTTGAATTGTGGTGCTGGCGAAGACTCTTGAGAGTTCCTTGGACTGCCAGAAGATCAAATCAGTCGATATTGTCGACCATAAACCCTGACGGCTCATTGGAGGGACAAATTCTAAAGTTAAAGCTCAGCTACTTTGGTAATCTGATGAGAAGAGAGGAGTCGCTGGAGAAAGATTTGATGTTGGGAAAGGTTGAGGGTCGCCGGAGAAGGGGTAGGCAGCGAACGCGATGGTTAGATGGCATCCTCGAGGCACTGCAGATGAAGTTATGCGATGTTAGGAAGATAGTGAGAGACCGGAAAGCGTGGCGTGACATGGTCCATAGGGTAACGAAGAGTCGGACACGACTGAACGACTGAACTGAACTGAATATAACGATTCTGTTACGATCGGGCAAGGACTTCATGCCGTCGCCTTCGTTGCAATTGGTCGCTCAAATTTTGAATATGTTCTAATGAGCTTGCATTGCACGACGTCTCGCGGCCTCGCAAGAAAGTAACTAATACAAAAAGATAAAGCCAAATGACGTTTGCGCACTAATCAAGATCACAAGACGCGCTGTTTCGTTAGAATCGTTGACTGCGTGGTGAACTAGCTCAACAACTCAGTGGCGTTCGCGAAACCATCTGCCATGCAGCGTAGGTGCGCGTGTTGCATTTTGTAGCGAAAGCTACATTTGCCACGAACGAGGAGTTTCGCGCGACAGGAGGCACAGAGCGTTGTCAAACAAACACCGCAGCTGGTGGACGCCGCTAGGATGCGGCGTCCACCAGCCGCATCCTAGAGGCCGCGGGCTCGCTGCGTCATTTGACAATCAAGAAGCAACCGGAAGAAGAAGATGTCTCGTCTTTAATACAAGAATAACTAGCTTGACAACAAGGCTAACGCTCGGGATCGTGAGTAGCGCTTCTTAATTCTTCTCTAGCGTGAGGATGACAGTAGTGACGATGATAGCCTCACTCTAAGGAAAACAACTGGCTGAAGTGGAGAGTAACGTTCACCTTGGTCTTCAAATCAGGCCTTTACTACGCGAGAGGAGCAACTCCTGGCTCGAGAAAGAAGAGGAACGGGAAGACGAACTGTTCACTTGATCCCTGGCCTCCCTTCCCGCCTCTCTCGTCGCGCGTTTCAGGTGCAGAGCATGTGTTTCTGGTTCGATGGACAAAACGTGCATACTATGTTGCTGGAATTGCATACTAAGTGCTGGAATTAGCTTTTTACGCTGGGTGTTTCGCTGGCATTCGCGATGCACTGGGAGAAGTGCTCTATGTGCGCTGGGGCCGCACTGGTCCCACGCATCGCTTTGGAAATATTCGGAAATCCGGAAACTGTTTGGCGAGGAATAATGAGCGTATGAAAAATAAGGTTCAAATAAGCACTTTTTTGCTACGACGTCGCAGTGCACCAGTAAGGAAACAAAGGCAGTATCTTTTTCTAGAGTTTCCATGTTTTGATAGGTCGTTTCGAGCGTGTCACGAGAGACCACGATCGCCGCGCCTCTGAATCTCATGACACACTGACGATTTATATACAACTAAAACTGAAATTGAATAATATAGGCTACTATGCAAAGCAAACTTCACAGCTGATCTTGAGGGCACTCTAGCACAATGATTACTGCCAAAATGTTCAATGCGGGCTCAATCGAAGGCAATCGCAAGCCTACGCATTAGCAAGCGTAGCCTGTGCCGCGTCCCTGTATAAGCAGCAGAAAGAAAAAAATAAAGCAAGTAAGAGAGTAGTTCACCGAGCAATTGGCCCATGCGAGAAAAAAAAAAAAAACATACAGCGCTTGTAATGCATAATATTTTGCGTGTGCGCTCCTTCTTGCTCTGCGTATAAACCAGCCGAGCCCTCGGTCATCGCAACGCTTCCCGAAATGTTTACATAAAAATAAGATTTAGTTGCCAGCAAAACAGTGTCCTCGTTGCGCTTTCCGGTATTGAAGCTTTGTCGCACTTTTTTCCTTAAAGATTTGTGTTACAGCTCCGTGTCCATCGAAAATTACGCCCATGGTAGCAGAGCATCACCATAGAGCCGGCGCTGGTAAATTTGCCAGCGATGTCAAACTCCACATGTTAAAATGATTCCAGTGCACACAATAGTTCGCATAGGCATCCAGAACATTAGTTACAAGTCGTGAAGGCAGGCAGCAAGCTCCAATGGTCAAGAAGGTGAAATTGTTAGAGCGGTAGCTATCGCCTGTACACTTCGAAACATGAAGTCCCAACCTTATAGACCAACACCGTGTTTACAAACAAAGGGGGCGCTGGCGGCGTCGCAGCCGACTGGGGGTGAAAAATAAGGTTAGCGCCCATAGGAATACATAGAACCGAAATATTTCCAAGTCGTTTTCTCATTTTACGGGGCACCTGTGATGTCGTTATTCGGTACAAAGCAACTATGAACATCCTAGAGCCGATCGTCAAAATATGAAATCCCATTACCGTGGCGAAGTATTTTTAAAACATTACGAAACATGTTGGGGTGCGAGTTGGGAGGGCGACCCCTCGAAATACATGTAAACACAACTTAGCGGAACATTTTTCTCACTTCGCAGAGCATCAGAAGTGGTGGCCGGTCGTTAAACGTTCACCAGCGATTTGAAGAAGTGTGTGATAAAGTATGGTGCGTCATTACGGAGGCAGTCCACTTTTAAAACTCCCCGGATAACCTATGTTATGAATCCAGACACCGCCAAAAGGCAAGATGGGTGTAGCGAACCGCGCAGTTTTGCTTACAGTTTGATATGCTGCCGCATAGGGTAAATAGACTTGATAATACTGTCGCTCCAGTGATACTTCCTAGACAGAATTACATTTAAAAAGCAGTTGTCAAACGCCATACGACAATATAGACCGAACGAGAGTCGCGCATTGCAGCAGACGACAGCGTAGCTGGCGATACCCACCGCGGCCGCCTCCAGCTCCGGAGCGTCTGTTAGCGACAGCGGGTGGTGCATGGTCGTTTGCAACTGTTCGCGGTCAGTTTATCGTGCTGTGAGCGGTCCCGCAAGTCGTCAGACTTGCAATACTTGCAAGAGAATGTAGTGCAACATGGAATATGACGTCTGGGCATTTCACACTTCCACGCTCTGTTCTACGGCGTTCATGGTTGCTCTGTACCGAATAACGACATCACAGATGACCCGTGAAATTAAAAAACTGCTTTGGAATATTTCGTTTCAATGTATTCCTGAGGGCGCTGAGCCTATTTTTCACCCCCAGTCGGACCACGCTGGCGATAGAAGCGCCACCGCATCATGCTTACGTCACAGATCGGTGTTGGTCTATAAACGCGACCATAACACAACATGCAAAAATACTTCTAAGCATACCAGTTCTCGACGTGGCCGAGTGGTGAGCGTGGCAGGCTACTTCGTATGAGGTACCGAGTTCGAAGCGCGCTAGTGCAGACGTGTCCTTTTCTCTTAGTTCGCAGCTTTTTTTTTTTACTTCTTTAGCTAATTTTAATGTACTTGAGGTGCTTCGTTACTTTTTAGCTTTTACTTTTTATTTGAGGCCTTCTTTTTTCTCTGGGCGACCAGTGCCATCTGTGCAGAGCGTGCCAGTATGCCGCATCCCAGGATGTTCGTCTCTTGGGAGAATCTGCAAGGAGCAACCGTTCATCCTTTTACAGTTTATCCTTTGGAGACTAAGTGTTTATCCCCTTGCAGTTGGTCCCAAAAGGACTAACCTTACTGCCTCTTTTAGTCGTCTTTTTCTTAGAGTGTAGTCAGCGGCGCATTTTAGGCAAACGTACGTGTATTCAGCATTGGACAGGATTGGATTGTACTAGATTATATTGTACTGGATTGGATTGAACTCGATTGGACTGGTTTGGACTGGACAGGTTTATATTGAATTGGACAGGATTTGTTAGATTGTATTTGACTGGAATGAACTTTGCTTGATTGGACTGAGTTTGATTACTCCGGATTGGTTTGCATTGAATTAGATTAGGCTGGATTGGATGGGATTAGATTGCCTTGGAGAGGAGTAGGCAGCCCGACGTCAGTCACACGTGCTTTCGCTACGTATATTCTGGCCTATCTGAGCTAAACAATGGCAATTGCTTTTCGCGTGGAAGCGTATCGTTTTGCAGCGAGAGAGCAATAGGACATGCATCAAAGTGTGTTGCTCGGCGCCTTGGTGACTGAGCATATTTGAAGAAAATAGCGCAGTAGGCGAGACAAGGAAGTAGACAACACGATAGATGGATGGATTTATTGAAAGGAAAAGGCAGAGAGGTTGGCCCGAATAATTCAAATCTGGCCTGCTACTCTGCACTGGGGAAGGGGAAGGAGAGAAGAAAGAAGGTCATGATGGGTGACGATGTGGGAGAAGGCATATGAAATATATATTGTGGAAGAAGGCCAGGTCGAGACGGCAAGGTCGAGACGGCAAGGCAAGGGATGCCGTGTCTGGCGTTTATTCCGATGGACAAAACCCAAGCGCGTGCCGGAGCCGGCGCCGCGGGACGATGATGATGGTATGTACAAATTAAAGAGGAAGATCGTGGCATGTACAAATTAAAGAATGTCCACAGAAGGCTCACGCAATCTGCCCGGGGGGGTCGGAAGCGGCCAGCCTGGCCGCTCCTAACTAACCGATGCATCGCGGCGCACAAATGGTTTCAAGCGAGACACATGAACAATTTCAGTTCCACGGTGGCGTCGATCAGCTGGGGGATTAACAGGCGTCACTTTGTAGTTCACTGGGGAAGTTTGGCTTATGACCTCATAGGGGCCTACGTAGCGGTGGTGGAATTTGTCACTAAGGCCAGGGGTGCGCAATGGTGTATAAAGCAGAACTTCGTCATCAGGCCGAAAAGAGACCACTCGATGTGTAGAATCATAGCGAGTCTTGCGGTCTTCCTGGCACGCTGCCGTGTTGAGGCGGGCAAGATGACGGCATCTGGCCACACGAGATAAAAAATGGGTAGGTACTGATGTGGAGTAGTCGGGCGTAGAGAACAAGAAAGAGTTGAGAATTGTAGTTAGAGGACGGCCATAAACAAGGAAAAATGGAGAGTAACCGGTAGTTCGCTGTACTGCTGTATTATAGGCGAATGTGACGAATGGTAAAACAGTATCCCAATTTCGATGATCTGGTGTGATGTACATGGATATCATGTCCGACAAGGTGCGATGAAATCGTTCAGTGAGACCGTTAGTCTGGGGATGGTAGCTTGAGGTTGTCTTATGAAGGGTGGATGACGCGTGTAGAACTTCGGCAATGACTTTCGATAAGAAGGCTGTACCGCGGTCACTTAGGAGCACCCGAGGAGCGCCATGACGCAATAAAATTGATCGCAAAAGGAAATTTGCTACTTCTTCAGCGGAACCAGTCGGTACAGGTGCTGTCTCAGCGTAGCGTGTCAGGTGGTCGACAGCCGTTATAATCCAATGGTTACCCCCATCGGAGAGAGGTAGGGGACCATATAAGTCGATGCAGACTACGTCGAATGGCGTGGCGGGACAAGGAAGAGGTCGTAGAAGGCCAGCAGGCGAAGAAGTCAGCCGTTTGCGACGTTGGCACAGAGGGCAGGATACGACGTATTTGGCAACGGCGGAAGATAAGATAGGCCAAAAGAACCGTTTTCTCACGCGGTCGTAGGTTTTGTCAAAACCAAGGTGACCTGCAGTAGCGTCATCGTGGAGAGCCGCCAGTATACGTGGGCGAACCACACGCGTCACGACTGGGATCCAGCGAGTTCCATCAGGGCAATACACATAGAGGAGTAAGATGCCATCTTCCAGCTTGAAATTGCGAAGCTGTCGGTGAAGCCTAGCATTGGGCGGGTCCTAAGCGCCGATAAGGCGGTCGATGATAGGACGGCAGTAGGCATCGGCTAATTGCTGTGAGCCGAGAGCGTGCTTGTTTTCAGAGTCGTCAAAACAAATGGTTGTGATATACGACGGGCAAAGAGACGGTCGGCTCTGGTCATAGGTGGAAACGCATTGGGAAGAAAAACAGCAAGTTGATTCTGAAAGGGGACAGCGAGAGAGAGCGTCGGCGTCTTGGTGTTGGCGACCAGATTTATAAGTGACGTCGAAATCGTACTCTTGCAGGCGTAGAATCCAGCGGCCAAGTCGGCCTGTCAAATTTTGAGTGAAGACAACCAGCAAAGTGCATGGTGGTCGGTCACAATTGTGAAGTGCCGACCGTATAGGTAAGAGCGAAATTTTTGGACAGCCCAGACGACGGCAAGACACTCCTGCTCGGTAATGGTGTAGTTTTTCTCAGCTGGAGTGAAGGCCCGACTGGCAAAGGCAATCACTTTCTAACGCGATGTTGCATCACGCTGCAGAAGTACAGCGCCAAGACCGTGACCACTGGCATCGGTGTGCAGGATAGTTGGAGCGCTGTCACTGAAGTGGCCAAGAACAGGATCTGATGTAAGGGCGTGCTTTAGGTCATTAAAAGCAGTTTCGCACTGTTCAGTCCACACGAAAGGGCTGCGTGCTTTAAGTAGCTCATGAAGTGGTGCAGCAATAGTTGCAAAATGCCTTATAAAACGCCGGAAATAAGATGCGAGGCCGAGGAAACTGCGCAAATCTGTAGTCCGTTGTGGACGAGCAAAGTTCAAGACCGCGATGATTTTTTCCGGATCTGGGCGAATGCCGTCATGACTGACCAGATGTCCCAGTATTCTAATTTCCTTCTGTGCAAAGTGGCACTTCTTGGTGTTGAGCTGAAGGCCTGCCGAAGCGAGACAGGTGAGGACTTCATTCAGGCGAGTGAGATGGTCATTAAAGGTTGCCGAAAAGATAACAATGTCGTCCAAGTAACACAAACAGGTTCTCCATTTTAGGCCACGAAGCACAGTATCGATCATTCTTTCAAATGTCGCTGGTGCGTTACAAAGTCCGAAAAGCATAACATTAAATTCGTAAAGGCCATCGGGTGTTGTGAAAGCGGTTTTTTTTTTGTCGTCCTAGTGCATAGGTATTTGCCAATAACCTGAGTGGAGGTCCAAGTTCGAGACATATTCGGAGCCTTGGAGAGAGTCAAGGGCGTCATCATTTCGCGGCATCGGATATACATCTTTGCGGGTAATTTTGTTGAGTGCGCGGTAATCGACACAAAAGCGTACCGAGCCGTCTTTTTTTTTAACTAGCACTACTGGGGAGGACCATGGGCTTGTTGAGGGACGAATTATATTGTGATGGAGCATGTCATTTACATTTTCTTCAATTACTTTTTGTTCAGAGAGGGAAACCCAATAAGGCCGTCGGCGAACGATCGAGTTACCTTCAGTAATGATGCGATGGTGCGCAACACTAGTCTGTCCCAGTAGTGTGGAAGTGGCATCAAAAATGGCTTGGTGGTGTCGAAGCAATGTCAGCAGTTCTTGGCGTTGGTTCGGCGTTAGTTTAGGATTAATAGTCTTTGCGAGAACAGAAAGAGAGACGTCTGACTAAACACGTTGCTGAGGCAGAGGGGCGGTGAGCACCATCAGGGAAAAAGGTTGAACATCTACCATGCAATGCAGAGAAGTTCCTTTTGGGAGCACGAGGGATTCACGTGAAGTGTTAGTGGCCACTACTGCCGCTGAGCCGTTGTGGAACCGGACAAGACTTGACTTGACGGGAAGGCGATGCCGCGTGCAAGATGACTATATGATGGTGCTATGAGTACGTCCCCGTCAGTTATGTGGTCAGAAACAACAATAAGCAGTTTTTCGCACTGCGGAGGCAAAACAGTATCAGCGGCGGCAACGAAGGGATGATGTCGTTCAAAAGAGTCAGATGAAAAATCGCTGTCTGTCATATGGATGACACGGTCACCACAAGAAATTAACGCTGAAGCGGTTGACAAAAAATCCCATTCAACAATACAATACAATATACAGACACAGCAGCTTGCTTTACAAGCGCGAATTAAATCCGCTGCGCTCAAATAACAGCAAAGAGCACGCACTGCCTGGACGCCCTTCCCCTTGTCCTGCCAAGCGCCTAGCAGCAGTTCCTCCGACAGAGGCCTCTTGTCCAAACGCTTCAAGGAAGCAGCTAGCACATTTCTTTCGTTCACATACGCTGGGCACACCAATATAATACATTGTCCACAGTCTCTGGGATGCCACAAGTTGAACATTCCGGTGAGTCCATCTGTCCAATTAAATGTAAGTACTTGCGCGTGAAAGCCACGTTTAAACGAAGTCTATGTATCAAGCATGCCTGATGACGCGGAATATCACGCGGAACATTAAATTTAAATGTTCGATCGAGCCTTCTTATACGGATGTGTCGGGCGTCTGGTTGAGCCCAGTAAGCTGCTGTAGCAATATTCATACAACTCTTTAGAAGACACGTCGTATCCGCTCTTGAAAAAGGCACAGCTGTTTGGAAGCCGTTGACGAGTGCGCTTTTCGCTTCAACATCTGCCTGCTCATTCCCATGGAGGCCGCAGTGGGCAGGGATCCATTGAAACACGAACGCCACTAACAAGTGAATGTATTTAAGGCGTGAGCGTATGAATACACGGAACGAGAGATGCTCAGGAAGGAAAAGAGGAAAAAAAATGCTACCCTAACAAGCATACCAGGGAAATCTTTGAAGCTCTTGTCACCGCCCGCAAAGGGGCTTCATGCGCAAGCTTACCTTTTGTATCGTTGTCGCGCCACGAACTTGCCTACCTCAACTGTTGATGATGAGCTTGGCACGTTTTCGTGTTGGCATTGTGGCCCTTCTTCTTTTCCCTCCTGAGTATCGGGCGCTCAGTGTATTCATACACTCACGTCTTGAATACATTCAGTTGTTAGTGGCACTCGTGTTGTGTACTTCCTTGTCTCTTCTGCGCTTTTTTCTTCAAGTAGCAATAGGACAGAAGCAACCTTCCGTGATTGTTGGCGCGAAGACTGGGTTGGTGCGCAGAAGGGGATCCGCTTTCCAAGGACTCCAGTCTGAAGAAAAAGATCTTTTATGAGAGGTATCACCTGTACAGCAGTAGTCTTGACGTCATGGGTGTCCAAGACGACAGAATTTTTGTGACGCAAATGCCGCTATGACGTTAACACCATAGTAGAAACGATACCTTTTCTTGCCATCTCTAGATGCGTGCAGGACTTTGCTTAACAGTTGGCGTTACTCGGAAATACCTGGCCGCAGGTAGGCGACGCTGACATACGACTTTTCGCCATCGATACTCGATGGCCTGGCTTCAAGCACGACACCTTCGCATGGAGATATTGAACTTACATAATAATCGCAGTTTGCAAAGTTTTTCGCATACGAGGGAGCCTCAAACAGAGCATTGATTGCAACCAATCGAACTGAACTGCACCCATAAAAAGCAAAATTATAAAAGCCATGCCATCAGCTGATCTTACACCGGCACGGTTGTTTTGTCAGAAAGAAACTAGATTGGATTCAGAATGCGCGGTCGTCTGCTCTAAATCGGGCCATTGCTAAAAGGAACATTTTTGTGCATATATTGCGACTTTCTACACTTTTTATTTTGTTATTATATAAAATTCAACATCTATAATTATACATCTCAGTGATAGCAGCTTCTAACAAAATGAACTTACTTCAAAAGTAAACTCATTTTATGGGCCTTTGTTAAGAAAACAGAAGGCGAAGCATTTGGGCTCGCCTTTCGCTATCTCATTGGCTATTATAGTAAACCGTCACACTTTGACGTCATGGCGACGTTCACGTTGTTGCCTTATACGCCATTTTGGCGTAATCGCCGGTGGAATGGAATTGATTTTGGCAACGTCATAACAATCTCTATCTGATGATGATGGTGCGCCTAGACCGTTTGGTATTTTTGAGCAATGCGCGTATTCAGGCCATGTACAATAAAATGAGGGGAGGGGGGGGGGGGGGCGGCCAATTGGACGACATCACCAAGAAAAAATATTAGGAAGGCCATGAGGGGGGCAAATAGCACCAGCCAGTGGCCAAGTTTCGTGCATTGAAATGGCATCGAAATGCCCAGCAGCACCGCAGCATTAGAGGCAAAGGGAATATTTTAAATTAATTTCAGTTCTATTTATTTTTAGTGCAAGCTTGAAATACGACATGAAACCCGGCATTACCATAGCATGATACGTTAGTCTTATCATGTCAGGCTGTGGGGATCGCCAACGGGCATGTTGTATCCCAAGCGCATCAGCAGTTTGGCGCCTTTGGTCAGTTTGGTGAAGTGAAGTAAGTTGAAGTCAGCGAAGCGACATACCTGCCGGTTGGGAAAAAAAGCCCTTTATCATCTCTCACATTCCCGTGTTGCGTGGCATTTCAATACCTGCTTTGCTTCGCTCAGCCCCCTGTTAAGGCAGATGTAGGGTGGTAGCGTAAGCTGAGCACAAGCCCAATGTTGAACGGGTTAGCCATACGTAAAAACATACCGGCTAATGGTCAGGCTGCCTGGATGCGCCTGCCTCAGTGGAGGAGGGGAAGCGCGTCTAACATCGCGACACCAGCGCCATCTTCGGAGTGAGTAGGGGACTAAACAATCGCGCGAAAATTAAAATACAAAAATGTATCATCACTGTTATGTGCTTGTTGGAGGGAAAAATAAAACTGCTAAATGCTGCGAAGCTTCAGCGCTAGACCAGAGATAACTACGAAAAAAGAAGGCACGAAGAGCGGCGACCAACAACGCTATATTAAAATAGTCAGTTATCGTTGCAATTTTTTCATTTTTCCTCACCTCAGGTGTCGCGCTGAATTTCATAGTGTTAAGTACTTACATATCCAATATTTGTTTTTTCCTGAGAGGTTCGTACTTAGGTATGGTTACAGCTCCTTGCTTGGGTTCTGTTTTTCAGCACCCAAGAGTTCAATCAATGAGTGATGACAGAATAGCGTTGATGTTTGCGCACACAATAAGAGACACTATTTTACGTCAATGGAGGAAAGCTATGATTTTCCGAGTTTAGAAGCAAAACACACCGGAAGCTGATTGGTGATTACTTTAAGGCGCTGGCTCATACCCCCAGGACCACCTTAGACTTCACTCAACCAAAGGTTTCTTAAAGGCTACTCTGCAATTATAATCATATCCGTACTCTCAACCAGGTCACAGAAGAATGTTCAGAACATACGCTACCCTATATCACAAAAACTTTTTTCAGTCGAAACCTCAGCTATTATGCAAGCGATATGCAAAAGATATACGCAAGCACAGGGTTCACTAGAGGGATATAGAAGACACCATTGCCATGCAGTGAATATGGCCCGGCTGATAACGACGTCGAATAAAGTATAGCAGTTGCGAAAAGAGCTGTTTCCAAATCTGCTTTTCTCTGACAGTAGACGACTTTGTTGACCAGTATTGTTTCCCCCTCTCAGGTCGTTTTTTGCTTGAATGGTGGATGGAGATGACGTCCTTGTCTTCGCGCACGCTGTTCTCGGCACATGGCGCGACACAATTCAGCCCTTGACAACTACCATGAAGGACTTCACTGCCGACGTCATACACGCGTTTAGGATAGGAAACGCAATGTCAGTAACCACTGAAGAATCAGTGCCCCGTTATGATTCATGCCAACGACCACCTGCCGGACGGCTGCACACGCCATCCGGCTTTTGCTGTTTTCATCATGAAGGAGAGCTTTCGCTCTTATATATACTATCTAAAGAAACGTGCATGCTTTCCGTGTCTATAATCCCCTCCCCCTCACATACCTGCAGAAAAAGCTCGTTGAGGTACTCATGCATCCTTTGAATAGCCGCAGCAAGCAGCGCTGCACGCATTAAATGAGCGCGTCAGTACCTCAATGCAACCTTTCTGAGGGCTTTCTGAAGCGTCTAAATTTAGGCTCGGAATTGCACCTTTCAGGGTGGAATTCTGTTTACAGTGTGTGTCTGGCGGTTGTTAGCGTAATTTGATAATTTATGGCTGTACGCTAATCGACACATATATAGCATATCGTTTCCGCGTCTTCGTTACCTCTGACACTGTTTGCAGAGTGGAAATTTTCCAGCTAGCTCTGCAAAGCACAGAACACCTTATAGCTATTCGTTTTCCAAGCATCTGTATATAGTCGCCGTCAGCAGTTTCGCAATTACAGTAGCGAAAAAGTGATTATGCGAACATAAACATGCAAATATTGAAAAAAAAATTACGAAGAAGCATGATGCATGCTTGTCAATAATATAAGTACACGCGGCCAAAAGCATTTTTCTAGAGTGAGATGCTGTAAACACTTTAATTAGCCCAAGTGTTTTACCTGAATGCGCAGAGCGTCCACCGCCAGGTCGGCAAGCACCTATAACGTAGCACAGCGGCGAACTATGCTAGAATATGCGCGCGCGCGCTGTCAGCAGTTTGGTGCAGCTGTACTCTGCCAGGCTTTACCGGGAATCGAATCCCTCCCCAACTTCTTCTAAGCTATGTTTTTGTCTTCAACTGTTGTCCTGTTTTATTTCCTGAATGATGTGATCAAGTTATAAATAAAGGTCAAATCGGAACTCTTGAGCTGGAAGAAATGCGGGTATATATACCCTCCTATATGCCCATTGATTAAATTACGTGCATATCAGTATTTAGCTCTCACTCTTCCCTATGGCTCATGGAGTCCTTTTTTTTTGCCGCAAAAAAAAAAAAAAAAAGGGTGTCTGTGAGTGCACGACGTGTCGATCAGAAACTTCCATCTTCATGCATGTTGTAAACATAGCGGAGGCGCATTCCTAATATATCAAAATCAATTTATTGGCTTTCACTACAGCCAAAACAAATAAAAAATAAAACCTCAGTAAATACGTTTTTGCTCGCACTTGTAAGGAATAAAATGACGGAGAGCAACGATATGTGATCTGATTATTTTACTAATCAATTCACACCTTCCACTCCTACAAAAGGAAGGCAGTATCAAGTTTTCTTTCGCCATATTTTAGTAGCAGCGTGCATGAAACGGAAGAAAAAAATGGAAGGACGCTTCAGCTTCGCATTTAAGAGTTCAATGCGATGGCGTTAGCTCCATCATAAGGCGCTTATCGGCTCGACGGTTCACATTCGTGCGTTCAGGTTCAAAAAGTGGGAGGTTGCTTACATGTTAGCTTACAGCCGGCCGTTCAGCTTTTCAAATTTTCCTGTATAAGTAAGGATTTACCTGCCCTGGCTCTGTTGCGACTAAAAGACCATTTTAGTACGGATAACGTGGCACGCTGGCGGATACTGCGTAACTGCAAACTATTTTAATACGGCACATTTGGTTCGGCCTGTTGCAAAGCCGCATATGGGATCATTGCCGCGATCTAGCACCAATAAGTCTAAAGTTCTCAAACTATGTGCGAAGAAAACTCCCCTCCCCCCCCCCCCACACACACACAAAATTATTATTTGGAATGAAATACCAACTTTCTTGCACTGACGACAGGTATGAGAACAAAGGACGATGTTGAAGATGACAAAGAACTGCTATCATAACTCTGAAAATGTGACGGTGCAAATGCAGCTTAACAACTTTACAATCATCGATTATCTCGAAAAATTCATCTAGTGGTTACTTATAATTCGGCGTATAGATGAGAGTATGCGAAATTGATACGAATTTCGCCATTTAAAGTTCGATATCCAATTGAATATTGCGGCGGCGATGCTGCGCTTGGTCAGAAGAGACAGGCGCGCCGTCACGTTGGTCCGCTATTTATCCAAAACGAAGTGTTCGTAGCACGGTAATGGCTGCGCATGCGCTCAAGTCGCCGGCCTAACCTGGTAAATTGGGATGCAACCATGGTAACAATATGCCATAAATGTAATAAATGCCTTATGTGTTTTTCTCAATGGTAGGGTCCTGCAACATCTTGCTCCTCACAGGTTGTCTCTCAGGGAGTTAAGCGGCGAGTGTTGCTGAGAGGTGTCTCTGAACGCACTGACTAACAGAATTCAAACAAATATGTCAGTGCTGAGGTAAGTAGGTAATGCATTGCGCCGCAGGAGCAATATGAACAGCGGATTTTAAATGCGCTTTGTTCGTTTTGGCAATATTTGCGAAATTTGTCGCCATTTGGCGCTGCTCAGAGGGCCTTACCGTTGAAAGAACGGAATCACGCATAGTGAATGTGTGTCCTATAATGGATGCACAGATAAATTGATGGGTATTAGTTATGCGCGGTAATAACTCTGAATGGATTGTAAGAGCGTAGCCTTTGACACAGTCTGATGGTAGTTTCCGCCATGTTGGCGCTTTTTTCTATATCTTCAGTGTTGTTATAAATCCCTGAACTATATAATCATTTCAGTAATTATTTATTTATGCGTAGCGCTTTGTTACCTTTGTCATTTTTAGCCACCGATCTTCTAATCACTTTTTGATAACTTCCGCCGCATATTCATTCACTCGACCACTGGTGTACCTAAACCGTAAGGCCTCAGGTAGAGTGACTGTGCCTGCATCAAGATGCGAAGGGATACCTTCGCATCACAGTACAAGATATTCAGTTATTTCTACAGATTAACCACACACTACACATGTGTCATCTTCTCGGTCAAATCTCCTTCTGTAGCTGCGCGTTCTGATGCATCCATATCTAGATTCAAAAGGTTGGGCGCTGCCTATTGAGTCATCAAACACACTCTGCTTAGTTTCCATATAATTTCTCCACTTTTTACATTGTGAGTTTTTTTTTTTTTGTCGGCTGCTTAACGCTCTTTATTCTTCTACCCTTGTGCCCTGTATACTTAGCGGTTAGTTTCCTCGTTCCTTCAATCCATTTTGAATTACCGCTTTTACGGTATAGGTATTTAAATACTGTAGCTGCCCACCCGTTACTGTACATTTTCCTAAGAGGTTGTGCATCCAGTATTTTACTCTGAGGTTCCCTTGATTCTAAATATGCCCAGTCCATATCACCCTGTATCACTTCATTTCTAGTTTTGTCGTGGGAATCTATTGCTAATCTTCCACTGCCTCCCTGATTTATTGCTGGTATCGACTGTACCTCTGCAGTTTGACTCAAAACTGCATTCCCGAAAGTAAGCTCTGGCATCATAATTCTTTTCCAAATACCCCTCAGCCCCTTATACCTGTTGTCTGCAATACCCTGTGCTCCATTATCCCGGCATCTCTTCGCTCTTTTGCGATAACATACTGTTCATGCTTTTCGATGTGTGTCAGTCTTTCATTTATATATACTCGATATATTCATATTATGCCATCGCGGTTATTTAATGGCCTTGTGTTTTAAGCACCTGATGGTCAAACTATTGAATATAATCAGACTCTATTTGTTTGCCCTAAAACCCATTCCCAGAATGTCCCATTTGTCTTCAAAGGAATTAACTAGAGTTTACAAGTCATCCTGGCAATCTGCTAAGAGTACAGTATTGTCTGTATACGTTAAACGGGGAGGAGGTGCTCTGCGACGTTTCAGCCTAATCTGTACGGCATATTAAAACCGAGATTACTTTCTTGTAGCCCGCTTTCTATATTTACCTTATAAAGCAAGAGCAGCAGCTGTGATAGATGACAACCTTGTCTTAATATTTTGCATTTCTCTAAAGCTTCCGCCATTATTTTATTTTACCATGTAATTTCTACTTTATTATCCCGGTATTTCCCGGGATTTCCTGTAGGAAATTTGCTACCTCATGACCTTTACCTTTTATCTTTTATCTCTGTGTATGCTCCACAAGAGTTCCGTGTCTACGTATGACCTGCTAATGTCTAGGAAGACTAAATAAAGTGGTGTGTTTTTCGCCCTAGATATTTCTATGCATTGCGTGAGCACGAACAGGCTGTCATCTAATCGCCATCCGTTTTCGAACCTGTTCTGAAGTTCTCTGAGTATCCTATTCATTACTACCCATGGATGCATTTCTAATTTCACTTCTTGCAATGCCAGCCTGTGTATAACAGATGTTACTGTAATCGGCTTGTAGGATTTAGTTTGCAATATGTCTCCTCTCTGCCGCCACGTGTACGGAAATTGCTTTATATTTATGATGGTTTCCAAAGTTCGTAATATTTTTTTGAACCAGCTGCATTAACCTCCTTGATTGCAATTTCTTCCATCCCTGCTCATGTACACTTAAAGGTCAACTCCGGTGGTTTTTCCATCATTTTGTGTTTTTGGTTGAATTACATTCCTCGGCACATCCTAACTCGAACACAAAAAACCGTTTTTCGAAATTCCAATTAGAAGTATTTTTAAAAAGAAAAAAAACAGCAAATCGAAACCGAAACTGCTTTCACGGCCAGAAATGACGTCCCAGGTGACGATATGGTGACGTCAGACTCAGTATTAGAGAAACACTCGTATGTGCGTTGGATGGTGAAAATAAAGTATGGAAATCATGAAGCATTGCATAAAATGTCTGAGGTAGTTCAATATAAGCCTCACAATTTCATAATCATGCGGGAAGTGGACAGTAACGCCGGTATACTGTTTGTGACGTCAGAAACTCAGTGTTGCCGGCAGAAATAGTCTCAACTTAAGCCATGAAAACAGGATATTTTAAAGGCGTGTTGCGCGCGAACGGATTATCGTACGGCGCTCAAATTTTGTAGAATGCGTCAGGACGGGGATGAAAATCTACAGTAAAATTTTTATTAGAATATTCGAATGTCAAAAAACCCCCGGAGTTGCCCTTTAAGAACAGTTGCTTCCGCCTTTTCCCAGTGGAGACTAAGCTCTAATCTGATAAGTTCTAAGTTCTCATGTTCTGTGTTGCTCAATCATGTGTAATATTATTCTATCTTCACAATAGCGTGCCTTCATGGCCGGCGTACGTGGATGGAAGGATGGATGGAATATAGGAGCGTCCCCTTTGAAACGGGGTGGTAGCAGTAGCTATCATGCTCATTTTGCTCCCTATATACCAATTATTGATTTAGAATGGTTAACTAAAATTATTCTATTTATTAAATTTTGTCCCTACGTTACTAAAATTGTCACTTCTCTGCTTTTAAGCCACCAATCTTCCAGTCGTTTTTCGCTAGTTTCCACCGCCGGTTTATTCACCCGGCCACTGTTATCTCTAAACCCCAGAACTTCAGGAACAGTGATTGCACCTGCACCAACTTCCGGATGGATACCATTACATTCGAGTATAATATGGTCAATTGTTTCACTGGAGTTTTCACATGCAGCACATGCGTCATCCCCATTGTTAAATTTCTTTTTGTAGCTGCGTGTTCTAAGGCACCCTGATCTAGCTTCAAAAAGTAGGGCACTTCAGCCTCTTGAGTTATCAAAGAAATCTTCCTTCCTGATCTTCATTTTCCACTTTCGGTATAATTCCACACTGTTTCTTTTCCATCGAATTTATCCAATTTTTACCTTCTGTGTTTTTCACCTGTTGCTTAATGCTCTTTATTTCTCCTTGTTACTAGCATACTTACTTGTTAGTTTCCTAGTTCTTTTCCTCCATTGTGAGTCAACGCTTTTTAGGTACAGGTATTTAAATACTTTAGCTGCCCATCTGCTACTGTCCAATTTCCTCAGGCGTTCGTCATCTAATATTTTGCTCTGAGCTTCCCGTACTTCGAAAGATGCCCAGCCCATATGTCCCTGTACCGCCTCATTTGTAGTTTCGCCGTGGGCACCTAGTGAATCGTCCAACGGATCTCTGATTTGTTTCTAATGTCGACTGTACCTCTGATTTTAGGCACAAAACCGCATTTCCGAAAGTAAGTCCGGGCACCATAATTCCTTTCCAAATACCCCTCAAAACCTCATACCTATTGTATCCCCACAATGCCTTATACTTCATTATCCCGGCATTCCTTCGCCCTTTGGCCTTAAGTGATTGCTCATCCTTTCCAATGCATTCCAATCCTTCGTTTACCCATACCCCCAGATATTTATATTCTGCTACTCTAGGTATTTCAAGGGCTTGTATTTTAAGACCCTGATCAGTTGAGGCGTTGAAAATCATCAGACCAGACTTAACTGCGCTGAAACTGAAGCCTAGAGCGTCCCCTTTGTCTCCGCAATACTTAACTAGAGTTTGTAATTCTTCCAGACTGTCAGCTAGCAGCACAATTTCGTCTGCATACATCAAACCGGGGAGGCGCTGGTCTACCGCCTTTCACCTAATCTATATGACAGGTTAATACCTAGGTTACTGCCTTGTATCCTCCCTTCCAGGTTTATCATATAAAGCATGAACAGCACCGGTGATAGAGGACAGCCTTGTCTTAATCCTTTGCATACTTTGACATCCTCCGTACTTCTTATCCCTTCCCACTTAATTTCTACTTTGTTATCCAGGTATATTTCCTGTAGGAACTCTATTATCTCATAACCGATACCTTCTTCTTTTAATATGTTCCACAGGAGTTTCCTGCTTACGTTGTCGTACGCCCCGTTTATGTCCAGGAAGGCCAAATACAAAGGTCTATTTTCCACTCTAGATATTTCGATGCATTGGGTAAGCACGAACAGGCTATCATCTAACGCCTACCATTTCTAAAGCCGTTCTGAAGTTCTCCGAGTATCTTGTTACTTTCAACCCAAGCTGGCACCTTTAATTTCACCGCCTGCATGGCTAACCTGTACATTACAGATGTTATGGTAATCGGCCTGTAGGCTTTTATGTGCATCCTGTCTCCTTTCTCTTTATAAATCAAATTCATTTTACTCTGCCGCCAGCTGCCCGGAATTTGCTTATTCGTTATGACTGTTTCCAGAGCTTTTAACAACGTTTCCTAATTTTTTGGGTCGAGTTCATTATTCAGCTTGATCGGAATTCCATCTATTCCTGTAAATGTGCTTTTAGGAATATCTTTTCTGCCTTTTTCCAGTTTAGATTGATCAGTTCTAAGCTGCTTTGTATTCTGCTACCTTGTGTTGCTTCCTGATTTGCGGAGATGTGGTTGGATGGCACATAGGATGGCGCCATTTTGGATGGCACATAGGCAATATGTGCCATCTAGCGGCCGCTTACTCTGAATTCTGGCCGGTCGCATATTTTCAATGGGCGGTGCTTGTTAAAGCATAGCGGAGGTTTAAACGAGGTTGGAACCTATTGATATGATCGAAAGCTGGGTTCAGCGTGGTTTTTTCACGGTTTAGCAAGGGTGTACGCGGTTAAACTTGGATAAAACTTTATAGCTTTTCAAATGATGTGACGATGATGCGTCGTCAGTGCCGTCATCGTTGACTTTCTTTGCCCCGAACTAATACCACTGTTCACCTTTCAACGCCCTCAGGCGTCGTTTCACTAGACAAGAACAATTATGGACTTGTTCTTAGGACGTCTGCTTGAATGGTAGTCTGGAGCATAGAAGGATGATGCATAGAAGGGGTCTTGGCGTGAATGGCATTCAATTTCGAGTATCACATTCTTAACGAGAAGTAATCTGACCACCGCTAGACGACGGCACAACGACTAGAGGTGACGAAAATAGCGCTGATGTCTTCTAGTCCTTGTCCCGTCATGTAGCGCTATTTCAATTCCTTCTTGTTGTGGATTGCACCAAAATCGCCTAATCTGCCTTTGTCACAGTCCCATTAGGAAGCCGTTGTATATGATTCCGTCTAAGTGAGGCGAAATCCGAAATTGCAGCCGAAGTATTGTAGCTTCTGATGTAAACTTCTTGCTCCGAAACCCTGCATTGCACGTTGTGAAACACACACACACACACACACACACACACACACACACACACACACACACACACACACACACACACACACACACACACACACACACACACACACACACACACACACACACACACACACACACACACACACACACACACACACACACACACACACACACACACACACACACACACACACACACACACACACACACACACACACACACACACACACACACACACACACACACACACACACACACACACACACACACACACACACACACACACACGCGCGCGCGCGCGCGCGCACACACACAAACGTCTCATCTTTGTTCCAAACGATTCATTAAAAGGATCGCTTCGTTCAATTAGGAGTTAACAGCAATTTAACATGCCATGTTGAGGAAAACTGCGCTTCCGATTTACGTTGAACCAGACAGTTGCAGGTGGCTCACACTCAGTCAGCGACGAAGAACTTAACATGCTTTTACACACAGTTACCAACCTGCGATTGCACGTGTTGTCGAAATGGCACTTTAATCCGACGTAAATAAAGCTGTAGGTGCAGGGCGTTGCAAATAACTTGTTCCACTTGGCCTTATTTAACCTGCCAAGACGTCCATGGAGACGTCCATGGAGCGCATTTGACAAGCAATCGCAGATTATGACTAGCTGCTTACCGGGATCGCTCAAGAGAAAAGTATATAGCAGTTGCATCTTAACTGTACTCACCTATGGGGCTGAAACGTGGAGGCTAACCAAGAGGGTTCTACTTAAGTTGAGGACAATACACAGGGCTATGGAACGAAAAATGGTTGGAGTAACATTAAGAGATAGGAAGCGTGCAGAGTGGGTCAGAGAAATAACTCGTTACTGACATTGTAGTGGAAATCAAGAAGAAGAAATGGGCATGGGCAGGACATTCAGTGCGAAGAGAGGATAACCGATGGTCGCTTAGGGCAACAAACTGGATTCCAAGGGAAGGAAAGCGTAGCAGGGAGTGGCAGAACATTAGGTGGGCGGATGAGGTTAAGAAGTTCGCAGGGGTCAATTGGATGCAGCTAGCACAGAACCGGGCTAATTGGAGAAATATGGGAGAGGCCTTCGCCCTGCAGTGGGTTTATCAATCAGGCTGATGATGATGATAACGTCCATGGACATATCTCCAGCAATGTGATGGTGCCTTCATAGCCGAGTTGCAATATCTTCTCCTTTTAATCCGTGGCGAAAAGCCGAATCCACTGAGCACATGCTGCTGGTAGTACACCGAAAGAAAAGTTGTTTGATATGCAGTTAAGCGACATATTCGATTTGTACTCGGCAGGCTTGTAGCCATGTAGGGTGTTGCGATAACAGAACACCGCCCAAAATGTTCTGACCGCGGCATGCCGCATGCATCGCCTCTTTCTCTCGGCATTTTTTCGCCCATTTTTCTTAACTAGTGGCGTATAACACCACCCCAATAATACTTATGACTACGCCAATGGCACTCAGTTAGGCAGACAGAGATAGGATTCCGAAAATCGCCGAAATCCATTGTGCATTCATATCAATAGTTTCCTTCGTCCTGGTTTGTACGCTCGCCCTCTGCTAGAAACCTGATGATACGAGCTGCAGTACGCGAGTTATAACATGCCAGTATTTACACCTCGAATAACCCTCCGTTCTTCAAACGTACGTACTTACGAATCGCATACTCTGAGGGCGAAATGTCTTGAAAATATCTTCCTCCGTTTATTTCTCGCAGCCTCCTTTAATCGGAGAGAATTTTGGTTTGTAAAATTATTTGGCAGTGGGTTATCGATGTGGAGGTGAGTTCTGGAGTTCTTGGAAAAACCTTGAAGCAGCATTTAATTATTGCCAAAACAAGAAAAAAAAAGTGACTGAATTAACGCAGTAGTATTGCGATGAACAGTTATGGTAAACAGAATAACAGCAGTGTGTGTGCAGCTTATTTCTCCATACTAAGAAGCCAAAGGGGGGCAACTCATGATATGTAGTGTTTAGAACTCGAAAATGTGGTAGCTCGACAAATCTACTGCAATGTGTGCAGCGCGTACTTGAAAGTTTTTCTCTTTAGAAGTAGTGGATATTGTAGAAAGCCGTGCAAACAGAACACTGAAAACCAAATTGCGCTATGGACACTGTCGTTGTCCTGGGCATTTTTTCTATTAACGAGAGCTGCGCTGAACTGTAGAGAGCCGCTCTATTGTTGAGGATGCGGTCTCAGCACACTTTTCTTGCGACAACGTGGCAAAACTCACACATTACATAAATAAAACTTATAAATAACAAGTCCCTATGACGTCTACATGGTCAACACGACCAACGGCAACATTACGTAAGAGCTTGCCCAATAATAGATCAATCACGCCGCACATTGAATGTCTAGTACCACCGTGTATCACAAACAGCGCTGTTGTCCAATGTGCCTTTGGTGCTGAGGACCCCAACGGCGCCCGGCCGCCGTTATCTCAGCGCTTCCGCCATCTGTATCACTCCAGCATGGAGAATGTGGCGTTTTGCTTGGTTGAGATACCAGGCAGCACTCCCTGGCGCGCACCGTCTGTGCGAAAGAGGAGGAGACCAACGGTGTTGGTGGACAATACCACGGACAACACCAGTACGGCCTTCAACGCCAGACCGAGCGCCACCTGCAAGCAGGAGTTGGGAACACTGCGAGTTATTAAGATGAACGACACATCAACATCAATTTGCGCAACACTTTCGTATGGCTGTACTCTCGCCCACGGCCACTCAAAGCCTGCTTCTACAGTGCTCAGACGAAGACAAGCTGCTTTGTCGAAACGTTGGCTCGGATTGCATACTGGAGCTCCCCCTCAGCCTTTGTTTAGTACTTTTTCATACTCTGTAGCCATCTTAGTTCACTAGTTCTACTCTAATTCTACATTAGTGAGTGAGAGCTTACCGCTTCGCAGGTGGGCATCTGCACATAGTTCCTCAGGATGACCAGGGGGATGCTCGACGGGAAGATGAGATTCGACGAGGCTGCTGCGGCGACGGGAATCGCGTACAGCACCGGATTGGTGGTGGACACCGACGCCTGGGGCGATCACGGAAGTATGAGGCGTTTGTATAGGCTCAGTTGAACTATTGCTAAGCGAGGGCATGAACAGCACCACAGGATATGATCAAAACTTACCCTTTTAGCTCTGCAAGGGACTTTTCAGCTTACCCACTGCGGTATTCTCACACATATTTAGATTAATCGCCGGCTTCAAGCGCTTAGACGACAAAAATACACATTTCACGCACATATTTGCTTCTTTTGAAAATTGTTCAAGCTACACTGGGATTCCACTTCTCGGTTCCTATGTTTGGAAGCCCGATCTGGGACCTAAAGCCGTGGATAGCAGTCACAGTAACGCAGAAAGTAATTGGCATTGCAAGAACAGTGAATAAGTCCGAATCGTACAGCTCGGGCAACTAAGAAAAGCAGGAACGACTTTCACCGTTTTACAACCTAGTTCAACAAATTATGAATCTGTCATTCACTGCAACAGCGAAAGTTGGGGAAAACGTGAAAATGCTCTGTGCGCGACTGCATCTGAAAAGATCAACTGCGCAAGGCTAAGCCTCGTTCAGTCACTCCCGAAAGGAATAATGAGGCCTTAAAATTAAGAGTCCGTTTCACTCATTATACTTATCTATGTTTAGTCCTATTAGGTGTTTAGTTAATTATATCGGCCTATCTGTCTCTGTGACCGCTTCTAACCATTTACTTCCT